>NC_029775.3:103029217-103066201 GCF_000817695.3 Arachis duranensis
ATATATACTAATTGTTTAAAAATTAAAATCATACCTATATGTATCTTTGTTAGTGCATGCTTCTGAAGTTAGCAAGATATCATCTCATAAAATTAGATATCTCATGAATAGTAAAATAAGTCAGCTTTTTATTAATGGCTATTAAATATAAATATAACTATAAAAAGTATTTTCATAATAACGAACATCATTAAAAAGTTGAAAATTTGGATTTATTCAATAATGCTTATTTGTAACAATAATTTTTTGTTTTGGTATTTTTGTCAGAGACAAATACTCAGATAAAAACGTTTAAAACGTGGGGTTTGATCTCATTTGTTGAATAGATTATTATATATTAGATTTTTGACACGTGACATAGATTAAATGAGTTATATTCTTAAAATTATTAATTTGACCCTGATACTAATTTTTTAATTTGTTTACAATTTAAATTTTTAATGAAAATTTTATTAGAGATTTGCTTTATTTATTATTATTTTTTATAAATTTTATAATACTATTTTTCTGTTTTTATTTAATTATCATTTTGATATTTTATTCGATCTTATCACGTGCATGGCATGGATAATTACACTTATATTATACTAAAATAGGATGACATCCACTTTTTAAAAAAAGTAAAGTAGAATATAATTTGTTTACAGATAAGTCATGACAAATAAGCAAAATATAACTCACAAATATTTTTTAGGAAAAATAATTAGAAACCAATTATCTTTTAGTCAAAACCACATATTAGAGTATTTTTTATTTTATTTTGAATTTTCGTCAACTTATATGAAAAATTATAGTGAAAAAATTGATCTACTTTTTCATGTTGAAAATTTACAGGTTTACCTCTCAATCTTACAATTGGGGTTCCGAAGGTCAGAATATATTTATTAAATGTATAACTGATATATTAATCAGAGCAAGTAAATAGCCTTATTTTGTCTCGTTTATGTTATTTTTTTGGAAATATCTTTAATACTGATATAAAAGCTAATTAATCTATCAGGGCAAATATACTAAACTATTTTCAGAACCACTCTTAAAAAAAATTTATTTAGAATAATTGAATTAACCAACAAGATGTATGTATGCATGATGTAATGATGTATGGAGATTATAGTGGCAACACTAAGCCTGTCATAGAACAATGTATTTGGAGGTGGAAACCTGTCCACTTTCAATGTAGGTGCAGTGGCAGCCGCTGTGATCGGCTGAATGACCATTTTTTTCCTGCATTCTACGACAAAATCATACGCTATCAGAAGCAGCTAAAAAAGTTGTTCTCCCATCGGTGATTTTCATTTGGTGTATTTTCTTGTGTTGTTCTCTTATTTGGATTCAATGAAGCTGGTTTAGGATTGAGTTTAGAATATACCTAATTTATGAATGCTATATTTTCTTTTTATATTAATATTGTATTTGGACAATCAATAAAGGTAATTAAGATGATACTGATATATAAACTTATAATCTCACTTTATAAAACTAACATTTGTTTATGTAATCCTTTCACAGCATTTGTTTTACTATTTTTAGCATTTTAAAACGTGCTATTGGTCTAAAATCATGTTTATTTTTCTTGTTGGTAGAAACTCTAGCTTAACACCACTATCCTGATACTAGACATTTTTAAGTAAAACAAGATTGTTTGTTTGTTTTATTTATTGCCTTTAATTTATTTTTTAAACAAGATTGTTTACATTGCATAGTTTTGATCTTATATTATTGTACTATTTTAGTCCTACCAGAGAGGATGTTCTCAAGAACATCAGAAATCCGCCAGGAGAAATTATTGTTTACCCCGTCTCACAAACTAAAGCATTTTTCATGTTGGAAATTTTTAGGTTTATCCCTCAATCTTGCAATTGGGGTTTCAAAGGTCAGAAATTTATTTATTAAATGTTTAACTTATATATTAATTAGAGCAAGTAAATATCCTTACTTTGTGTCATTTATGTTATCTATTTGATAATATCTTTAATAGTGATATTACATCTAATTAATCTATTAGAAAAAATATACTAAACTATTTTCACAACCACAAAAAAATTATTTGGAATAACTGAATTAGCCAACAAGATGTATGTATGTATATTGTATGCAGATTATAGTGGCAACAGTAAGTCTACCATGGAACAACGTGTTTGGAGGTGAAAACTTGCCCACCTTCCTGGTAGGTGCAGTGGCAGCCGCCGTGAGCAGCATGGCAATTTTTTGCTGCCTTTTACGACACAACCATACGCAATCAGAGGCGGCTAAAAAGGCTGTTCTCCCATTGGTAGTTTCCATTATGTGTATTTTCTTGTGTTGTTTTCTTATTTGGATTGAATGAAGCTGGTTTAGTATTGAGTTTAAAATATACTTAATTTATGAATGTAATATTTTCTTTATAGTAATATTATATTTAGACAATTAATGAAGATAATTAAGATGATACCAAAATATAAACTTATAATCTCACTTTCTAAAACAAATATTTTTTTATAAAATCCTTTCACAACATTTATTTTACCCTGATTAGCTTTTTGAAAACGTGTTATATGTATAAAACCATGTTAATTCTTCTGGCTAGTAAAAACTCTGGCTTAGCACCACTATCCTTATACTAGACGTTTTTAAGTAAAACAAGATTGTTTGTTTGTTGTATTTATTGCCTTTAATTAGTTTTTTAAATAAGAATGTTTATATTGCATAGTTTTGATCTTATGTTATTGTACTATTTTAGTTCTACTAGAGAGGATGTTCTCAAGAATATCAGAAAAATGTCAGGAAAAATTCTTGCTTATTACGTCTCACATACTCATGCATTTTTCATGTTGGAAATCTTCAGGGTTACCTCTTGTTTCGAAGGTTACCTGAAATGTTGAGGTCGATCTCGAGCGAGATCTTCTGGCTTGATCGAATATGTCGTGTCCGACTTGTTGGAGTGCGAGATGCAGATGATCTCCGTTCATCGAGGGGGTGATGGTACCTGCAAGAGACTCCGATGCTTAAGTCAGTACGAGCTTTAGGCTAGTTTTCTATGTAATTGGAGTATGAGTTATACCTAGGTACTCCAGTATATTTATAGTGGTGCTTGGTGATCTTTCTTTGAGATAAGTTTGTTATCTTATCTTATCTTTGGCGAGTGAGATCGTACCTTTTGCTAACCGCCTTCTATTAGGCAGTGGTCCTTTATTTTGGGCCTCCTTTGGGCCTCTGGGGAGATGGTCTGAGCTTTTGAACAGCTAGGTTGGTAGCGGGCCAACCTTGCATGAGGTCAGTCCCCTTGTCTTTGGCCAGCCCGACCTTATAGCTCGGACTAGTGTATGAACAATGCCCCTGCTTAAGCTTCGACCTTTTTCTAAGGTTGTGCTCATTTCCGAGCTTCGACCTTTTTTAGGGGGACATCAAGCTCAAGCATATTATTGTTGACTGTGCCCAAGGTGCTTTTGTTTCATTTGGGCGAGCTTTGCGTTTTTTAATGCTGTTCTGAAACTCGAGGCATTTTTTCTTTTGCTCTTTAAATGCTGCGTTGTTCTCGAGTGTGGCAGTTTCTTAGATATCTGCGTGCACTTTTAAAGCCTTTTAATTGGGCCTTTATTCCTTTGTCGTTTCATTTCCCTCTTTGTATTTTGTTCGACATCAAAGGGGTTTTGCTTTCTTCAATTTCTTGCTTCCATCTGCTTTCTTTTGCTTTCTGAGAGAAAAACCCTCTTTCTCTTTATTTCGTTAGTTTGCCCCAAGTTTTTTCTTTCCTTGAAGCTTCGAGGCGCTTGTTGGTGTGGATCGTCCGCGATTTTGCCGTGCGTTCGTTGCTTCTGCTTCTTTTCATTTTAGGTTGGTATTTTTCCTTGTGCATTTCGCATTTCTTTTTGACTGGTTGCGATCCTTCTACTTGGTGTTTTGTTTCGGTTGCATGCTTCTGTTTTTCATTTTTAAAGTTTTGGTCTTTTCATCTTGCTATTGTTGAAAAAGGTTAGGGCTAGGGCTTTTGGTTTTCTTTGACCTTTTGTGCTTTTTCTTTTTTGTGTCTGTATTGCCTCCAAAGGGTGACTCTGGGTTGTGGTGGTGATTTTGCTTTTCTGAACCCTAGGGCGCCCTTTGCTGTCTTGTTGGCTGCTTGCTGGTTGTTTCTTCGTTTTTTCCTTTTTTACCCGAGTTATATGGTAGTGACGCTTCTTTCATTTTCTTGCTCTAGGTGTAGTTTTTATGTCTACTCGTAGAAATATTGTTGAAATGTCTACAAACGTTCCTCCTGGTATGACTGAGTGGTTAGATTCTGTGGTATTAGGATGTGTTACTATAGAGTATCGGGAATACTATGAAAAATTTAGGAGGTATCACAGGATTTGTAGAAATAGGGAGGATGAGAAGGATTATGAGCTGGTGTCTCCCGACACCGAGGAGAGGGTCAGTTTCCCTTCCTTAAGTCGGGCAGAGCGTCCATTCTTTTATGCATATGATTGCTTTTTTACCAAGTTAGGTGTTACCCTTCCTTTTGCTGAGTTTGAGACCGACATCCTTTGGAACTATAATCTGGCCCCTTCTCAGCTTCATCCCAACTCTTGGACTTTTATGAAAATTTTTCAGTTGTTGTGTCAGGAGCTGGGTGTCCGACCTTCCTTCTGTCTGTTTCTTTACTTGTTTGTAATGACTAAGCCGGGGTGGCCAAGAAGAAGGCTTATTGGATCTCCTTCGTCCGGGATGCCCAGGGTAATAAGGTGTTCTCTATATTTGATGACTCCTTCCATGATTTTAAAAATTTCTACTTTAAGGTTCGAGCTGTGGATGATGTTCATCCCTTTTTTCTGGACGAGAATAAAGAGCCCTTTTTTACTCTTCGATGGCAAGAGAACCCCGTAGTTCTTAAGTATTCATTAGAGAGTCTTGATGAGGTAGAAAGGGCCTTTGTGGGTGTTCTGGAGGAGATTGGGGGGAGCCTCCTCATTTGGATACAAAGAAGTTTTTAAGGGATCCTGCCCTTCTCCGTTCTGAGCTAGGTAGTGCCCGACTTTTGAAAAAAAATTTATTGTCTTTGTTTGTTATCATCCCCTTCATAATTGTTCTTGTGGTTTTCTTTTTTAGAGATGGCTTCTAGCTCTGATTTGATGAGGGCCCTCCAAAAGACCGAGAAGACAATGGCTTCCCAGAATCTGCAGAGAAAGACGTTGGGGGAAGGTCTTTCCCAAGTTCCACCGAAGAAGCCGGACTCGGGTCCTCAGGGACCGATGAAGGTCATCCCGACCCCTCAAGTTCGTGTGGCCTCTACTGATCTGCCTCTGACGACTTCTGGTGTTGCCTCTTCCCCTTCTTCATCTGGGCCTTCTCTCAAGAGGCAAAGAACTGCTGGTGCTTACAACCTTGATGATAAAGATTTTGATGGCGTGGCTTTTTCAGTGGAGCATATTGCTCCTTATGGGTTTGTTCCAACCGATGATGTGTCCATCATTAAGCATCTTTTATATCTAGCAGCAGTGTCCAAATGACCAACCTCAGCGCCGCGCTGTCAAGGGAGTTCAAGAAATCCCCTATTAACGCTACCAGTGCCTTTCTTGGGAGGGCTAAGGCTGATTATGATAAGGTAAAGGGATTGAGGCTTGAGCTGGAGGTGAAGAATGTTGGGTTGGAGCTGTCTTTGGAGAAGGAGAAGGCTCGGGCTACTGCGGCGGAGGTGGTGGCTAATTTGGCAGAGGAGATGGCCAAGAAGGCAAAGGAGAGTTACACTCGGACTTATGGCGAGCTACTTGAGGTAAGGAAAAGCTGCAGTCCTCCTACAATGATTATGCTGAGTTACAGGGTCATGTAGTGAATGGCATGACCGCTCTGTACGAGAATTTGAAAGCTCAGGTCCGACTTTTTGCTCCTGATGCCGACCTCGCCTTATTTAGTATGGACAACATTGTGGAGGACGGCAAGATTATGCCTACCCCTGATGATGATGAGATTCCTCCTTCTGATTCAACGGCCAAGGCTTTTACAGCCCCTTCCGCTGAGACATCCCGATCTAAAGCAGACCCCGAGGTAGAGATCTTAAATGGCCCGGATGGTGTCGTCGGAGCTGTCCCGATTTTAGTCATTCCTCCAACTCCTAATGATGTGGCGACGAGGGCAAAGTTGGATCCCTTGTGACTTTTCTTTTTACTGATCTTTTGATTATTTGTTGGTTTAGTCTGACTTGTGGACCTTTAAACTCTTTATTTTGTAACTTTTTGAGTAGTTCTCTAACACTTGTAGTTGCTCTCTAGCAACTTTTTGGTTTTTAATCAAAGCACCTTCACTTTTGGGTTGCTGTTTAGGTAACCTTTGAGTTTTTATTGCTTTAACTTTTTGAAACTCCTTGTTTGGATTGGTAGTGTGCTGGCCGATTTCTGAGGAATGCTTCTAGCTTTTTGTTGTTTCAACCTTTTCTGGCCTTTTTGTCTTAGGATAACGTCCCTTTGTGGATTTTCCAGCCATGTTTTAGGATTAGGTTTCGGGCTTTTTTGATCAACACCCTTTCTGATGATCTTGAGGTAGTGTTCTTTCATGAACTTCTACCTTTGCTTGCTGGTCTGCGCTTCTTCTAGTTGCGTTTGGCAACTTTTCTGAATTACTTTATTCTGCTTTTGGTGATTTTTTCCTTGCAGTTTGGGCTTTTAGTCGGTTTCCAATAACTTTCTAGGTAGTGTTCTTATTCAGAACCATTTCTTTTTAGTTAATTTGGACAACTTTTGAGCCTTGTTTGTGTTTGTGATTACCTTTGCTTTTTAAGTAGCATCCTTTTTGGGCTCCTACCTTTTAGCTTAGCAACTTTGACACTAGGGTTTTCAACCTTTTTTTTACCTTCGCATGATTGGGAAGGCATTGTTCCCTTTTTAGTGATCCTTTAGTCAGACCTTTTCAAGTTATTTTTCACAACCCTATTTTTTATTCGACCTCGTCAGGTCACTTTATACAGGTTGTTTTTATAACTTCTCACATTAATTTAAGCTTTGTCGCTTCACCTTGCCGACTTTTCCTGGTTGGGTTTGCCTTTTGTCGAGCATAAATTAATGCGCCTTGGTAGGAAACTTTTTTAGGGAATCTCTATTTTTATTGGAATAAAATGCAATGAATTAAAAAATGTAAATAAGAGTACATACATGTGTGGGGTTACCCTACAAGTCGGGCCGCCTTCAGGTCTTGGCCTGGTGCCTCATTAAAAAACCCTTTTAGTGGGAAAAAGAGCACACCTTGGCTCAAGACCTTTCTCTAGCTGTAGTACCTTCTTAGGTTACAAGCGTGTCATGACCTCCGGAGCTCCCTGCCTTGGAGGTCGGCTACCCTATAGTAACCTTTTTCTAGTATTTTCGTAACCCGGTATGGTCCTTTCCAGTTAGCTGCTAGCTTCCCTTCTCCTGACTGACTTGCTTTGATATCATTTCGGATTAGGATGAGGTCGTTGGTAGCGAAGCTTCGTTGGATTACCTTTCGGTTGTACCTTGAGGCCATTCAACACTTCAGGGCTTCCTCTCTGATCCGAGCTCTTTCTCGAACATCTGGAAGCAGGTCGAGTTCTTCCTTTTGTGCTCGGGAGTTGGTATCCTCATTGTAGAAGATAACCCTAGAGAATATTTTTTCTACTTCTACAGGGATCATTGCCTCCATTCCGTAAGCGAGTCGGAAGGGTGATTCTCCCGTGGTGGAGGGTGGTGTTGTCCGGTACGCCCATAGGACTTGCGGAAGCTCTTCAGCCCAAGCTCCTTTTGCGTCCTGTAATCGACGCTTTAACCCGGCCAATATGACTTTGTTGGCGGCCTCCGCCTGTCCGTTGGCTTGTGGGTATTCTACTGAAGTGAACTAGTGCTTAATTTTTAGATCAGCTACCAGATTCCTGAAGCCAATGTCGGTGAACTGAGTCTCATTGTCCGTGGTGATAGAGTGGAGAACCCCAAATCTTGCGACAATATTTCTGTATAGGAACTTCTGACTTTTCTGGGCAGTGGCGGCAACCAATGGCTCTACCTCGATCAACTTTGTGAAGTAATCTATTCCTACAATAAGAAATTTGACTTGCCCTGACTCTGGGGGAACGGTCCGAGGAGGTCGAGCCCTCACTTTGCGAACGGCCTGGGTGAGGTGATGCAAATAAGCTCTTCAGGCGGCACGATGTGGAAGTTGACATGCTTTTGGCATGGAGGGCATGTTTTGATGAACTCGGCCGCTTCCTTCTGTAAGGTCGGCCAGTAGAAGCAGGCTTGGAGTATCTTTTTGGATAGTGCTCGTGCTCCGAGGTGGTTGCCGCACATTCTGTTGTGGACTTCATCCAGGACCTCCTTTGAGGCAGAAGTCGGGACACATTTTAGGAGAGGTGTTGAAACTCCTCTCCTGTACAGGACATCGTGTACTAGAGTGTAGTATTGTGCCTTCCGTATGAGCCTCTTTGCGTCCTTCTTTTTTGCGGGAAGTGTTTCGGACTTGAAGTAGTTGATTATAGGGGTCATCCACCCTTGGTCCTGGTCTGATATACTTAAGACCTTTTCTTCCTTTGAGATTGATGGGTGCTGTAGGGTTTCTTGTATGAGGCTTCTATTGTTACCCCTGGTTTGGTGTTGGCTAGTTTTGAAAATGTGTCAGCTTGGGCATTTTACTCCCGAAGTATATGTCAGATCTCATATTCTCTGAAGTTCCTGAGCTGTTATTTGGTCTTGTCTAGGTACTTTTTCATAGTGGGATCCTTTGCCTGGTAGCGTCCTCCTATTTACGAGGTGATTACTTGTGAGTCGTTGAAGATGGTAAGCTTTTGTGCTCCAACCTCCCTAGCTAGCTTCAAGCCAGCCAATAGGGCTTCATACTCCGCTTGATTATTTGAGGCAGGGAACTCGAATCTTAATGAGAGTTCAAGTTAGGTCCCTTGGTCACTTTCTAGAATAACTCCCGCCCCACTTCTGGTTTTATTTGATGAGTCGTCAACGTAGAGGCTCCATTCTTTGGGGGGTCCCCGGGGTATTCGTGTACTCTGCGACATAGTCGGCCAGGTACTGGGATTTGATAGCAGTGCGGGCTTCATACTTCAGGTCGAACTCGGACAACTCGACTGCCCATTGTAGGATTCTTTCAGCCAAGTCTGTTTTCTGTAGGATGCTTTTCATGGGTTGATTAATCCATACCCTGATGTTGTGGGCTTGAAAATATGGTTGAAGTCGCTGGGAGGTGAGTATGAGGGTGTAAGCGAACTTTTCTATCTTTTGGTAGTTCAATTCGGCCCCCTGTAAAGCTTTGCTGATGAAGTGGATGGGTTATTGTCCATTGTTACCTTCTCTGACTAGCGTTGATGCTATAACCCGACTTCCTACGGCAAGGTATAGTATCAGTTCTTCTCCTTGTTAAGGTCGTGTTAGGATGGGTGGTTGCTCCATGAATGTTTTGAAGTCTTGGAAGGCTTTTTCGCACTCTGGGGTCCATTCAAACTTCTTTCCTTTCCTTAGTATTGTATAAAAAGAGAGAGATCTTATAGCCGATCCAGCTAGAAACCTGGACAGGGCTGCTAGTCTTCCATTTAGCTGATGTACCACTTTCACGCAGGTCGGGCTTTTCATGTCGAGTATGGCTTGGCATTTGTCTGGGTTTGCCTCAATGCCTCTCTGGGTAAGTATGAACCCTAGAAACTTGCCAGCTTCTACCGCAAAGGTACACTTTGTGGGGTTTAGCCTCATCCCGTGCTTTCTTATGGTGTCGAATACTTCGGCGAGGTCAGGCAGCAGTATTTCCTCTTTTGGTTTTTACCAGCATATTGTCCATGTAGACTTCCATCAGATTTCTGATGTGGTCGGCAAATACTTTAATCATTAACTTCTGATATGTGGCCCCCGCGTTATTTAGTCCGAACGGTATTACTACGTAACAATAGTTTTCTTTCGGGGTTAGGAACAAGGTTGAGTAGGCGTCCATAAAGGAAAGGTATTTGTATCCCGACGACGTGTCGATAATAAACCGCTATTTTACGGTTTATCTTGTGCTTAATTTAGTGGATTTTATCCATTATTCTCACACTTATTCATAAAAATCGCTTGTTTTACATTTTCTTCCTGATTTTATGCTATGATTGAAAACATGCTCCTTTGGCCTTAAATTTGCTAATTTTAATCCTCTTTTATTACCATTCGATGCCGTGATATGTTTGCTGAGTGTTTTCAGGGTTTATAGGGCAGGAATGGCTTAGATGATAGAAAGGAAGCATGCAAAAGTGGAAGGAATACAAAGAGATTGAAGGAATTGCTAAGCTGTCAAGCCCGATATCTTCGTGCTTAATTGATCATAACTTGAACTACAAAGGTCCAAATGAGGCGGTTTTAGTTGCGTTGGAAAGCTAACATCCGGTGCTTTAAAAAAATGCAATTTACCATAGTTGCCATGCAGTTAGGCGATGTGCACACGTGGATCAAGCGTACGCATGACCTTGCAAAAGTTCATCGACACGTACGCATGGGCGACGCGTACGCGTCACAGAGCCACGTGCTGCACATATCAGAAATTACTGGGGGCGATTTCTGGACTATTTTTGGCCCAGATTCAAGCCCAAAAACACATATTAGAGGCTGCAGAGTGGAGCAGAATGGGAATCATTCAATCATTCATTCACTTTTCATAATTTTAGGTTTAGATGTAGTTTTCTAGAGAGAGAGGCTCTCTCCTCTCTCTAGGTTTTAGGGTTTTTAGGTTTATTTCTTCCCAATTTCAGATTTCTACATTGATTTAATTTAGGTTTCTTCTACTTTAATTATTCTATTACTTTAGTTTATCTACTTCTCTCATTGATTCCTTTATTTTGCTAATTTAGTTTATGAGTTCATATGTTACTCTCAATTTTCATTAATGCAATTTATGCTCCTTTATTTTTATTTTGTTAATTCCTCTATTTTTTATTTATTAGTCATTGATGTTTACAACTGGTTGTTTGGATTTATTTTTCCTTGTTAGTTTTCTACATTTTTATTTTCTGCATTCCAAGTATTTGATGAAATGCTTGGGAGGATTTTAAATTAGATTCTTATACTCTTAACTTGGGTTGATTATTTAGAGACTCTTGAGTTATCAAACTCTTTTGTTAATTGGTAATTGAGAATTACTAGTTGGCTTAAGCTTCACTAAATCTAGTATTTGATTAGGGCTTGTGAACTTAAGTTGATTTTGCTCACTTGACTTTCCTTCATTGTTAGAGGTTAATTAAGTGAAAGCAAAAGGCAATTACCATCGTAATTGACGATGATAATAAGGATAGGACTTCTAATTATCTTTCCTTGCTAAGAGCTTACTTAATTATTAGTTTATTTTTCTTGCAATTTATATTTTCTTGTTCCTTATTTCAAAAATCCAAAAATATAGTTTTCCATAACCAATAATAAATACACTTCCCTGCAATTCCTTGAGAGACGACCCGAGATTTAAATTCTTCGGTTAATTTTTACTGGGTTTGCTTAAGTAAAAATAAATTAAATTTGATTGACGTTTAATTATCGGTTTAGATCTATACTTGCAACGAAGTTATTTCTGTGAATTCTTTACCGATGATTTTTTCCCATCAATTTTTGGCGCCGTTGCCGGGGAATTGCAAACGTATGTCTAGTGATTGGTTATTGTCAATATTTGCTTATTTTATTAGTTTTTGTTTTTATTTGCTACTATGAATTCTTACCCCTTTGGCTGAGTTTGGTTCAGATTATGTTGTAGGAAATGAAAGCTACAATGAGAATATGCATCAAGGATGGGACAATCAAAGATGGGAAGAGCCACAAGAATTTGATCAACCTTCTTGGCAACAACCCCCACCAACTTACTATGAGCAAGAGCCATTCCAAGGTGCATATCAATCCAATACCTATGGTGGACCCCCTTGTAGTTACCAACAAGCTCCACCATATACTTATGAACTCCCTCCTCAATATAGCCCACAACCATACTCACAAACCCCATTTCACCAAACACCCTCATGTGACCCTAATCCATATCCACTATACCAACCACCCTTTGAGCCATATGAGCCACACACAAAACCACCACCATTCCAACCTCAATACATCCAAAAACCACCTCCTCCATACTATGACTAAGATGAACCACCTCTAATGTATGAAAATTTTCAACCACAAGATGAATTTTCTTTTCCACCACAACCCTCTATAGGAGAATGCCCATATCCATCAATCCAATAGCATTATGATCCTACTTATGATAGCCAAGTGGAACAAGAGCCACAGGATCATTTCAAGGAAGCAATGGATCGACTTCAAGCAACTATCCGTCAAAAGTTTGACCCATATAAGAACAAGGGATTGAATTGTATTGTGCAACAAGTGGAAAAGACGGAGAGTGTTGAACCTCTACATCCTTATCATGATGAACCAGTCTCTTATCATGAACCCTTCTTCCTAAGTAATGAACCCTCATATCCACTCCCATCTCCAATGGATGGCACTTTTGGTATTTTTCTTCAAGAGCAAAGAGAGATGCAGATGACGACACAAGAGTTCGTAGCTACCTTGACTGAGGTAGTAGGTAATTTAGCTTCACTGCATTTCAACACTCAAAGTACTCCTATGGCCGCATGTGAAGAATCTAATGAATAACGTAGCATGAATGAGAAGTTAGAAACTCTGGTGGAAAGTGAGAAATGCGACTTTGTATTGGAACAGTTGGAGGAAGCCGTAATTGTTGAAGAGAAAGAAGTGGTTGAAGACTTAGGAGATGCTGAACCTCCATGGGAATCTAGAGTTGTAGAGTATTCCTCCAAGAAGCTTGAGAATGATGTTGAAGAGGATAGTGCACAACCTCCAAGGCATGTTCCTTATGAAGAATTGGACGAGATAGATCAAGAAGCAAGCTCCCTTGGTGATGATGATCATGAATCAAACCAACCTTCTTCTGATGAGATTGAAAGAAACATTGAAGTAGACTTCTCTCCACCTCATAATTCGAGCGACGGAGAAGAGTTGGATGAATCCGGTGAGGAAGAACTTGAAGTTGAAGAATCTCTTCAAAAGGTGGAAGTCCTTCGGCGAGGTTGGACGGGAGTTGAATATGCTCTATTAAGATCGTTGGAAACTTCTCTACCTAGTTTGCCATCTACTCCTTTATTTGAGTGGGTAAAACTTATCTCCATTAACCTTATTGTCTCACTTGAGTATGGTATACTTGAAACAGATGGCTAACTCAGGAGACTTTTTGGAATGAAGCGCAAGAGAAGGATGTTTAGTAGTTGGAATTGTAAATCAAGTCTCATACAGGTTAATATTTCAAGAGCTAGATGCAAGAGTTGGACTAGTGATCGATTGGTTATATCTAAAAGAAGAGTTTGGTACATCCTTGAGAATTCGAATTGCTTGCCACCCGGTTGGAACAACAATGATCCACTTCAAGATGGGTGTAGGAACAAGATTTGGGATCCCGGCATACAAGAGGATGAACTTTGGGAGCTCAAAGCTTGTGAGGAACTCCATCAAGGCTTGGTGAATTCACCTGAAGATGTTGAAGCTTATTGGAAGTCCAAACATTGGTGGAAGTTTCAAGATGAGTTCAAGCACAAGACACCATGACAAGGAGCTCACCAAATGTCCAACTTAAGGACTTTAACTAAAAGTGTTAGGTGGGAGACACCCCACCATGGTAAATTCTTTCTATTATCTCTTTTATTTCTATTGGTAATAAGTTAAATTTTCATTTTTAATGAAGATTATTTAGTTGAATTTGTGATTTATCTTATTTAATAATATTTGGATTTATTTTGGTAGCTTGTTAGATTTTCAATCAGCTTTAAAAAAAAAGAGCGGATGTGACGCGTACGCGTGCTTCACGCGTACGCATCGATGGGAGGTTTGATCTATATTGAAAATGGGCAGAGAGTTATGTTGGAAACACGCGGGAGGGGTGCCTGGCACACAAGCCACTCCACGCGTACACGTCCCATGCATTTTCATCAACCCACGCGTAAGCGTCAACGACGCGTACGCGTGGAATGAAAAATGGCATTTTTGGTGAATCGAACAGAAAGTTGGGCTGCCACTGTGCTGGAATTGTGCATTTCGCACGCGAGTAGTCACGCGTACGCGTGACCGACGCTCATGCGTCAGTGCTCACTTTTGGCCATCCACGCGTACGCGTGGACGACGCGTATGCGTCACTTCCTATTTCTGTCTTCATGCGCACGCGTAACCTGCGCGCGCCGTCACTTCCTATTTTTCATTTTTCCTCCTTTCTTCTCTCCTATCTCCTTTCTTCTTCCTCCTTTCTTACTTTCTTCTTCTTCATTTCTTTAGCCTCTCATCCTTATTCCCTTTTACTTATTGCATTTGTATACCTTAATTCATTGCAATTTAACTTTGTGCATGCTTTTATTTTCTTTTATAAGTTTACTATTTTTCCATTGGTGTTAAACTTTCTTCCTCATCTGTTGTATTTTTTCTTGCAATATTTTGGTGCTTAGTGACTTGTTTTATATTGTTGGGTGATGTTATTTATAAGTCAATGCTAATCTTTTATGACAATTATTTTCCTTTTGCATCTATATGAAGTTATATTGTCTTTCATTACCCACTCTCTCTCCCCCATTGTGCAATTTTTGCACTATTGATATGTTATTTGCTTCTACTATTTTCTCACTTGCATATTGTAGCTACCATGTAGTTGAGAACCTTATTGTTTGGCAATAGCCCACATATATTTTATTTTGTTTCATATCTTTGTTCGTGGGTTATTCTTCTTCCTTTTTCCTCTTCTTTCAGGATGGCCACCAAGAAGGGAAATGAAAAACTTCTAATTGGGGCAACAAACAAGTTCTCCGCACATTCTTTGGAGAAAACGCAGCAGTTGTAGCTCACAACCCCCGTCCACTTGCACATCTTTACATGCACCGAGGACGGTGCAATCTTTAAGTGTGGGGAAGTTCATACTGACTTCCGCAGGTTAGTTACTTCTTTTTCTAACACCAATGTTTAATTAGTTAGTTATTGCTTTTGTATATTTGATTGTATGTTTGTTAGATTTCGTGCATACTTTACCACTACTTGGTTGACGTGATAAATTCCTTTCCAAAGAAACTTTTTAGAGCAATTTACTAATTTGAATTAAAACTTTTTTTAAACTTGTTTGAAGAAATTTATTTTGGAACATAGTTTTAGAGCTCGAACACACAAAACCAGTGAGATTTTGAACCTATTTGATTGGTTGCATCTTATCAACCAATGTTTTATTTTGGTGTGTGTTGTTCTCTCTAAAATTGTGATCTTTGTCTTGCTTGATTCTATATTTCCATTGTTTGATGTATGCATGCACTTATATGATTGAGGCCTTGTTTCACTAAGCTTACATACACATATGGCCTTAATCTTTCATTATCCTTTGCAAACCAACGTTGAGCCTGTTTTACCCCATTTATTCTTTATAAAAGCACATCATTAACTCTAAGTATAAAATAATAAATGTCTCTAATTTGAATCCTTGATTAGCTTAGACTAGTGAGGTGTACATAAACTAAGTGTGGGGAAATTGAATTGTGGAATGCATGTTTAGGAAATTGGGTATTGTATATTCTTATCTGAAAATGTGAATATAGTTAGGCACTTGTTCATGCATCTAACATTTTAATCATATGCCTCCTTTATGCATATCAAAACAAAGAAAAAAACGAGAGCAATAAAAAGGGGAAAAATACCCCAAGTGAAATAATTAAATTAATGCATATGATTGGTATTCAAAAGACATTAAAGTGCATGAATTTCTGACAAATAAAAATATTCAATGGGTAGTAGGTTTTGCATTGTAATGACTTGAAATGTCTTAGGTTAGGTGAGAAGTTTAGGTTAATCAAGGATTCAGATTTTAGTCCACTTAACCAAATACAATCCTACATTGACCCTAACTCCATTACAACCCTTAAAAGACCTCTTGATATGTGTATTTATGCATTAAATTTTTGTTGATTGTTAGATGAAGAGGAAGTCTTAGAAATCAAGCTTAGTAGAGAATTGAGAGAATCAAACCTTAAACACCTGAGCGATTAGAGTGTATACACTTCCGGTGAGGGTTCGATGCTCGATTATTTGTTCCCGGCTTTCACGAGCTTTCTTCTTGCAAGTTTACTTGTACTTTATTGTATGATTTGAATTAGTGGAATCCAGTTCATATTTGCTCTTGGAGAACTTGATTTACTTTTAACCAAGTAAGTAAAAGCATTTTGCATTTAACTGCATTCATATAAATAGGTTGCATTTCATAAATCCTACCATTCTTCTTCACTCTTTTAGTTCTCTTGAACTTAGCATGAAATATGGGGAGATTGATAAACCGCTATTTTACGGTTTATCGTGTGCTTAATTTAGTGAATTTTATCCATTATTCTCACACTTATTCATAGAAATTGCATGTTTTACACAAGGTTCTGAAAACCGGTTCGAACCGGCCTGTCGAACCGGTTGAACGGTGAACCGGTGAGTAAGACGGTTCGGTTAGAAGTCATAACCGCTAAATTCAAAAATCGCTATTGAACCGTCGAACCGGCCAAGAACCGGTCGGTCGAACCGAACCGGTACCCGGCCGGTTTTTAAGAAAGTTCACCAAACGGCGCCGTTTCGATGATTGTGGGAAATGGCAAACCCTAACTACGTGAACCTCTCCCCAAAATCCAAACGAAGCACTCTGCCACTCTCTCACTCACGCGACCCTCCTCCTCCTTCCTCTCCAACTCGAGCTCCTCCCTCACTCCCACACCTGCTCCGTCCAGCCACCGCCTTGCTTGCCGGTCGTCTCCGCCGCTGTTCGAACTTCGAAGCCACCATCGTCGCTGCAACGGGTCTAGCCTCGTTCCTCCATTGCGCAGCCACTGTCCCCCCACGCCGCCTCTGTCCACCGCGTCAGCCCCACCGTCGTGCTCCTTGTCCCGCTCTGTGCTCTGTCTTGAAGGATCTAGTTCGTTCCTTAATTGATTGAGCAGGTAAGTACGTTCATCTTCCCCATCTTCCCCCTTGACTAACCCCGGTCGAGTTGGATTTTTCACAACGATACTACAATCTCTGCTCTCTTTAAAAGTTTTTTTTTAACTGTAATTGTTGTTTTAAACTTTTAATTGGTTAGTTAATCTATAATTTTTCATCTTGCTTCTTCAATTGTTGTTATCATTAGTTATTACTGTGATTTAGGATTTTTAATGATCTTGAATATTGATTATGATATGCTCTGGTTCTATGAATTGATTGATTTGGTTCTTATAATTCTTGATTTGAACCTTGCTGAAGTTGTGCTGTTACCTAACTTGTTGGAATTGAACTGGAGAAACAACAAACTAGAAGGAAGCATCCCCTCTGACTTCAAGTTATTCGGAGCTCTTTATTCTCTTGATCTTAGTGGGAATTTGTTGAATGTAACAATACCAAGAGTTGTTTGTTCTTTAATTGTGAATAATTTTGAATAATTTTGATGTTTGTTCTTTACTGAATTTGGAATCCTTAGAATATGATAGAATTGAAGTGAATTATTGTATGGAGCTGAGAGCTTGGAATGATAATAATTTACAAATACAATTCATTTACAAATCATATTGTGTAATATCTCACTATCGCATAATACATAATTTTTCTGAATCTATTCATTTCCTATGAGTTGTAGTCAATTCTAAAGTGTTTAGGAATAAAATACATTTCCATTTATCCATTTACAGAGACATTGGTATCATTTGATTCCAGGGAGACTTATTGTGGATTTTGTCCCTGATGTGCATGTTGGAAGTTTGAAGTCCATTCTTTCTAATCACAAGCATAAATTTGCGGTAAATAGTGGATCTAGTCCTTACTTCTACATTCTATAAAGCTAAATGTATGTTATGGTATTTAATTGGATGCTGAAGGTTATTTATATTATTTCTCTTGCTAGGTTGGGTAATATTTTTTCAATCCATTTCTCTTGCTAGATTTTTTTATTGAACTTTATGTTTTGAGAAGAATAAAAACATGAATTGATTCAATAAAAATTGTTTTGCTTGTGTCTTTGCAGAAGCAAAAGATGGTCAATTCATGTCCTGCTGAGTATTATAGTTTATTGATCAGACAATAAATTACAATAGCTTTGATCTTTAACTTATTGATAATGTGTTATATTTTGTTAGATGAGATTGATGCTGATTTAGATCAAGGTGGTGGTAGTGGTAATAGTAGTACATTTTATGTTGCACCACTTGCTTTTTCTAGTCCAAGTAGTGGAAATGAAGGTGATGATATCAATGACGCAAATCTGCAGCAAGTTATGGAGAATTTTGATGATTGATGACAAACTTGGATCATTTTGATGCTGCAATGTTATGTTTGATTGGTTGTTTTATTTTTTGACTTTTGAATTGTATTTGAATGAGATTATAACATTCTGGTTTATATAGTATTTTTAATTTGAATGATATTTTAAAGTTTACATTAGACTATAATTATATTTTTATATGTTTATTTATATTTTATTTATTATTTATTACCATTCGATGCCGTGATATGTTTGCTGAGTGTTTTCAGGGTTATAGGGCAGAAATGACTTAGAGGATAGAAAGGAAACATGCAAAAGTGGAAGGAATACAAAGAGATTAAAGGAATCGCTAAGCTGTAAAGCCCGATCTCTTCGCGCTTAATCGATCATAACTTGAGCTACAGAGGTCCAAATGATGTGGTTTCAGTTGCGTTGGAAAGCTAACATCCGGGGCTTCAAAATGATATGCAATTTGCCATAGTTGCCATGCAGTTAGGCGACGCGCACGTGTGACCTTGCGAAAGTTCATCGACCCGTACACGTGGGTGACGCGTACGCGTGGCAGAGCCACGTGCTGCACGTATCAAAAATTGCTGGGGGCGATTTCTGGGCTGTTTTTGGCCCAGATTCAAGTCCAAAACACATATTAGAGGCTGCAGAGTGGAGCAGAATGGGAATCATTCAATCATTCATTCACTTTTCATAATTTTATGTTTAAATGTAGTTTTCTAGAGAGTCTCTCTAGGTTTTAGGGTTTTAGGTTTATTTCTTTCCAATTTCATATTTCTACATTGCTTTAATTTAAGTTTCTTCCACTTTAATTGATTTATTACTTTAGTTTATCTACTTCTTTCATTGATTCCTTTATTTTGCTAATTTAGTTTATGAGTTCATATGTTACTCTCAATTTTCATTAATGCAGTTTATGTTCCTTTATTTTTATTTTGTTAATTCTTCTATTTTTATTTGTTAGTCATTGATGTTTACAACTGGTTGTTTGGATTTATTTTTCCTTGTTAGTTTTCTATGTTTTTATTTTGTTCCTTCCAAGTATTTGATGAAATGCTTGGGAGGATTTTAAATTCTTATACTCTTAACTTGGGTTGATTATTTAGAGACTCTTGAGTTATCAAACTCTTTTGTTGATTGGTAATTGAGAATTGCTAGTTGGCTTAAACTTCACTAAATCTAGTCTTTGATTAGGGCTTGTGAACTTAAGTTGATTTTGCTCACTTGACTTTCCTTCATTGTTAGAGGTTTACTAAGTGAAAGCAAAAGGCAATTACCATCATAATTGACGATGATAATAAGGATAAGACTTCTAATTATCGTTCCTTGCTAAGAGCTTACTTAATTATTAGTTTATTCTTCTTGCAATTTATATTTTCTTGTTCCTTATTTCAAAAACCCAAAAATATATTTTTCCATAACCAATAATAAATACACTTCCCTGCAATTCCTTGAGAGACGACCCGAGGTTTAAATATTTCGGTTAATTTTTATTGGGCTTGCTTAAGTGACAAACAAATTAAATTTGATTAAGGTTTAATTGTCGGTTTAGATCTATACTAGCAACGAAGTTATTTCTGTGAATTCTTTACCGACGATTTTTCTCCCATCAATTTTTGGCGCCATTGCCGGAGAATTGCAAACGTGTGTCTAGTGATTGGTTATTGTAAATATTTCCTTCTTTCATTAGTTTTTGTTTTTATTTGCCATAGTCTATTCTTAGTGTCCTGGACTAGGCTCCCTTCCCAAAGGTAGTGTGTAGTGGGATGTACCCTAGGGGTTGGATCGGAGCGTCTCCTAACCTGAATAGGTTGTTGGGATATACTCTTAACTCTTTCTCTTTTAGTCTGAGTTTGTCGAAGGCAGACTTGAATAGGATATCTGCCGAGCTTCCCTAATCGACCAGTGTTCGGTGGAGGTTTGCGTTGGCTAGTATGATGGTAATGACCACAGGATCGTTTTGCTCGGTCATGATGCCAGCGGCGTCTTCCTTGGTGAAGGAGATGGTGGGGAGGTCGGGCGACTTGCTCCCTTCTCTAACGTGGTATACTTTCTTGAAGTGTCTTTTGCGGGATGAATTTGAGATCCCTCCTCCAGCAAACCCTCCATTGATCATGTGAACATGTCTTTCTGGGGTGTGAGGGGGGCGATCGGCCCGTCCTCCCTCTTCATCCCTCCTTCTCTTCTTGGGCTCGTTCAATCTGCTGGCTAGAAATCGATCGAGCCTTCCTTCTCGGGCCAACTTCTTCGATGACATTCTTTAAGTCGTAGCATTCGTTAGTGGTGTTCCCGTAGATCTTGTGGTATTCGCAGTATTCGTTACGACTTTCTCCCCTTTTGTGCTTGATTGGTCAGGGGGATGGGATCTTCTCCGTGTTGCATATTTCCCTGTAGACATCCAGTAAAGATATCCGGAGAGGGGTATAGTTATGGTATTTTTTGGGCTTCTCTGCGGGTGGGTCCTCCTTTTTCCTTGAATATTTGTCTTTGTCTTAGGAGGGATAGGAGAATCCGATCTTGGAGGTTTCCCTTAGCCGGGAGTTTTCTTCCATGTTGATGTATTTTTCATCCCGTTCTTGTACTTTGTTCAGGGTCATTGGGTGTTTTTTTGGATATGGATTGGCTGAAGGGCCCTTCTCGCAGGCCATTGATCAGTCCCATGATAGCTGCTTCGGTGGGGAGATTTTGTATGTCGAGGCATGTTTTGTTGAATCTTTCCATGTAGTTCCGGATGCTTTCTTTGTCTCCCTGTTTAATCCCTAGTAGACTTGGAGCATGTTTGACTTTGTCTTTCTGGATGGAGAACCTGGCTAGGAACTTTTAGGCGAGATCATCAAAGCTGGCAATCGACCTTGGGGGCAGGCTGTCGAACCACTTTATAGCCATCTTGGTGAGGGTGGTCGGGAAGGCCTTACAGCGAGTTGCGTTCGAGGCGTCCGTGAAGTACATCCGACTTCTAAAGTTGCTGAGATGGTGGCTTGGGTCGGATGTTCCGTCGTATGGGGTCATATCGGGGACTTTGAGGTCCTTTGGGACTTTTGCCTTCATGATTTCTTCCGTAAATGGGTCCTATTCTCTGTGAGGGCTAGCTTCACGATTGGATCGAGTAGTCCTTTGCTTGAGGTCGGCTTCGAGCTTCTGAAGTTTCTCTTCCAGCTCTCGTCGTCGTCTTGTTTCTCTTTGTAAGACTCGCTCGGCCTCCCGTTGTCGTTCAGCTTCTCGCTCGAGCTGTTTTAGGCGATCTTGCTGCTCTCGGATGGCGCCTAAAATTTCTGTGTTTTGAGGTTGTTTATCCCCTTTAGGGTGGTTGGTTCCTTTGGGTGAGGTCGGGGTAGTCGTTGTTAGGAGGGTTGTTTGCCATGATCTTGGGATGACTTCCAAGGTCCCCGGCAACGGTGCCAATGTTCCGAGGGTTACCTGAAATGTTGAGGTCGATCTCGGACGAGATCTTCTGGCTTGATCGAATCTGCCGTGTCCGACTTGTTGGAGTGTGGGATGTAGCTGATCTCCGTTCACCGGGGGGTGATGGTACCTGCAAGAGACTCCGATGCTTAAGTCAGTACGGACTTTAGGTAGGTTTTCTATGTAATTGGAGTATGAGTTATACCTGGGTGCTCCAATATATTTATAATGGTGCTTGGTGATCTTTCTTTGAGATAAGTTTGTTATCTTATCTTATCTTTAGCGAGTGAGATCGCAACTTTTGCTAACCGCCTTCTAGTAGGCAGTGGTCCTTTATTTTGGGCCTCCTTTGGGCCTCTGGGGAGATGGTCCGAGCTTTTAAACAACTAGGTCGGTAGCAGGCCAACCTTTCATGAGGTCGGTTCCCTTGTCTTTGGCCAGCCCGACCTTATAGCTTAGACCAGTGTATGAACATCTCTCAATCTTGCAAGTGGAATTTCGAAGATCAGAATATATTTTTTAAATGTATAACTTATATATTAATTAGAGCAATTAAAAATTTTTACTTTGTGTCATGTATGTTATCTATTTCAAAATATCTTTAGTATTGATATAAAAGCTAATTAATCTATTAGGACAAATATACTAAACTATTTCCAAAATCACCCCTAAAAATTTTTTATTTTGAATAACTGAATTAGCCAACAAGATATATGTATGTATAATGTATGCAGATTATAGTGGAAAAACTAAGCCTATCATGGAACAACGTGTTTGGAGGTGGAAACCTTCCCGCCTTCTTGATAGGGGCAGTGGCGGCCGCCATGAGCGACTGAATGACCTTTTTTCCTGCAATCTACGACGCAACCATACGCTATCAGAAGCGGCTAAAAAAGATGCTCTCTCCATCGGTGGTTTCTATTTGGTATATTTTCTTGTGTTATTCTCTTATTTGGATTCAATGAAACTGGTTTAGGATTGAGTTTAGAATGTACCTAATTTATGGATGCTATATTTTTTTATATTAATATTATATTTGGATAATCAATAAAGGTAATTAAGAAGATACCAAAATATAAATTTATAATCTCACTTTCTAAAACTAACATTTGTTTATGTAATCCTTTCACAACATTTGTTTTACCCTTCTTAGCATTTTGAAACGTGCTATAAGTATAAAATTATGTTTATTTTTTTGTTGGTCGAAACTCTGGCTTAACACCACTATTCTGATACTAGACATT
This sequence comes from Arachis duranensis, assembly GCF_000817695.3. Lineage (NCBI taxonomy): Eukaryota > Viridiplantae > Streptophyta > Magnoliopsida > Fabales > Fabaceae > Arachis > Arachis duranensis. The sequence continues at coordinate 103,052,083 of NC_029775.3, forward strand.
TTTAAGTAAAACAAGATTGTTTGTTTGTTTTATTTATTGCCTTTAATTTATTTTTTAAACAAGAATGTTTACATTGTATAGTTTTGATCTTATGTTATTGTACTATTTTAGTCCTACCAGAGAGGATGCTCTCAAGAACATCAGAAACCTGACAAGAGAAATTCTTGCTTACCCTGTCTCACATACTCAAGCATTTTTCATATTGAAAATTTTCAGGTTTACCCCTCAATCTTGCAACTAGGGTTTCAAAGGTCAGAAATATATTTATTAAATGTTTAGCTTATATATTAATTAGATTAAGTAAATATCCTTACTTTGTGTCATTTATGTTATCTATTTGATAATATCTTTAATATTGATATAAGAGATAATTAATCTATCAGGACAAACATACTAAAATATTTTTAGAACTACCCCTAAAAAATTTTATTTGGAATAACTGAATTAGTCAACAAGATATATGTATGTATGGTGTATGCAGGGTATAGTGGCAACACTAAGCCTCCCATAGAACAACTTGTTTGAAGGTGAAAACTTGTCTACATTTCTGGTAGGTGCAGTGGCGGCCGCCGTGAATCGCAACATGACCATTTTTTTGCTGCCTTCTACGATACAACCATACGCAATCAGAAGCAGCTAAAAAAGTTGTTCTCTCCATTGGTGGTTTTCATTAAGTGTATTTTCTTGTGTTGTTCTCTTTTTGAATTCAATAAAGCTGGTTCAAGATTGAGTATAAAATATACTTAATTTATGAATGCAATATTTTTTTTATATTAATATTATATTTGGACAACCAGTAAAGATAATTTTCTTTATGGTTGTAAATACTCACTCTTTCGGCTACCACACCAAATGATAATTTTGGACTTCTAATTTTCAACACTAAAGCCTTTTTGTACATGTTTAGGTCTTACTATATCTCCCATGTCAAAGAGAGATGGCAATTTAATGGCACATATTCTAGCAAACTTGCTTCTTACAAGATCAAATGCTTTGTGACAGAAAAAAATCCTATCAAAAATTTGTAATCAATTTAATTTACATATCTTTAATATTATTAATAGAATACAATATTTCCGTTAAAAAAGTAGCAAGAATTTTTTTGGAGGTGAATAGTAATTGTTTATAAATTTTTTTCCTTTTTTTTTCAACCACAACCTAAATGATGCTGGAGATCGAGCCTGGTATTATTATCTAGGACTAGGAGGCAAATATCTTTACTACTAGTACACAAGCATTAATCCAACTAGATTAAATGTAACTAGCAAGTAGTAAAGTTTTTTTTTTTCAAAAATAAAAAAATTAATAATAAATAAAAGTAGTTGCAAAAATTTTCCTTTGCTAATGAAATTCATATGAATAGTTTTTTTCTACATACAGTATCTTTTAATTCGACAAATAAATACTAATTTATTGCAAATTTGAATTTTAGAATAAAATTCAATTCCCAAAATAGATGAGTTAACTGATTACAAGACCAACCAAGTTGGTTATCATTTATACAGTTTGAGTACTATTAGAGAGTCAATAGTCTAAGTGTACAATGTGTACAATGGACTAAATCTTTAGCCCAATATGAATAAAATGAACATCACCCATACTATCCAGAATAACCATCCAAATATCCGGAATAATAAACATCTCATGTCATGAAATCACTCATCCCAAGATCAAATTCTTAATCTTTCGGATCTAGAGCTCTAATACCATGTTATGAAACCACTCATCCCAAAAGCTTAACCTAATAGGAAAAGATAACACTAATGATTATATCTCTAATATTGAATCGAACTTCTCTAAACCTCCATTGTACACATTGTACAAAATTTCCATTGGCTCCCTATACTTCTTTATACAGTTTTAATTGGTCTCATAGTCGACTCTAAAGCGAATAGACATTTTATGTTTTTGTTGGCCCAAAAAACGTTGGGTTAGGCCCAATATTGAAACAAAAATCCCACATTAGGTGATGATTTTAAAAAGTGGTAACATGCTTAAAAGGAAAGAAGGAAAAAAAAAAAAAGAAGCAAGCAAGCAAGAAAGAGAAGAGAAGAGAGAGGGAGAGAGAAGAGAGAAGTGTGAAAATGAATTTGCGATGGATGGAAGCGATGCTGCCACTGGGGATCATAGCGGGAATGCTCTGCGCCATGGGTGGCATTCAGTACACCATTCACAAAGCCGCTCACGGCAGAGTAATTACACACTCTCTTTACGTTAATCTTCGTTAATTATGGAGTTAATCGATTTCTCAGATCGTGCTTCTTAAATGATCTAACGTAGGGTTTGTCTTGTTCTTGATTTTCTCAGCCTAAGCACATTGGGAACGATATGTGGGACGTCGCCATGGAACGGAGGGACAAGAAGCTCATGGAACAAGCCTCCGCTTCTTCCAATTGATCGCCATCGGGTAATTTATTAATCAATCTAGGGTTTGCAGTTTACACCAATTGCTCTGTCGAGTTGATGGATAGTGATTAGTTATTGATTAATCATGTGTTAGAGCTTGTCGATTAGAGAAATTTTATGTCGAGAGGCTTTAGTTAATTGAGAAATTGGGAAAAGCTGGAATCTTTTTTCTTTTTCTTTCCTTTTCGGTAGGAGAGAGTGAAGTGGATTGAAATTATTTGTCTAATGTTTTTACTAATCATTTATACTCAAAAAATCAGTCACTAAATTAGCTGAACATATAAAATTCACGTTTTTCTTATATTGGTGTGTACATAGCATTTTTGTTTTTTACCCTGAGGAAGTTTGTCTGTTTTAAAATTTAGTGAAACAGATTATCATAGAAATGGAGATAGAGGAATTTCGGGTGTGTAAGTCAAGAAATGAAGGCAAAATGTAGTAGTGTAGTGTCTATGCTTGGAAACATGATTACTGTTTACTTGAGTATTGTCTTCCTAGCCCCTTTTTGGTGATGAAATAGTATCGCACCTGGCTTTCTTCATGACTTTGTCAAACATTTCATGCAGTGATTGGTGAGATCCATAACGTGTGTTTTCATTTTTTGACTAGTCACATTCAGTTCATTCCTATGTGTACAAATCGAGATTTTTTAGCCCTAGCCCGAGCCCAAGCCCATGAGATTGTTGGTCTTATAGCAGTTGAATAAAACATTAGCAGCAAGTATTCTGTACAAGCACAAGTACACTTTTCCTCCCTCCCATCGTTAACCCTTGGTTATGATATTTCTAGTATAAGTGATACAACTAATTCTAATCATCAGCTTGCTTGCAACTTGAATCACAATCTATTGGTATTGATGTGTTTATTTTACACTTAGATGTTAAGTATAATATCCTCTTTTCTTTTTTTTCTTCTTTTTTTTTAATACTTTATTTCTTTGTTGACAATATGTCTTTCCTTAATGAAGAAGATGGACAAATGGCCATGTTGATAATTAATATGATGTAATTGGCGCATTTTCACGCTCATGAAATATTTGAATGTGCATAAAAGCTTTTAACATTCTTCCAACTGCAAGTAATTTTCTTTTTTCCGGTTGTCTGTAGTGCCCTAACAGTTTAACTTGAATTGCAGTGTAGGGATTTGAGAATTCGGTTGGTTTGTGTGTAAAACTTTATGATCTGGATATATGATAGAAATCATGACACTTTGTTCTGCTAACTGCAGTTTGTTTAATCAATGTGATTGCGAGGGGAATAAATTGCTTACCTGGAGTTCCAGTTGTGTTCTGAGGAAGCGAGGTGAATCACTACTACAAAATTTCTCTCACTTTTCTTGTATGCTATTCAATGGAAGCTTTATAAAGATACCATCAAGTTACTTTCTCAAAGCAATAGGCATTTGAAAGCTAGTTTGAGATATTTGTTCCCTTTTAAGCTTTAGAAGTTTTTTTTTCTCGCTTATCTTGCAAATCTCTCTAAGTTGAAATCTTTGGCTGATGAATAATAATGCAAAGTCTTCATTCCCAATCCCATAGCGCCACCAAGCTTGAAGAGAAAGTTGGAAACAGAAAAGGCTATCATTGTAGTTAATATGTGTTTAACAAGGGATCATACATAAAAATTTTCAAGGGATTTATTTATTTAACTTAAATACGTATAAAGACAAAATGAATATATAAAACGTTTCTCAAACCAAAACGGTAATCCTTTCCTTTCAAGCCTCAAGCAATCAAATACCCTCCCAATCAGCTGTTTCTGCCTACACAATTCAATATAAACATGCTACAGCAATCTAAGTTAGACTCCTGAGTTAAGCATCACGAGGTAAATAAGAGTTTTGCAATGTAAATCATTTGTGCTATTAGTGTGAATTATAATGTGGTTTAGCGTGCATGCTTCAATAATGAAGTTTCATGCGACGGCTTCCTTTTCTGAAAAATCCAATCTGCTACCATTTCTTATGAAAAGGTGGTCATTATTGTTGGGAGAATTATTTTGCATATAAATTGAATTAAAATAAGAGCCTACTGCCTAGCATAGGTGGTTGGCATGAAAAGAAAAAAATCTTGAGCTGAAGACAAACGTGATCTTCAACAGGTGTCAGGTAATCTGGTGTTAATATTATTGGATATGTTCTCTCTAAAGAGACGGAAAACTGGGGTAGGTGTGAAAATGAAGGCTAGCATATTTTTACTCGTAACCCAAAAAAAAAAGAATTTGTAAAATGAATGTTAGTAGATGACTCTGTACTATTATTATCTTCATGCAGTTGTAATTCTCGATTATTTTACATTATGGACAATCAACGGGAAGGCGTTTAGAAAAAGAAAGCAAATATCTGTGGTGATTGCATGTATGGTATTTGGCATCAATCGTAGCTAGCGACATTTTACCTTCCCCGTGATAGCAATGCTCTTTAGTGCGACAATAACATGAACAAACGAACATCTTAAATACTCAAATAGAATTACCATGAATTGGAGAATACATGTGGTGTAGTTTCTACTTCTAGATATTAGTAAATTATTTTTTATACCAAAAAGTATTTTCCTAACAACTTTACCACGTTCATATTATGTGTTTCTTATGGAGGGTAAAATTGCATAAAACTTTTTCCGCTACTTTTTATCCCATACTAAACATGGTGAAAAATTCCTAGCCAAAATCTTGTCATGTAAAATAAGAGTTCCTTGTCATAGCAAGTTAGTGTCACATATACGGATGAGGTGCATAGGATTGAATGGTTGATCTATGCAACTTTAGGTCCACTTCCCTTATTTTTCTTCTTTTTGGGACCCCACTAGGGAGAGCAAGACACTATTTTATAGTGACCACTATCGCACACATAGGACCTAGGTTTATTTTACAAAATATTATTAAATAATAAATACTATTCAAGTATTTTGATTGTTGTTGCTGTGTGTATTGACTGTTGAGTGTGGCTCCATTATATATGCCTCAGGAGAGTTCCGGTTGCCAGCTTTTATATGAGTTTAGGCCTGAAAATTCATTCTTATATATATAAGAATAAGGGTAACAGAATAACTAACTCAATCGAAAATTTTGGTAATAGATTTATAGTTTTTTTTTTAAATAAAGTATCAAGTAAGTTTTTAAGACAAAAATACTAAAATTTCTAAAGAATTAAAATATTGGATTTATAATTCCCTAAAATATTTTATCCTTACAATAATATTCCAATTAATAATTGTGTTAGTGCATAAATATAGCTACACTAAAAAAATGCGCTATATGTTTTGCATTAAAATTTGTCCATTTTTCATTTACCTAAAAATTGGAATAAGTTAGGACAATGATACAAACAAAAAGTTTTCTCTTTAATCCTTAATATGTCTATATTTATTTTTATCTTAAAGATACCTACTAAAAACAACTTAAAAAGTGAGAATTATTATTTTTGAGAAACCGAAATGATTGTGAGGGGTTGGTGGTGCTGAGCTGTGAAATTGATATACTTTGCTTCATCACTCAATTTATCATCTCATGCGTGAAGCCTGAGACATTGTTCTTCTTTGATTTTGGTTTTGGTTGTTCAATGTGCATAGATTGAGTGCTTCACTCACACAAAATATTGAAAATAGTGACCAAACTTAAATTTATTTAAACAGAGAATAATATAATGGTAGCTTTACAGAAGGATACATAAGAATTATTTAAGATCATGCAAGCCACAAATAATTCATATGCTTTTCATGTTGCTTTCAAACACTCTTGCTAGGGTTTGTTAGTGTAGAAACTAGAAACAATTAAATTTATTTTATATATTTTGAATGTATTATTTAAGAGTTTAATTTTAATTCATTATAACAGTCGTGCAATTACAACTGTTCTCTTTAATAACCATTCACGCGATTAATATAAAAGATAATTATTTTTTCTAATATAAAATTATGTAATTAAATGCACGTGTAAAATGGTTTTACAGTGACCGTGTATCAACATTAAATTCATTTATTTGGTAAGAAGAGCACTTCAACTGAAAAGGTACTAATAAATGTGGCTGCTGCTTTGACTGATTCACAGCTCAAATCCATGGCACAAGAACTTGATTCCTTGATGCCACCATGTGCTATTCTTGTGTCTATAATCTGTGACTCTTTACATTGGACAATGAAATGTCACAGGGCAAAAACAAGTTTTTATTATTTTTTTTGTTTTTGATTTAGTTTTAGAATTTAATTTTAATACAATATCATTGCATCTAATTATGTAATGTCACGTGAGCAAAATAATTATATTAACATTGTCAATAGTAATGCTAAAGAATGAATACGATTACGAACATGCAAAATATTTTATACTATTAATGTATTAAAATTTAACTTAGTTTTGTTTTATCTATCATGATTAAAATGATTATGACATCTATAAAATTTTAACCATACTTAAAAATTATAATAAAAATAATATTATAAAATCACTTAGTAGATTTGAAGAGTTAAAAGAAAAAAAATATTAAATTATCGCAAATAATTTATTAAATATGATTTTAATGAAGGCTAGTTCTAATAGCACAAATTTTTAGAATCAATACAAAATCTTGATTCTAAAATAAGTTTTATTTAAGAACTCAAAATCCTAAAGAAAAATATATTTATCATAAAACTTTTAAAAATTATTATCATGTTAATAATTTTTTACAATTTAAAAATAGACATAATTTTAAGGACAAATGATACAAATAAAATATTTAAAATTTATATTTACACAAATATAATAATCTGAAACATGTTATATTTATGTTCTAATTGACTTTATGTAAATTGCGATTTACATGTAAATGCTTAAACGTGATAAGCAGTTACAATTTACACAAATTTCAATTAGGATACAAACATAATTTGTTTCAGATGGTTATATTTGTGTAAATATAAATTTTAAATATTTTATTTGTGTTATTTATCTCAATTTTAATTCTTAAAAAATAAATTATTAATAATTTTTTTGCCACATCTAATAAATAAAATTGAACAATTATTTAAAAACATTGTAATTTTGGTATAGGAGCCAAATGATGAATTTGGGGCGAGGGGAGGAAGGTTGATCAAATTAAAAAAAAAATGTTGTTATATACTTAAAATAAAATAATAAAATGGTGTAATCTTAGGTACTATAAACACCATAATCATAGAGATATAAGTTATAACCGAAGAAAGATTTTTTTTTTTACATTACATATTATTAAATAAACATACCAAAAACACAATGACACAAAATAAAACGGATATGAGGGAATTGATTATTTTGATCAATGGGGGTTGGGAGAAGAATTTATTGCAGTCAAAATTATGACGACTTTCTGTCTTGACTTGATTACTTGCGTTACATTGACCCTTTTTGGGTGTAGATGCCGTCACTCACCACCATGTCTTAGTTTTTATTTTTAGTAACGTAATTATTCAGTTGGTACTTCTGTTTTATTAAATTTGTAATTAGATTTTATAATTTTTTAATTAAATTTTTATATTATTTTTAATTTTATAGTTAATTTTTTTAGTATAAAAAATATTAAAATTAATTAAATATTTTTTTGTGAATTAAAGATAAATAGGTCTTAAAAAAATATCGAATCAAATATTTTTGTCTCCAAAAAAATTTTATCGTTGAAGTTCCTAAATTTTATAAAAGTAAGACATATAGGTCATTCTGTCACATTTTTTAGAATCTATTTGTTCAAATAAAAATTATGGAATTTACTAAAATAAAAACTTATATGTCTTGTTTTTATAAAGTTCAGAAACTTCGACATAATGAAATTTGTTAAGAGACAAAAATGTTCAATGCAAAATTTCTTAAAACCTATTTGAGTATATTACTCTTTTTTATTAATTTTAATATTTTTAACATAAAAAAATTTGATTATAAAATTAAAAGAAGCATAAAAATTTAATTGAAAAAAATATAAAAATCTAATTACAAATTGAATAAAACTATAATAACCAATAAAATTATTAAACCATCTTGTTATTTTGTTTTTGCACAGTTGTATCTTTGAAGCCCCAGTTCAAAGAATCATAATAAAGTTTTAATTGGCAATGATGACGCAGACACATCAACAAACTTAATCACCAATGTTCAAGAACCTGATTATTTCAATTCCTAATCATACGTACATTCCATTTAATTAATATTTTTTATTAATATTTTTAATGACATGGTACAAATGATAACATTAAAGTGCAGCATCAAAAACCAAATTTAATAGGAACATGGTTGCAGCACACATTGAGGAACAAAGGTTAACAACAAAGAGATCTTGGTCTCCGATTCAATTAAATGAATCAAAGGGAATAATGGGGTGGTGGCTCTGCAAGTAACCAATCTGTGCCCACAAACATTTATACCAAGCTCTTATTTCTTTTTCTTTTTCAATTCAATTGTTAATATTTAGGTACTATATTGATATATATCATAAAATCAATTCTTCCAAAAATTTAAATGGATAGAAAAAGATAGATAAATAATTATATTCTCTAACATGTCTCTTCACAAAAGAGTCACTTTTGAATTTTGCGTAAATTTTGCATAAGCATTTTTTCTCTTTTATTACTGACCTTATGCTAAATTCTTTCTTTTAGAATCAATAAGGATCGAACTCTAGAGTTGTGCTCTGATACCATGTCATGAAATCACTTCTCCCAAAAATTTAAATTGATAAGAGACACATTAATAGTTATATTCTCTAACAATATCAAAGGAACACTTTCAACAATGTGCAAATGTTAGTACGAACTAAGAAAAACAAGTTGAAAACAACCCACAAAAGTAGGTGTAACATTTTATTCTTTGTCAATGGAACAACTTGAATTCAGATCACATATATAATCAATTTTTTGGCTGCTAAAATTTCACACCACAATGAATCACAAAAAAGAAAGAAAAAGAAAGGAAAAAAGAAATGACAGATTTACACAAAAATTCTATGTTACTACCACCAGTACAATAAACCAAAGAGAGCCTAATGGTATGTTTGGTTTCTCATTTATAAACCTCAAAAAGCCATGGTTTTGACAGTAACTACTCCAAAAGTTTTCACCAAAAGCCATGGTTTTGGTGTTAAAAACAAGAGAACCAAACAGGCTATATAAGCAAACAAAAAAGGACAAAAGGTGTGATTAGAAGAATTTTCCTGATTACAGTGAATGAACTTGAATAATGAGTGGGAAAAAGAGCAACTGAAGAAGATTTTGTGGCCAAAAAAGAATTATTGGTGTCAGGGTGCATATTCATGTTCAAGGGATGGTTGTGTTCTTGTAACTGTTGCAGAAGGTGCCATTGTATCTCCAATGGAAGTCATGTTAAGAGCTTCTCCTACCTCTGCAGCCCTTTCCATTTGTTGCATTTTCTTCTTTTCTTTGTACTTTTGAATCCACAAAACTAACAATAACAACACCACCAACAATGCAAGACCTCCCAACACAGAACCAACAATGATCCACACCTTCTTGTGACTCTTCTTCCCTCCTCCTCCTCCTCCTCCTGCTGGCGCAGGAGCTGGCGATGGAGCCGAAGGTGATTCAACCACAATGGCAAAATGCCCTTGTTGGGAAGTAGAACATGTGTTGCCTTCTCCTGTTACATTGGTGAAATTGGAAGTACCCTTTAAATCAAACCACACACATTTCGCAACGGCGCCACTAGGAACCGGCTTCACATTTCGGAACTTGATCAATACAGGGTCACCATATGCTTTGACATCATCTAGTTCTGGTAGATTCCTGGTTGATAAATCTGAACCATTATAAGCTAAAAGTCCCAAAATTGGAGCCAGATATGTGTAATTTTCCAATGGATAATACTTTCTGGACAAATCTAAATTCCCCAAATTTTGGTACACCAAAACCAACCTTTCTACATAAGGCCTCTCAATGATTCCTTTGGGGATCTCAAACTCATTGTAATTAGGATACCCTTTTCTCCTTAAACTTCCACTCCTTAATCTCAATGCTGAAACCTTAATCCCATTCAAATTTGAAGGAAGCTGAGCATTGTAAATTGTACCTGTTTTTGGCTTCACCAAAGCATTGTGTGCATAATGCTGAAGAGTTGCATCAAGGGCCTTTGCTCCACTTGGTAAAGAAGAATCAGCAGCAGTAGTGTGAAGTGGTTCAAAGCATAGAAGAAGAAAAAACATAACTAGATTTGTATGAAGAAGCCCCATAATATGAAAATTTACCCCCTTGGACTAATTGTAGGAACACTATTATGTACTGAGAAGATTGTAACCTAGAAAAAGAGCAATGAATTTTCTTATTTCAAAATCTCAGAGACCAATTCTTGAAAATGGAAACTTGTAGCCAAATTTTGCTGCAATAAAGGGAAATATGCTTCTGGGGTTGGAGAATAAAGGCAGCAATGACCGTTTCAGCCGTTACAATACAACACTTTCCCCTCAAAAAGCTACTTAATGCTTTGGAATCTTCTTCAGTTTCAGGGCATTTCATTTCATTTTATTTCCTCTTGTCAACCCCCAAAAATCAAAACTTTCAATAAAGGGTGGCAATTAAGCAAACAATTGCTGTGCAAGGCTCAAGGGAGAAATTACCAGAGAAAATCACAATAAAGAACCTGAACTGAAAAACCATTCAATGCTTATATTGTTGAAATTGAGATCCAAGGCACACACACCCTTTTGGATTTGGCAATGGTACTGTGAAGATTGAAGGCAAACTAACACTAATTACCTGAAAAAAATTGAGCTTTTTTTCCTGGGGGGTTCCAACATCACTGAGGAACTAGTTGTTGAAGCTGAAAAGTGAAGAAACAACATGCACCTTAAGAGGCACTAGAATCCAAAGTTGAAGATGAACTAGAGTCCCCATTGTGGTGAATCTTGGGGATAATGACTCAGAGACACATGTTAATGATCCTCCTCCATAGTAGTAGTAGTAGTAGTAGATGCTGATGATGATGATGATGGTAGATTCAGTGATTCACTTCTTTTACTTTTTTCTTTTCTAATTAGTTCTATGTACAGTGAATGAGAATGTGAATGGTTGCTGGTTATACAGCAACTGAGACTTTTTTTTTTTTTCCTTTTTTTCTATGAATGATGAAAGAGAAAGAGAAAGAAAAGAGGACAAGGAGGAAGGGTGTGAACTGTGAAGTGTGTGTGAACTGTGATGAAGAAGTGCAAGTTGTGACTTTTCTAGAGAGAGAGAGAGAGAGAATGTGAAAATGGGTGCATGTTCTTATTTGTAAAATAGAAAAAAGAAATTATCTACAATTAACTAACACACACATAAGGCTAAAAGTTAAGGTAAAAAAGAAAAATCTGCTTCAGTTAAGGAATTAAAATATCCTTTTAGATTTATCAAAATTCTGTTTACATATATAGTATCCAGATATTTAATCATATTATATATGTATATATTTGAAACATATTTTTTTTATGTGTTTATGTCTTTTTTATTTTTATTTGTAAACATATTAAACTTAATAATTATCTTTTTTATCCAAATAAGCAAAAGTATAACTCACATGCAAGCTATCACAGTATCATGATATGAGTAGCAATCAATTTTTTCCTAAAGAAAAAAAAATGATTTTATAATATTTGAGATCAGTAAAGATGAAATTCTGATATTATATTATATAATTATTTGTGTAAAAATTTTAAATCAATAAAATGAGACAGGTAAATAATTGTATCTTTAATAATATTTAAATATATATTGTTTCTTTTTTAGTGTTATGTAATTCTTCTTGTATAATTAGGGTATAACATAATTTTGATTTCTTAAAATGGTGTTAAGATTTTTTTTTTCTGCTGAAAAAATAAACTTGGAAATGCCACCTAACTTTTGTGTTTTACAACAATAAAAAGGAATTTTTTTTAATTAGTTAAATAAAATAAAATAAATTATTTATTTATTTGCATTTACTATGTGATACTACTGCCACATATGTTTTAAGGTAGGGTAATGTATTTTTCTGATACATAGAAAGCATTTTCTTTTTCAGTGTACAAACAAAAAACAAAACCTAAAATATCTGTGAACCCAAAAAACACATGATTATTCCTTTGAGTCTTTTGACGAAAATAAAATAAAACAAAATAAATCCCATATTTCATTTGTTAATATACTACTTTCTTATTTCTCAAAACCCCGCTCCTGATGGCTCCATACATTTTTAAATAAATTATATCTGTTCAACAAAAGGATAATGGCAATATCAATATCAAGTGATGAACCTACCAAAAATAGAATCAATTTAGAGTTGCATATTTGACAAATTCTGGTTTTGTTAAACCATGGGTAGGAATGTTCAACAATATCCCAATAAATTAGGATAATCTCTAAGAAAATTTATATTCCTTAAATAAATTTAATGGGCTTGTCGTCACATTTATATCCTTAATTATTGAAACAATAATTTTAGACCACCAAATTTTATACGTAATCAAGTCCAATTAAATCAGGATATACACGATTTTTTCTTTTTTATTTATTTTCTTTCTTTCTATCTTTTTTCTCCCTTTTTTTATTTTTTTAATTTTTTTTCTTCTCCTCCTCTACTTCCTCGTCTTATTAACATCATTGGCTTCATTTTTTTCTTTTTCTTATACATTTTTTTATTTATCTTCTTTATTTATTTATTTATTTTTATATTTTTAAAAATTTAACAAAAAAAAGCATAACAAAAAATGATAATAATAAAGAAAAAAAATAATGCCAAAATATTTTAGATAAAACATAGAAGTGAAATAGAAGTATTATCAAAATTTATTATATAAAACACGAAAATCTTACTATGATAAATACATAATTTAAATTATTTTTCACGTTACATTGAAAGATAGTTTATTGTGTAAGAGTCATGAATATATAACTCAATTTTAAAATAAATTTATTTAGATAAAATTATCTATTTTTAAAATTTAAAGCATAAGAAGATACGAAAAAATTTGTATCAATAACAAAATATTAAAAAGAAGAATTAGAATATGTTCAGCGAAAGAAAAAGAAAATAAAATATGAAAAAAAAACAGTAGAAGAAGACGATATATTATGAGAAATTTTAGTATATATCATAGTTAAAAATTTTAGGTTTTATTTTATTTTTGATAATTTTTAATTAGTTAAAAAAATTTTTGACATTGTTAAAAAAATTTTGTGTTAAAATTAAAAACTTTTTATGTTAAATTTAAAAAATTTCAGTGTTATTTTTTTTATAAATTCTATATAATTCAAAGTCCATTTCTTTCTATTTTTCATTATCATCGTTTTTTTTTTTGTCTTTTTTTTGTTTCACTTTTTTATTATGTTTTTTGTTTTTATCTTCTTACGAAGAATAAAAACAAAAGATAAAAGATAAAAGAATTATACAAAAAATAAAAAAATAAAAAATGCTACAACAATACGAGAAGAAAAAAGAAGAGGAGAAGAAATAAAAAAACGTCGCAATAGAAATAGAAAAAACGACGAGAAGAAAAAACAAACAAAGAAAAAAAAACGTAAAAAAAAATGCGTGATTTATGCGCACTTTGGGCGGGTGATTTTTGTTAAAATTGGACTATTTTAATTAACAAAAATGCTTAGATGTATAATAAAATTTTTATTAAAAATATTTTTATTCTAATTTTTTTTGGGTTGATTTTTGAATATATTAGATATAGCACTTAAAACAGTTAAAAGTTTATTATATTTTAATTTTTTTTACTAATTTAATTTCTATACGAATACTAA
>NC_029775.3:103066230-103072784 GCF_000817695.3 Arachis duranensis
ATATTGATAAAATAAATTCTAGTTTTTTTTTATAAAATAAATTTCTAAATATTTGACAAAATGGTCTAAATATTTAGATAATAATTAGTTAATTTTATCAAATGAAGCTGATATTTAAGAGTTTATTTTGTTAAAAATAAAAATTAGAATTCATTTATTAAAATCAGAATCTTTCAATTACTCTAATGTTAATTTCATCCAATATGATTATTAATGAAAAAGAAATTCAAAAAAAAGTCACACTGGTATTATTAGTAAATCATTTAATTAAATATATGCTGCCATATTATTTTCTTTTTCCCTAATGATTTTCTCATCACTGGGTTTTGGGCCATTAAAATAATAATTGGTGGTAATCATTTTAGGTTCAGTGAGTATGGTCTCTTTGAATTTGTTAGTGGTGGTAGTTGTAAAAGCTTCATATTATTGAACTGAGTATATTATTTCCCATTAATACAATTTATTGTTTTATAGAATTATTATAAATTTAACCCTAATAAAATAAGAGATCTACCTTGCTATCTACCGACTGGATCAAAATTTATTGGTAGTAAAAGTCATTTTACCATTCGAGTTAATAAAAATGAAGACATCGCATGGAGGAGGTTGATGAAATGTAAATATATGATGGTGCTCGATATAGTTTTTGAGTTTTATTTTGATGTTTTGATATTGTGAAATATTTTATATAATTAATTAATTATATTTGTTTTAATCAAAATTAAATTATGTCTTTTTATTTGTTTCTTAGCTATATATAGTTATATACCAAAAGATAAAAAAAAAATAATAAAAATGAGATGTATACAAGTATCCGGTTAGAGGAACGTATTATGAAATCTTATATTATCAATTACGGATATGGTCTTTTATGGTTTCGTGGATTTCAATAATCCTCACTTATGAGATAGTTTTTTAATATTAAATTAAACCATTCAATTCTAATATGATATATTCATTTATAATTTATTAAAATTTATCCGATTTAATATATTTGGATTTTAGACTGCTAATAAATATATAATTCAACAACAAAAATAAATCAGATTGACTGATTATTAATTTTTTTGGGATAAAATACTAAAAATATCTTTAAATTATTTTGTCAATAATAAAAGTATCTTTAAATTTTATTATCCACAATTTTTTTAAATAATTTAAAAATATGTAAAAAATGATTAGCGATGATTAAAGAAATTAAGAAAAAAAAGTAAGTTAATTTGAGAATGTATGATTTTTGTTACTTTTTAAATAATTTAAGAATACTTTTTATCAATAACAAATTTTGAGGATATTTTTTATAACGATAAAATAATTCAGATATATCTTTTTTTAGTTTATCCCTTCTTTCTTTTTTTTTTTTCTATTTTGAGTCATTATAAACTCAACTTTATCGAAATTCACTACGTTTTAGTAAGTAAAGGACTGAATTTAAAGTCCTATCTCAATCCAAGAGAAAAATGAAATATACTTTATAAGAATACCAATACTTCTCTTGTAAATATTTTCTCATGAATGAGTATAAAGACTTTATCATCATCTTTTAGTATAAAAAATTTAACCGTGATGACCAGAAAAGGGTCATCTCTTAGGCTGAGTTTTTTAAATATTGTGAAAAAGTGTGTGTTTCTCTTTGATATTTTTTTTTTGTGAGTTTAACACTGTTATGGGAGAGAAAAGATTTTTTTGTCAAAAGATACAAAACGTTGGAGATGTTTTGTACAGGATTTAAATTTTTTTAATAAATAAAACCAAAACGGTACTCCTGTTTTGTTAAAAATAAATAATTAAAAAAAATAAGCATAGCTGAAAACGGCGTTGCCGTTTTGTCTAGGAGGCAAAAATTTTTTAATTTAAAAATAGAAAACGGTGGTGTCGTTTTGTATTGAAACAAATTTTACGGTTGAAAATGGTCAAAACAGTGGTGACGTTTAGTACAAGTATGAATAAAAAATTTTAAAATTAGCTATATAAGGCATGCTAGTGTTGTGCGAGACACCTTGAATAGAGTAGAAAGTGAACAACACAAAGTTATTTGCCTTCAAATTTCCAGAGAGCTTAGAGCTCTTTCTTCTTTAGCAGTTGAATTTGTTCTTACTTCTTTAGCTGTTTTTCATTCTTTAGCAGTTGAAGTTGTTCTGCATGTTAAGTGAAATAAGTTGTGGGTAAATGTAATAAATGTATAAAATGGAGAGTTATGTTAGTTTAAGAATATATTTCAATGGTCAGATTTTGTATGATACACATGAAGGTGTGAGTTTTTTGTGTGAGAATCCATGTGTTATTATTGTTCCTCTTTCAATAACATATGAAGGATTTAAGAGTGTACTCTGTCAGAGTGTAGGTCAGCAAGGCCGGAAGAGAGTGACCAATATTTTATGTAGGCAGCATGTGTTAGTATTTGGTGGTTTCATTCAATTTCAAGTAATGCACGTGGCGGATGAAGCTAGTATACAAGGAATGTTTTTGATCTACCATCAAACTAGAACACGAGCCTCACTTATCGAGTTATATGTTGAGTTTGAAGAAATTGAAGATATTGATTTTTTGGAACCCAATATAAACTGGATGGGTTATAATACCAGAAGTGATGAAGAATTTGAAGGTAATTATGAAGTTGTTGGTCCAACTGAAGATGTGGAAGAAGATGATATATCAGTTGAGGGAGATGTAGCAGATGTTGCTAATGCACTAGTGGATCAACATCCATCGGGAGAGCCATCGTTTATGCATACTTTGAATCTTGATGCCATGCATGTTCCAGAATTTTCTTGGTTCAACTGGCGAGTCTTGATGAAAGCCAAATTGTCTTCTGACCCTATCAGTGGGATGCCACTCCACAGTCTCAAAGCATATTAAAGGCACATTCGCACTCCAGAGTTCTGCACCATCGTTGATCTCAAATGGAATAAGATGTGGCGCAATCCGGTTGGGACTGTATGCATCCCACACAAACTGTAAAAACACATTAAATCTCAAAGTTATAAATGAGCAATCAATTTTTAACAATCAATTTTTAACATCAAATCTAAATGATGAAACACATACCCCGTCCGGAGAAAGATTGTCCAACTTTCTCCTAACATCAGCAGTTGTCCAATTTTTATACTACTCGATAGCTGATTGATAATCATACCACCTAGCATATTGCAACAACTCATATTTTTATAAAAATTTGGACATAACCTCGCCTAAAACTGGACTTAACCACCTTTAAGGGTTCCCTCAATTCATAAATCATTTCAACCATCAACCACTCACCACATCAAATTAAATCATAAGTCATTCATAATATCAGTTACTACAGTAAAAATCACTAAATCCACATCTTAGCTAAATTTTACCTGCGAGCAAGTGGAAATCTAGTATCCATCGGCAGTGGTCCTATTGACGGCATTCGTAACTATGCCCATACAAGGAGCAATGGCATAGGACCATCAATGTCCTTGCAATCATACCTAGATGCCCGACATAAGGATCGATACATGTGTGCAAGGCAAGCTGAACCCCACCTAAACTTGTGAATCTGAGAAAAGTCACGAAGCAACGGCAAATACTTTCAGTGCATACTGATTCCAGACTTGCCACTAAATAAGGTTGTTCCAAATAGACACATTATGTGACATTTTACATAAATTTTCCTACTTACTGCGTCAGTCAAATGTTGGCGCCGCTTTAGGGTGCGGAACCATGCTAGCTTGACTCCGCTTCCTCTATGGTCATTCGGGCCAGGAGCAATACCAAATTGGGTCATGCACTAATTCTCTAACCCACTTGTGCTGTGGTCAGTTGATCCAGTAACTGGCAAGCCGTGAGTTCGGAGTCCAAAAATCATGGCGACGTCCTCCAACGTAATCGTGCACTCGCCATGTGGAAGATGGAATGTGTGCGTCTCAGGCCGCCACCTTCCAACTAGTGCGTCTATAATTGGACCGTGAGACATGATCCTTCCAATCTGAGATATATGATAGAATCCGCTCTCTCTGAGTTGTTCTTTCACCCTAGCATCGTATGAGTCTATTTGGTGTAAGCGTCTAGTGTACAAATTTCTTGAACCCTGATAACAAAAATAATAACTAACCGTCAATAACCAGAACTAGTCAATATTACTAAACTAATACTTGATTTAGTAACAAATATAATTAATAATTACTAAAAATCTAAATAATTTATAATTACTAATTGAATTATTAATTATTAAGCATAACAGTAAACACAAAAATTACTTACATATATAGGATGTTGAAGATATTCTGATATATGCTCGTCAGCACGTGTAATATC
Organism: Arachis duranensis; assembly: GCF_000817695.3. Lineage (NCBI taxonomy): Eukaryota > Viridiplantae > Streptophyta > Magnoliopsida > Fabales > Fabaceae > Arachis > Arachis duranensis. Next base: position 103,070,515 of record NC_029775.3, read on the forward strand.
ACGTTTTCCCATTTTTGTCTTTAACGCTACACTAAAATAAAATAGAAAGAAATTACTTATATATTTTTTTCTTTTTTACCGAAAACAATAATAATAATAACTCTTAATCTATTTACTAAACACATATCCTAAGAATTACTAATTATCCAATCTAAATATGTTTCTATTATTTTTCAATATATATTACAAAAATGTCTAAAATTACTAAACATACTAAAATTTAATAACAATGATTTTGTTTTCCAATAATTAAATAAAATAAAAAAACGTAATGGTGGACATAACATCTCCTTAAAGTGGACTTAATCACCCTTAAGGGTTCCCTCAATTCATAAATCATTTCAACCATCAACCACAATGTCATCAAATTAAATCATAATTGATTCCTAATATCAGTTACTACAGTAAAAATCACTAAATTCACATCTTAGCTAAATTTTACCTGCGAACAAGTGGAAAGCTAGTATCCATCGGTAGTGGTCCTATTGACGACATTCGTAACCATGCCTATACAAGGAGCAGCGGCATAAGACCAAATAATGTTGTTCCAAATAGACACATTATGTGACATTTTACATCAATTTTCCTACTTACTGCGTCAGTCAAATGTTGGCGCCGTTTTAGGGTGCGGAACCATGCTAGCTTGACTCCGCTTCCTCTATGGTCATTCGGGCCAGGAGCAATACCAAATTGGATCATGCACTCGTTCTCTAACCCACTTGTGTTGTGGTCAGTTGATCCAATAACTGGCAAGCCGTGAGTTCGGAGTCCAAAAATCATGGCGACGTCCTCCAACGTAATCGTGCACTCGCCGTGTGGAAGATGAAACGTGTACGTCTCAGGCCGCCACCTTTCAACTAGTGCGTCTATAGTTGGACTGTGAGACATGATCTTTCCAATATGAGATATATGATAGAATCCGTTCTCTCTGAATTGTTCTTCCACCCTAGAATCATATGAGTTTATTTGGTGTAAGTGTCTACTGTACAAATTTCTTGAACCCTGAAAACAAAAGTAATAACTAACCGTCAATAACCAGAATTAGTCAATATTACTAAATTAATACTCGATTTAGTAACAAATATAATTAATAATTACTGAAAATCCAAATAATTTATAATTACTAATTGAATTATTAATTATTAAGTATAACAGTAAACACAAAAATTAATTACATATACAAGATGTTAAAGATATTTTGATATATACTCGTCAACACGTGTGATGTCGCGCTTTCTCATTTTTGTCTTTAACTCTACATTAAAATAATATAAAAATAAATTACTTATATTTTTCTTTTTTCTTTTTTACTGAAAACAATAATAATAATAACTCTTAATTTATTTACTAAACACATATCCTAAGAATTAGTAATTACCCGATCTAAATATGTTTCCATTATTTTCAATATATATTGCAAAAATACCTAAAATTACTTAACATACTAAAATTTAATAACAATGATTTTTTTCCAATAAATAATTAAAATAAAAAAACGTAACAGTATATATATTAATAATTAATAATAATTCAATTTTATTATTAAAAACTTCACGCACTACACATATAAATTAACTAGAAAATTTAAACTAATAAAAACTGAAACATCTAATATTTTATATAAAAAATTTAAAAATAACCCATATTCATTAAATAATAATCAAGACCAATATATTTTAGTTAACTTTTAACCTAAAAACCTAAATCACTAAAAAATTATTTTCGAATTAAATAAATAATTCTATTTTAAAATCAATTATTTTAAATAAAACTAAAATTATTAATTTTTTTCTAATAAATTATTTAAAATATAACTAAAATTACTAAAACCGTCTCTTTTTGAAAAAAATAAAAATTAAAACAAAACTAAAATTCTAAAGCGGCCTTTTTCTCACATAAATTATATAAAATCAAACTAAAATTAATAAAAATTCTATTTTTTTTAAAAAAATTAATTAAACAAAATTAAAATTAAAAAAATATATACTAACATTCAACGAATAATATATACACTAACGATATGTTAACAATTAATACTATTATTATAACTATAACAAAGATAATATATTTTTTTTACTACTCCTAATCAAGAACTAATAATTAATTTATTCATCTACTAACCAAAAAATTATTTTAAAAATATTATATATTATTTTTTTAGTTCAAAACAATAAAATTAACCCTAACTAACTACTAATAATACGTTTAAATTACTAACCTTTTTCTATCTTTGACTGTTGCCGTTTTTCTTATTACGGAAATGTGGGGTT
>NC_029775.3:103072853-103076858 GCF_000817695.3 Arachis duranensis
ACTTTCAGCTTCTTCAAACAAAATGGATAATAGAGACTATGGACTGAAGAAGAAAGAATGAAAGAAAAATAGAGTTGGCGTTTTCACTAACGTGTGGAAAGAGAGAGACGATTGCCACGTGTTGATCATGCACAACAAAACGTCGGTGATGTTTTGGTCAAAACGTCGGTAACGTTTTCCACATAACGGCGTTGACGTCTTGCTTGCAGTATTTGACGGCTCCCATAGCGACGTTAAATTCTCCTGTTTGGTCATTTTGGTGGGTAACACCAACTTTGGCCCAATATTAAAAAAAAATTCTCATCTCTTACTCAAATGGAGCAAGTTTATTCAAAACTTTTTTCCTTTTCTAAACTACTTTATAAATGGGAGTAAAGTACTAAATTTATCATTTAAGTTTAGGCGTAATTTTGTTTTGGTTTTTAAAGATTAAAGTATTCTACTTGAATCTAAAAAAGTTTTTATTTAACTTTAATGTAGTCTCGTTGAAAAGTTAAAGTTAAATAATTAACAGAATATCTTACATCACAGCAGTAGAAGAATAACATCAATAATCTAGAGAATAAGTACAAATTTCAAAGATATAAAATCAATTGTAAATGCATCAATATATTTATTTATCATTCTTCTTACAATTTAAATGAAATATTTTCTATAGAACTAAAGAGAATGATAAATAAATGTATTGATGCATCCACAGTTGATTTTGTATCTCTGGAACTTGTACTTGTTCTCCAAATTATCGATCTTGTTCTTGTACTGCTGTTATATAGGACATTCCGTTAATTATTTAACTTTGACTTCACGGTGGGACTACATTGAAGCTAAATAAAACTTTTTAGATTCAAATAGGACACTTTAAATGTTAAGAACCAAAATAAGATTACGCCCAAGAGTAGAGGACCAATTTAGTACTTTACCATTATAAATTTAACAAGTGACACTATATGTCCTAGGGGTGTACACGGGTTAGATGAAATTGAGTTTGCTTAGATCCGAATTTGGTCCTAAATAATGAGCGAGTCTATTTTTGAGACCCTTACCGGTCCTTAGCCCCATGAAATCTTAGTACTTTTGGGTCATGCTAAAACCGGATCTAAATCGGTAAAATCCAAATCTTGATCAACTTTATGTCAAAATATTATGATGTACTTATTTATAAAGAAAAAAAGTACTTGTTATCGATAAGTTGATATCCATATTTCACCTTGAATTTGTCTATAAATTCTAATTTCATGTTTTTTTAATCTAATTTTTAATTCAACTTATAATTAATATAACATAACATTGAGATTAATTTAAAACATATATACTTTTTTTAGTCCCCTTAGGTTGCATATGGGCCGGGTGAAATCACGCTAAATTTAAAACATATGGATCTATTTTTGAGGCCCTTATCTGATCCTAAACCCGATGAAATCACGCTAAATTAGTTCCCAAAGTGTTCGGATCCAGGTTGGGTCTTCGGATCGGAGCGAACCGGACCATGTACACCCCTAATATGTACAAGTATTTTTATAACTAAATCTAATCAAATTGGTGCAAAGTTTAGCAAAAAAAAGGTGTACATACATTATTACTCTTTTTTTGTACTTTTCACATCATACAAATTTTTGTTGAAAAGCACAAAAAATTATTAATATATCACAAAAAATTTTAAAACATAACACAAAATTTTTCACATAACACAAATTTGTCGATATAGTAAACAAATTTTTGTACATAATACACAAATTTTTTCTGTAAATATATTTTGTTGGTTATGTGAGTTAATATTCAGTCCCTCACGTTGAGGGTCGGAATCGAACCCGTCCCTGATGTATCCTTTGATTTAAAATCATCCTTAACGTGTTTTTTTTGTATTAAAATTGTCCTTTGTAAAAAAAATTAATTTTATTCCTAAAATACCCCTACTTTAATAAAAAATTATAAAAAAAAGAAAGAAAAGAACACGTTTTGGAGGGGGAGGGAGGAAATGTGATAGGGGTGAAGAGAAGAGGGGAAAGAGAGAGGGAGCGCCGGTGGAAAGGAGGACCGTTCATGCATGCTTCTGCCGTCGTGGAGTGCGTCGCCGGGAAGAGGAGCACGACGCGAGGAGGGCGGCGCACGAAGGAGAGAGAGAGGGATCCGAGGCTGAGCTAGTCTGTGAATGCTCCGTTGCCGGTCCGCGGGTGATGGGTGGCCGAGGAGAGAGAGGGATCCGAGGGTGGAGTGCGTCGCCGGTCCTCGGACGCTCCGTCGCCACCGCTGGGGATGGGTGGCCACGCGCCGGTGGTTTTGCCTTTGCTTTTTCTTCTTCTTCTTCTGCTGCATTTGCTTTTTCTACTTCTTCTTCTGATTTTATGACTGCCTCTGTTTCTGCATTTGTGATTGCCTCTACTTCTGATTTTGATTTGTTTTTTTTATTTGGTTGTTGAATTTGGGTTGATTTGTTAAATTTTTTATTTCTAGATTTGTTGAATTGATTTTTTGATTTGTTGAATTTGTGAAAATACATTGTGATTCTTGCAGGGGAATTGGTTACCTTCTCCACTATGAGACCTTTGTTTTTGTGTGGGTTTTGATTTGAATGGGTTTTTGGTGTGTTAACTGGGTTTGCTTTCAGTGTACTGCAAGTGTAACTGTTAGGTGTTTGTGGAATTAGGGATTTCAAGTGGAATTAGGTGTTTGTGTAACTGGGTTTACTTTCGAAGATGATTGAAGATCATGATGCTCGTGGTAGTGAAAGGAGAAGAGAAAGGTTGAAGAAAAGGTGCTGGTGGTAGTGGAGGGCATTTTTATCCAAAAAAATTAAAAACACGATTTTAATACGAAAAAATACGTTAAGAATGATTTTAAATCAAAAGATACATCAGGGACGGGTTCGATTCCGACCCTCAACGTAAGGACCAAAACAATACTTATTCCTTAATATTTTATGTATGTAGTCTTTAAAAAATTTCTATACTATCCATTAAAATTTTTATGCTATGCACCAAATTTATGTGTTGTGTATATTTTATTGGTATAAAATACAGATTTTCGCATATAGCATACAATTTTTTGTTACAAATGTATTTTGTTAATTGGGTAAGTCAATATTTTAAATATGTAATCTTACAAAAATTTATGTGCTGCATATCAAAATTTTTATACTATACATTAAGATTTTTATACTATATAACAAAATTATGTGTTATGATATTTTATTAGTACGGTATATAAATTTTTGTATTTAACATAAATTTTTATTGTAAATATATATTATTATTTGGGTGTTGTGAGTATTTTATTAATTAAAAAAAAAGAGAAAACGTATCCACTTATGTCCGAAAGAAAAGAGAAAATATACTTAACTGTATTTAAAAAAAAAGAAAAGAGAAAATACACTTAACTGTATTAAAAAAAAAGATCACAGGAGAACTTAATTAAAAATTTGATTCGAAATATACTTAGACGCCTCAATCGCCTGAAATTTAATCGGCTAACAAACATAGCGCGAGGAAATGTTCTATTTTATTTTATTTCTTATTAATTAAACTAAAGATTATTCATCTATCTAAATTTTATTTAAGAATTTGAATTAAAAAAAAAATCATATTGATAAGAATTTGTAATTTCTAAAAAAAATCATACTGATAATTTCTAACTAACCACAAAATAGTTAAAATTTACATCTTCAAATACAGTTAGAAATTATCGTTACTATTCTCTTCTTGCTTTTTTTCCCTCTTATATCTATTTCAAACAAAACATTTAAACATTAGCAAACAAAAGATTTTGGCGATGCTTCTTTTCTCTCAAGCAGTTAATTAATTAAAGACTTAATTACGAGAGAAACAAAGCTAGGTGACAATTTGAATATGGAACTGTAGGCACAGGATTCGGTAGTCCAGAACCTTTGGATCATTTAGTGGTCCAAATAGAAAATATGTTTTTAGAATTTTTTTTATCAATTGCTACGTAGTCCTTGAACTAATTTTAATTACAAATCAACTCCATATATTTTATTTAATTATAAAAATA
>NC_029775.3:103077162-103078425 GCF_000817695.3 Arachis duranensis
AATCGATTGGAAAGTGATGACATTGAAGTTTTAGCCAAATTCAATCGATTGGTAATGTAATCCAATCGATTGGAAGGTGATGAAGTTGAATGTTTTGCCAATTTCAATCGATTGGTAATGGTACATAAAATTAATTTATAGATTGGTAATTTATAAAATTAATTTTGCCTATCAATAGTACCTTTTGTTTTTATTCAAGTAAGGCAGAGTAAAAAATACAAAAAGTATATGATATTGATAAGGTAGCAGCGTATCAAGTAGTAAGTATACTTAATTTATTTATTTGTGTTATGCACAAATTTAGTTTCATTAAAATATTAGTAACCAGTGCTCTAATTTTTGTAAATATGTTTTGGGATAAGTGTTTCCAATTAGTTAAATGTTAGAATATATTGAGTAAATTCTTTTAATATATTTAGAGTTAATATAAAACTGAGGGTAAAAAACGTATTTAAGCCAATTAGAGAAGTTTATTACGCATATAAGCCAAACAAGAATCTGATACAAGAATTCACCAAAGCACACTTTAATGTAATTTGAAACAACTTTATTCGAATTACATTCCTTAATAATTCGAATCAATACAGCTCCAATTATTCCCAACCATTGCATACAAGTAATTCGAATCAACTTAGAACGAATTATAAAAGCATAATTCGAATTGTATCAATTCGAATTAGTAGGAACACGTGAGTAGGAGGAAGTTCGAATCAAATTGATTCGAATTACTCACATTTCGAATCAAATGGTAATTCGAATTACACATTGTACAATAAGATACTAGAAAAAATATTATATAATATAAAAAAAATATACTAAAAGAAGTATAAAACAAAATTATAGTAAATTAATTTTAGTATAAAATTATTAAATATAAATTAATTTTAACTCCTATTAGTACATTGAATTAAAAATAACATATAAAAATGTACTTGTATTTATTAAATTTTAATAACATATAAAAATTTAATGACTTTTAAATAATTTTTTTTATAATAGGAGTACATTTTTATATACTTTAAATACTTTATATAAAAATGTACTTATATTTATCATACAAAAATAAAGTGTTGTGCCAATATAATAACATTATAATATTTTAAATCAATTTTTTTCTAGGATTTTAGATTAAAAGCAGCACATGAAAAAACATTATTGGTATTTTAAAGCTAACTTAATTAAAAAAGATAAAACTGTATTTTTTAGGATTTTATGTACATAATTAGGCTAATTTTTTTTAATATTGATCAAAGATGTGTGTTA
>NC_029775.3:103080951-103141691 GCF_000817695.3 Arachis duranensis
TTGGCTAAAACTTCAATGTCATCACTTTTCAATCGATTGTATTTGGCAAATCCATGTTGTTTTCGTGAATTCAATCGATTGAGTAACAACAACAATCGATTGTTTTGAGGCATTCATTCGATTGGAAAGTATAAACAATCGATTGGTATAAACTTTTTACCATTCTACCTTACAACTTTCAATCGATTGTTTTGTGATATAGTGTAAACCAATCGATTGAGTTATCATTCAATCGATTGTTTTGAAAAACCAATCGATTGAATTTCAAGGAAACACGATTTGGAAGCCATGGACGAACGTAACGAGATCAAAGTTAATTTTTTAATCAATTGGAATTATTAGGATGAATGGAGGATATAATTGGTTGTTATTTTTGTATTTGATTGTTAATAAATATAATTGATAATTGATAAAATAATAATTTATAAAATAAAAGATTATTTTTATAATTAAATAAAATATATGGGGTTAATTTGTAATTAAAATTAGTTCAAAAACTACGTAGTAATTAATAAAAAAACTCTAAAAACATGTTTTCTACTTGAATCACTAAGTGATCAAAAGGTTTCTGGACCACCGAATCCTGTACCGGAACTGTACATAAAAGTCAAAACTAGTATACTATAAAGTGAAACTAAAAAGATGTATGTGTCGCTGTTCTTGTGCTACTCCGGTACTACCTTAATACGTACTAATAAATTGGGTTGGAAAACTATGAATAATAATGTGATTATGAAGGATGCTGGTAGGTAGCAAATCAAATCCAATTGAGCTTCAATGTCATGAACCTGGGAGTTAGAGTTGTAGACTAAAGTCCTCAACTATTGTTTCTTTTTAAAGAGTCATGTGAGGCAGTCAATTTTTTTTTACTATTTTTTTAATTTATTTTGTTTATTTTACCATAGAAATATTAAATTATATATTTTTAATCTTAAATTTTAAATTATAAACTTAATTCTTAAGTCCTTAAAAAAAATTTATAGTTTAAAAATTAACTAATAGTGATTAAATAAAAATTATATATATATTTGAGAAAATTTCACTCCCCTCCTCTACGAGATGCTAAAATAACACTTTTTTTTCCTCTATTTTATAAATGTATATTCCCCTCCCTTCTAGCCTTTAAAAATCTCTTCTTTAGTCCATTTTAAACCTTTTATGTTAACTAATGTTAACTTTATCCATTTTTTAAGAAAAAATAAATTATTTTTTTAAAAAATACTCATAAGCAAAAATTTTATTTTTTATCATTAAATTTTGCTTACCAAAATACTTTTAAATAAATTATTCTTTTATTGATTAAATTGTACTATTAATTTTTCGATATCTATATATATTATTTTAACATTAAATAAAAAATTTTAGTAAGATTATTTTTCAATATCAATATATATTAATTGTTATACATATTAACAGTGATAAAAATTTTTAATTTAATGTTAAAATAATATATATTGATATCGAAAAATTAATAGTAAAATATAAAATAATTGCTAACAAAAATTTTAGTAAAATCACAATTTAATAATTAAAAAATTATTGAAGGGTAGGTATCTTTGGAAAAATAATTTAATTATTAATTTTTTAAAAGTATTTTAGAAAAAATACAATTTAATCAATAAAAAAATAATTTATTAAAGGATATTTTGATAAGCAAAATTCAATAATAAAAAATAAAATTTTTGCTAATGAATATTTTTTCAAAAAATAATTTATTTTTTCTTAAAAAATGGATAAAGTTAATATTAGTTAACACAAAAAATTTAAAATGGATTAAAGATGAGATTTTTTAAAAGTTAGAAGGGAGGAGAATGTACATTTATAAAATATAGGAAAAAAGAATGTCATTTTAGCATCTCGCAGGAAAGAGGAGTAAAATTTTCTCAATATATTTTTAAAATTGACTTACATGTGCCTTACTAAGGGTTAATATTCAAATTCACTTTTGAAAGATATTCCATTTTTTAAATTGATTTTCGAAAAATTTTGTTACTCATATTAGATTAATACTATCAACAAGCTATAATTTAAATAGTATAATTTTTTTATGCTCATTTAAAAGTTATAGATTCAAGTCTCACTCTTAACTTTAGAAAAAAATATATTAGATTAATGTTATGTATCATAAAATGATCAATTAACTTGTTTTATAGTTATAATTGGTTGATAAATTATTTTGTGGTATATGATATTAACTTGTCATATGATCATATCACGTAATAATTAATATGGTATATCATTATTTAACTTACAGAATTATTAATTTATCTTATAATTATACTTTTCAAATACTAATATGATTAACAAAATTTTCAAAGATTAATTTAAAAAGTGAATTATCTTTAATTTCAGCCACGAATCTGAGGATTAACTCCACCTAATAATGTAAATAGTTAGTGTTACTTGATATAATATGATTTGACTATTGAATGAAGTGATGATCAGTTAGTCACTGGCATGCATCACGTACTACAATACTATTTACTCACACATTATNTATAATATATACATAACTACGTTATTTTCATAAAAAAAGTTATATAATTGATTAAAAGAACATTCCTTTCGAATTCCAAAAACACATTTAATAGAAACTAAAAATTTGTTTAAATTTATTTTTTAAAAATTAATAAATTAACAAAAGGGTAAAATATCATCGTAATTCTCAATATTTTATTGAAATCAAAATCATTCCTAATGTTACATAAAATTTTTAAAATGGTCTTTTTATTAAAAAAATATTAATTTTTGGACAATACTATCCTATTAAAATATCTTATAGCATAATGATAATGAAAATCATTGTCATAAAATTATTTATTCAAAAAATTTAAACTAATAAATAAATACATATGAATGTTTATATCTAACATGTCATTCAATCAATAGCTTCTCTTATTGAGTTTACATGAATTTTATGTAATCATTTTTTTTTTATATTTGTCTTGAAATGAAATTCTTCCTTGTAAGGAGGGATCTATTTATCCCGAACTTGACATGTGACATAATAACAGACACACCAACTGTAAAAATCTGTTGCTCGGTCAAAAAAAAATTCAAAATTATTAAATAAAATAGCAATTTCAATTTACAAATATTTTTATATGTTACTTTCTTTAAAACATCGTACAAATATTCTAGAACCAGATCATAATTAATGTCGATCTTAATTAAATTGGATTAATTATCAGTTAGATAAAATATTAAATTGGTCTTTTATATTTAAATGTATTGTTATTTTAATTTTTAAAATTTAAAGTGTCCTATTTAAATTTAAAAAAATTTTATTTAGTTTTATAATAAAACTAAATAAAATTTTTTTAAATTTAAATAAGATATTTTAAATTTTAAATACTAAAATAAAATTATATTCAAATGTAAGAGACTAATTTAATAGTTTATCCTTATTAATTTTACAAAAAATCGTAAAATTTGTGAGTAGAAAGTTATTATTTTGGTAATTTTTTTCTAAAGACAATTTTCAGCCCCTCGATCTTATTCACTACTTAGTATTTTCATGAATAAATCTTATCTATCCATTATTTTACCATATGATAAAATTACTTTAAGAACAACCTGAACCTAATACACAATTTCTGAACCTCGTAATTTTTTCTCTCTCTCTCTCTTCATTGCTGAACACACTCTCTCTAGCGCTTTCATTAATTAATTTTTACCTTAAAAGTTAACCAAGGTTAATTAGAGATAAGATTATTCACTAAAAAATAATTAGGATAATTAAATTTTAACATATCTCTTTTTCAATTCCAGCAAACTATATGATCTCTTTGTTCACTACTTTCTTAATTTTCATCTCATATCATCTAAATAAAATTAATAAGTGAGAAAAGAAAGAAGATAAAAAGAAAAGAGAGACATAGAGGCTGAAGCCTTAGTGAGGAAAAAGAGAGAGAATTAGCCTTATTTCATACAATTCTACATCACTAATTCAAGGATCACTTCTTCAAAAATCAAGCATTCTATCTCATACCTTCACTCTTTCAAAATTCAGCAAGGTAAGTATAAGAACATCTCTACTTTATCATCTTCTTTTTCGATTTTGAGAAGCTCTCAATATATAAGAGACCATATTGCTCTCTTTTTAATTTAGCTAGCCATCACTAAGAGCTACAAGAAACACGCATAAGAGGTCTCAAAATCAAGCTCAAGAGGATACAAGACATCCCATTTTTTTCCTCTATGTTTCGGCTATAATCACTCTAATTTTATTAATTAGAAAATTGTCCTTGCTTAGGAAATTCTTAGTGATTAACGTGTTCAAAGAGTAAATCAAGAAAAAGATAAGGTTAGAAATAGTTGTTTGATCTCTATGTTGAAAAGTAATGCTCATATTTTCTCTTAGGAAAAGTATAGAGAGCTGTACAATGTGTACAATGGAGGTTTAGGAAGTATTAGAGATATGACAATTAGTGTTACATTGTCCTGTCAGGTTACGCTTTTGGGATGAGTGGGTTCATGACATGGTATTAGAGTTTTAAATCCGAAAGATCAAAGATTTTTTGGGATGAGTGATTTTATGACATGAGATGTTTATTCCGGATATTCTGGATAGTGTACCTTTCTCTTAAAAGAGCTATGATGTGTATGTTTGTATGAAATTTTGATTAAATAATGAATTGTCTTTTTATGAATGCAATATATTCTTTAATTTATGTGAAAATTATAGCTATATGCCTAATGTATGAATGATGGCGGAATATGTAATGCACTTGGGGTTAAGGTTTCATTTTATAAAAGACACCAACAAATCATACAAGTCATAAGATAAAGTCTTAAGAAAGATAATTATGAGAAAGAGTAAAATATTTAGAAAAAAAAATGGTCAAAAGAGGTTAAAAACATAAATTATAGCTCTAGAAAAAAAGTTTGATACACTAAAAATAGCACTTAAAAGATTTAGAAAACTAAGAGGGTTAAAAATATAATTCACAAGAATCAGGATAAAAAATTATGAATATAGAAGTCTTAAGGGGTAAATATATAATTATATGAAAAAATTGAATCAAGCCACGACTCACGTAGATAACCAGATTTCTATTTAAGTTTATAACATGACTAAGGTCATTCCACGACTCAAGCCATGCATTCTACATAGAGATTCTTACCCTGAAGTTGTAGTTTTGGCCATAAGATTAGCTGCATTGTTGGTTGTTTTGGAAGTAACATGACATTGACCTTGTAATTCCAATTCAAGTTCTTTTGAATCTTTATCTCCAAATTACGCTCCCAATTAGCATAGCTAAGATTCTTCATATTCTATTAAGAAAGCATAAAAATAATTTGTTTTATCGCTAACTTTTTGAAAAATGCACTCCTAATTAAAAATTAAGCCCTTTCAAATAATATAAAATTCTTCTACATGCAAAACACTAACATCATCAATCTTGCCTGTACAATTTTTCAACCAGCAATCTTTTAGGTTATAAATAATGTATCCAAAAATTAGTAGATTAATTAAGAATATTTTTACGTATTAACATTATAGTTAACTTTATTTTATAAATAATGTTCTCCTCTCCCTCTCCTAGGCTCGCCGCTCTTCTTCTCTCAAACTCAGAGCTCACTTTCGTCACTGGCGTTGTTCACCGTCTCCATCGTCGCGTCATCGTCTCCTCCGTAGGTGGGTTCTTCGCCTCCTCCATTGTTGCGTCGTAGTCTCCTCCGCAGTGGGTTCTTCGTCTCCTCCGTCAGCGCATTCGACTATTCGTTATCTCCTCCATCGGCAAGTTTGTCGTCTCCCCCATTGTCTTCTCATCGCGTTCATCTCCTCATCGCGTATTCGTCATCCTCTCCATCGACTCCGTCAGACCACGTCTCCTCCATCAGCTCTATCAGACCACGTCTCCATTATCTACATCACTAATTAGGTATTTAAGTTTAACAATTTGATATCAATGAGTTATTTTTACTTTAATCCTTCATTAGGTAATATTTTGAGATCAATGATGCAGAATGATGAACCGAGTTGTAGAAGAGCAGAGGGTGATATATTAAGAATGAAAAATATTATTAGTGCGTAAACTGATATGGTTTATTTAATTATAGGATTATTTGGAAATTGACAAAGAGATATGTCAAATTAGAGCTTGCTATTTTAGTTTATTCATTTAGTATGTTGTTTTAGTGTGCTATTTTATAAATTTTAGTGGAATGTTAAAAATTATTTTTGGCTGTTTTTAAAATTCAACTTATAGTTATACTCAGATCTTGTGTTATTATTTTTCTTTTGTTATTCAAGAGAACTTTGATTGACAATATTTTAGGAGTAAATAGGTTTAAAAAGGGGAAAATAGGTTTTATTGACAATTTTTTATAGAAAAAAGGCTTTGATATATTCGATATCCGGTCTGCATAAGTGTGGATTGGATCCTACGCTAAAAATTGCGGATATCGTATCAGATCTAATGGGCAGAATGCGGATCGGATCGAATTTTTTGCCGTATCCAATCTGATCAGATTTGTGTGCAGCCCTACCTCCTAAATTCCCAACTCTTTACCATCACCATCATCCAAATCTATCATCATCAAAATCTCATCCCTAACTACCACTACTGGTATCATCCCACCACCATCACCACTATAGTTGCTACCACTACACCTCCGCCACCACCAATAACTCAGACTTAGACAGTGTTGAGTTTAAAGATCTAAAGTATTGTTAAGATAATGAATAAAAATTATTGGATTATTAACCAATTGTTTGTGTGATTTGTCTTGTTTAGTGTGTAGAAAACAAATAGAATTGAAACAGGCTCAAGAAGCAATGACACAAATAGAATCTGACCTACACTCACACACAATCATGGTCCATGACTTAATTGCTACTTCACAAGTATTCACCATCTAAAACAAAAATTAGCCTCTAGCATATAAAAGAAAGAAAGCTATTGGCCCGAGATCATCACAAGCCCAAATGGTCGTCACACCCAAATCCATTCACTCAACTTGGTGATAACTGAAATTGAATGTCATTCCATTTGAATCAATTCACATCACACCACCGAAACCAAATATCTTTCTTTTCTCTCTTCTCTTTTCTTTCACATCACATCACGTGAACTCTTTGAAACAAGAAGAAAGAAAAAAATTTTTAGCTAGAGCAAAATCGAATATCAAAAACAAAGTTTTCAATTTCAATCAAGAAGAGAAGGTCAAAGAGACTATAGCAAAAAGGCAAAATCAAATCAGAAGGACAAATCACAAAAAATATTTCCACAATTGTGCTTTAGTGAAGCTCGATGAAGAAATCTCCTCTTTACAAACACAGAAGTGGAAAACTAAAGAAATAAAAAATGGTGAAGCTCTGTTGTGAATCAACGCTCAAGAATCTGACTTGGAGCCAAAGCAAGAATACACCGTTCAGATTCAAGAGGCAAGATGAAAAAGATTGAAAGAAAATATTGAAGGTATGATTGCATGTTTAATTCAATCACTGCTTCTACCATCTCTCGCCACTGTCACACTGCTGCTATGTTTGATTTTTGGGAGAAGAAGACCAACAAGTGCTGAAGCAAGGTTTCAAACCCTGGAAGCATCATTCCTCTATTACAGGGATGAACGGCCAAAGATTGGAGTAAGGAGTGAGAGCACAACGGTTTGGGTTTCCATAGCTCACTGAGTTGTTTATTCTTCTCCTTCATGGTTTTCATTGAGTACTTTTTTTCTCAATTTAGTCTTTCTGTGTTTCAATGGTAAAAAGAAAAACGATGAGATTTGTAAGTAAAAGTCATTGAGTGAAAAAAGGCAGAGAGTTAGACTTGGAGAAAAAGCCATATTTATTCTAGAAATTCTTTGTAAGTTTTTCTGTTTTGTTGTCATGATCCTGAGGGGATTCCCTTACAAGTTAGGTTAGCACTTTGTAGTTGAAAAGTTAGGGTGAGTTTCTAGTCAAGTCTAGTTTAGGTTAGAAACTGGATTTGTCCCAGATAGGATTGGTTAGAATCCTAGGAAGAATTGGTGAATGTAATTCTGTTGAAAGATAGTGAAATTTCGTCACTACTGTAATGGAGTCTGGATGTAGGTTACATTGCGCTGAATAGCTGAACCAGGATACATTTGTCTGTCATTATCCTTTCTCTTCTCTGTTTCTGGTTCTGTATTATAGGAGACAAAACTGAAGTATCTCCTGATTTAACTATTCAGTAACACTTCTTCATAACACAGCTTGCACGTAACTCTGTTCTGTCTCCTACCACGTTAAAAGACAAAACCATAGTCTCTCCAATTTTCTACTCAAAGTATCTTAACTGAACTCAAGGTTGAAACCAAAATCAAAAGGAAGCCAATAATCAACCTCCTTCTCTTAGCCATTGATAACCATCAATTGGTACCAGAGCTTGGTCTCAAAAAGATAAAGCTTTGCAGCTTGGAGGAATGATCTTGGTGGCGAACAACGCTGGTTCCAACACGGTGGCTTACACACTGACAGAAAGACAATTCAACAATAGATCTCCATTCTTCAATGGAAAAAACTACAACTACTAGAAAGAATGAATGAAGATCTTTGTTCAATTGGTGGATTACAACGTCTGGAAGATAATCATGAATGGTTCTCAAATCCCTACTAAAACTGCTGCTAATAGTGTTGTTACTCCTTAAACCAAAGCAGAGTAGAATGAAGATGACAAGAAAAAGGTTGAAATCAATGCTAAGGCAGTCAACATGCACTACAAGGGAGGCGCAAAATACTAGCGCTTTTTTTTAATGATTAGCGGCAAAAATCAAAGGCTGGGGGCTCTCCGGACCGCCACAGTTATGGGTGCGGGGATTAGATTTGGCGGCGGTTTTCAATAACCACTGGTATAACCGCCGCTAAATCAATATTTTGCGGTAATCATTCAGAAAACCGCCGCCAAACGCTAGTGACACAATTTACAGCATGTTCACCGGCGGTTCTAAAACCGCCGCTATTCACCTTGATGTTTTCATGCTGCCGCGTGCTTTGCTGTTGTTTTAATACTGCCACAAAACGGAATTAAGCTTTTGGAAACAGTTACCGGCGGTTGCAAACCACCGCAATCTCAAACAAATTTTCAGTAGCTTTGAGAGACTTTTCGACGGTTTTAAACCACCACTAAATTAAGAAGAATTAAAAATAAGGAAATTTGGGTTTTTATAAAAAATATCATATAATTTTTTTAAAAATATTATAGAACTATTTTTTGCTTTTTAGAATTTTTTTAATATCTTAAGAGTTCATATTTTCAACCTTAGAATGTAAACTTGTAGCAAAAACAAATAAATTATCTACAAAACAAAATAATATATTCATATAAATATGAAGAAAACAAATCTCGCAGAAATAGTTGCATAGTCTAATTCAAAAAAAAGTGTTTGCTTCAATTCAAAATATCTCCACCCCGAATACACCATTATTTTTCACTCTATCAGTCCACGGAACTCGTCTCTACAGCGATGTCT
This sequence comes from Arachis duranensis, assembly GCF_000817695.3. NCBI lineage: Eukaryota > Viridiplantae > Streptophyta > Magnoliopsida > Fabales > Fabaceae > Arachis > Arachis duranensis. The sequence continues at coordinate 103,090,393 of NC_029775.3, forward strand.
CGTGGCAGCTCCTCACTCTGCCTTTGAAATAGATAAATCAGATCTCTCTCCATCGCTTGCATTTTTTTCTTCTCTGCTGCTGCCTCATCCTCCATCTTCTTTCTCTTCAACTTCTCACCTTCCAGCTCTGCCTGCAGTGCAAGTAGCTTCCTCTGGGTCTCTTCTACTTCGACTCCGTTGCCTGGCACATGTGAATTTGAACCGAAGAGTTGAGTAGGAGTCGGACCGAAACCCGCACCACGTACTCTACCCGGTTTCTCTTTTCTGAAAACATGAGTAATGGAATTATTTTGAGACAACACTCTAGAAGACTCATCCTGTTGCTTAATCTCCTAAATTCTTTTCCACAGACACAAATTAGCAAATACAATAATTTTGTTGATAGATCTATCTTGATAAAAAATCAGTCAAATATGAGAAAAAAATTATATTCAAAAATTATTTACGTAAAACAACCAAAATAACAATTGTTACATAGGATTCCAAACACTATAAAAAGAAATAAGGGATAAGTGAAATTGAATTATTTTAATTTTAATCCAACTGTCTCTAAATTACATTGAAGTTTAAACTATTTAGAAACATTTAAGGTAAATTAGCAAAATAATTAAAAGTATGCAGAATTGGAAATTGAAAAAAAATTCTTTTGGTCCATTTTGAATTAGGATTAATAGAAACTCATCTTTGAATATTTTATTGTTGTTTCCAATCCAAGTCCAAACCATTCAGGAAAGAAATAAAGAACAAATAAAATAGAGAAGTAAACTATTAACGTATTGGAGATCATAATTTTATCAATAAATTCTAACAAGTAGTACTTACACCAATTGCTCTTGCTTAATCATTGATATAGGAGCCATCATTTTTTTATGTACTGTGATCCATAACTCTCCTCTACCGACTCTCATTCCTTATTGTTCAGACTGTAACAATAAAGTTTATGTCATTACCATATTCCACACAATCAAGAAAACTTAATTCATAGAGATAGTCCAAACAGTGAATAAAAAAGTGGAGTACCTCTTCTTCCATCTGCCATGCGAAGCTTTTCGAACCGCCAGTGTGGGTATATAGTTGTTTTGATCGATTAATCGCGTTTTTTCTGCACTTCTTCTATTGGTCCATCAGAGACAAAGGGCGATTAGATACTGATTTAAAAAGACCCAATGCAACATAAATTGTTGTGTTGTCTACCAATGATATACTAGATTACCTTCGTCTCAGCTTTGACGCGATATTCCAGGAACTTTCTCCAATGCTCTCGATCAATTCCCGGCAGACGGTGCTTAATATTTTGTTCAAATGTGAATGTTGGCTCGTAAAAGGTATCATACAACCTTAGCCTTGTTTCCTTTCAAGACCTTCTCATACTTTTCAAAATATATTTCTTGATAGTTCCTTCATTATTTTCATTAAAGCGAAAAATTTGCTACACATATAATACAATTTGTCAATAATTGTAAAAATAAGCAGATTTAATTCAAAGGGGATATAAACATTTACCTTGACACATTCCTTATAAACCTTGTATTTAGTGGTAATCTTATGCCAACTTTCTTTACTGATAGAAAATTTTTCATAGTCAGATCTCAGCAGACCAAGCATCCCACTCAACAGTCCAGCTTTGTCTCCAATTGGCTGCTTTTCGTTGTTGAACCTGAGCATGATCCTTCTACTGTTAGGCCGTTCAATAGCCTCCCTCACACTTAATCTTATGTGTGCATCCGTTGTTGACATTATGCACGAAAAACAATATATAACATAGAGTCGGGCTCAAATTGAATACAAAAAAATTATTAAATACGTTACCAATGATCTTAATCATTCAAAACTCTATAGTCTTATGTCTTTTTCAACTCTGAGCTCCAGCAACAAAGTGGTCGTCAACTTCATGATCAAGAGAATCTACCTCATTTGCATTCCCATCCAAAAAGTTTTTGTGGCCTAGCTCCGAGTTATAAATGCTATTTGTGCTCATCTGTGGAGCAGGCCTTGGTTCACTGCGCGGTGGACAAAATGGGAGGGGGAGTTACAGGGACACCATTACCACCGAACGGAAGGATTTGAGAGTCATCATAGTGGGAACCCAAAGCTGGAGGCAGAGCCATTTGAGGTTGCTGACATCCTGGTCCTAATTTTAATTTTTTCATATACCGACCTTTCCTAGCCATCTTAATGTCCTAACACCAGGATACAGAAAAAAAATTAAGTCACATTAAAATCTAATTAAGATGATTTGTTAGTAACCATGAGCAAGTTTGAATTGCAGTCATCAACAATGATAAGAGAAAAAATCTACCAAGCATAAGGTAAATACAAGTTTCAGAATCTAGGTCTTTAGTAGTCAATAGTAATAATGATTTGGTACTAATTTAAAAGATGCATTTGAATAGTGCCCGATACTTCAAAAGAATCAGCGATGTCCAAAACTAAATGATTGATGCATCTATGAGTGTATCTGCACAGTAAATACATATAGCATAAAAGGACTAATTTCAAAAAACTAATTAGATTTAGAAGAAAATATACAAATAAAAATATGAGATCTTCAAAAATCATACCTCTAGTACTGCCCAAAAAAAAATTCTAGAGTCATGTTTCAAACTAGAATCCAAATCATGGTAATAGATTGTAAAATGATTAAATAAGATCAACAGAAATTCATTCATAAAAAAAAGGGCATGGACAATAGACAGTCAAAGATTCAAATACAAGTTTATTATGATCACACAAACATCAAAACATATTAAAATTTAAAGCTTCTTGACAACAGATCTGCAAAGTAATAACAGTAGTAGTAATGAACCTATATTCTACCTATTATCCTAAATTGTGAAAGTAAAAATCCAATTTCAAATAAGTTCCATACAAATTTAACAAGGGAGAGAAAAAAATTGTACAGTAATACAACTAAGGTTGGATATACATTGCAGCACTAATCAAAACTCAAACAAACAGATGTAGAATATCTTCTCAAATTGAATGATATTAGTGAGTCTTCCCATGCTCATTCATCATGCTACAACAAGCCCAAAAAAGGAACATCTAGCAAGAAGATAATAGCTTCCCACACGATTTACATCCACCCTCAGAATTTGAAAGAAAAGAAAAATCAAGACAATCCAATGTCTGAAAACACATTTATCACACCACCTGTTTTTCAACATTGTTTGAGAGATAGCAAGCTATCTTGAATATCCAATTCATCTTATAAGTCCCATCATGAATACAATAATCATAATATATTTGCCTAACAAAATTACCTAACAACCCATGAACAATTTTTTATAGAATTCATCAACAATTAATAATTAAAAATCACACTAATCTACCCAATTAAATGCAGGTTCTAAATAAAAGCAGGACAAGTATTCACAAATTGATCAAATACACAAATCAATTTAATAGATAGACGAAGTGCGCTTGATAACAAATGAGATGATTAATTGGAGTAGGATTTCAATAAAAAATGAGACATGATTAATTGGAAGGTTCAGAGCATTGGTTATTATGATAGGACTTTGATCAAATTTTGCATCACTTTAAATAAATCCTAATTTGATAAGAAGACAGAGAAGCAGTGTCCAATTAACGAGACACACATAGCCAGGTGACAGTAAGAACACCTACCGTAATCATATTAGAACATCACACATTTTATTGGAAGAAAGAGGCCAGGGGTGGTTACCGGAATAGAGAGGACGTTCCTAGCAGCAGTCCCAAACCGATGACGATCACGCGGGTAGAGATAGCGACGTGACCGGCAACTTTTAGAACTTGAAAATGTGATGCGAGATGAGCAGTTCTCGTCGGCGACAGTAACAAAATTCCAGAGCGCGAGAGATGAGAGCTTCTCCTGGGGGGTTGGTTCAATGTAGTCAGAGTTGTGAACTAGGGCTGGATCCAATATACAGTGTATAAGGATTGAGGAGAAGAGGTAGGGCGCGAAAGTTGGGATATTTCATAAAAGAAATACTTTTAAGGCGGGTGTTTGAAATTGTGAAAAACCAAATTCTATATTTGTCTTTTATTCTGAATTAACAATATTAATTTTGATAATAAAATTGTGAACATTAAATAATAGTAAGTATAATACTATTTATTATAATGAGTAAATATTGTCCAAAGAAAAATATTAGAGATGCGGAAATGATTATATAACAGGAGAAAACTGAAACATAAAAATATTAAAGAATCTAAATTTATTATTAATTTTTTTAATTTTAAAATAGTAATAATAATAAATGATAATAATAGTTATATAAATATCTTTCTGTAGTCTGACACTATCAGCCTCTGCAAATAAAGTATAAGGTATCAGAACTAGGCACGCGCAATTCATAGTGGGTGGCTAACCAATTAAATATAAAGTCATGCCAATTTATACCTGATTTTAGACTATGATAATTGCTACTAATACATCTATAAAAATCCTGGTCATTCTCTTTTTTCTTCTTTTTTTCCTTTGTTTTTTTTTTGTGAAACACATTAAAATGAAAAATAAAAAATATAAACAGTAAATTTTTAGGTCTATACGACAATGCCACACATGCACGTAACAAATCAACAATACCCATGGTATATGCAGAATCACTACTACGAGGATCAAATTTTTTCACAGCCAATAAAAGAATTTCTATCTGCTTGGAGGAAAAATAAATGACAAGATATTACTATCAATAATAAAGTAATCATAATAATTTGTAATATAGTGAGTTTATGTTGCCATAATAATAGTACAGTAACAGGAATGTTTATTGTAGCAGGAATATCAAGCATTAAAATACTATTAAGTATATTTCTTAGTACTTGTTTTAGGCGTCATTAAGAAAATACAAATAGATTGTTATTTTTTAGTTTGTTTGAAAAATATCTATGGGTGACAGAGTAGAAATCATAAAAAAGAAGTCTCACTCATTGTGCCAACTAAATTTATATTAATCCACATCTTGCGATGATCTTTCAACAAATTACAGAAATGGGTAAAATGGTAGACCAAGGGCTTGCAATGTAGCATACTAACATTCCATAATAACAATATGAACAGCTATAAATTTACGACAAATTCAACAAACAAGCCTTGGCTATCCTATAAATCTGAATCGAGTAGGACTTCAATTAAACTATTGCACTATCCTCAAGGTTTCAAGTATCGTGTCGCCCACATAGCCAGGTGCCACGCATTCTTCTTATCAGGGGACATTTCACTATAAGGATATTCATTCTCTTCTGACGTTTTATTGAGGTCATATGACAGCATCGAAGCCTTTCGTCCTTGAGAATCAGCCTCTTCAGAGCCATCGGAGGAGACAACATCCTCTTCCTCTATTGAATCCGGAACCACCTCCTCTATTTCTTCGGATGCCTCTTGAGTCTGGGATCGAGACAACCCTGAGAGGTACATCATAGCCAAATAAGCGCAGAATATGAAGAATTAGTGGATGAACATAATCTTATTACATCAACAGCTAAAAAGTTGTCTTTCTTATGTCCCCATAGTCGTTCAAGTCCATGTTCTATGAGTTTGAATTCCTCTCGTGCTGCAATATCAAGCTCAACGACAAGAGTATTTTCATAGCGTGCCTGCACAAAATACTAAAAATAATGTAGAAATAATTTTTGTAAATAACCTGAGACAATGTAATCCTTTATAATATATGAAATACACAAATTATTCAAATGGTTCAAGACCTAAGAATTAGAAAGCAGGTGACTCGTTAGTAGAAGAATTACATTTTTTTGAGATAGCAAGTAGATTAGAATGTAAGAAGATTATGGCACTAAAGAAAGAGAACACCAATAAATGTCTAGTTATGTCGATACTCAATATCACCACATGATTTATCTAAACAGTGACACCACACCACCCTCTAAACACACATTATCAAACCAACCATAAAACCATATTCTATTAACCATGACTAATATTAGTACTTCAAAATTCTTGTTCATACTAATTTCATGTAAAAACTCTCTATGCACTGAATATTAGCAATTCAGGACCACATTGTATATAACAACAACAAAGTTAGAGACCAAGAGGTATAATAACTAAATTTAGGGTACAAGAATTGTTTAGTTACATATTTATTTTATTTTTTTATTCAACTTAAAATCACTACCAAATAATTTAGCTAAAACCCATTACCACCTATCACAATTTTAAAAGCCTGAAGTCACAATTCTTAAGAGATGAAAACAAACAACTTCGTAAATGGCCTATGTACACATTATCCTGAAAAGTGATTTACTTATATATATGTATGGACTATTATATGATCCTTATTGCTAATAAAGAATAGTTATATACGTTAGACATAGATAAATACAAGAATAAACACATGAATATTTATCCTTCACCTCATCAAGTATTTTCTATGACTCCCATGTGTCTGTACTCGTTGTAAATTCAAATCCAAATTTTAGCGATGTACCTTCGGTCCCATTGAAGCAATTTCTAAAATTTTAACATAATCAACTGAAATATCTGTTGGGTTTCTTCCAAAAATATGAAAAGAACTTTAAAATTTGTATGGTTAGCAGCAATCAAACCTTCATCATTGAAGTCGGTGCATGACCGATGGCTTGAGTGAGGTGTTTGTGTCTAGAAAAGGCATCCAGCCATGATTGTATACGGGACTCTTTAAACCACACCTGTCTTGCATAGGATGTTGCGTTGTCTAACGAAGAGAATGGAGACGCATCTATCATATTCTCTACGAACCAGCGGTTTCTACAAACCATGTGAAAGAATATACAAGGACAATATAAAAATAGATAGAATATACAAGGACAATATCAAATTCATTCACTCAACTTGGCCCAAGATCATCACAAGCCCAAATGATTGTCACACCCAAATTCATTCACTCAACTTGGCGATAACTAAAATTGAATTTCATTCCATTTGAATCAATTCACATCACACCATTGAAACCAAATCTCTCTCTTTTCTCTCTTTTTTTTTTCATATCACATCACGTGAACTCTCTGAAATAAGAAGAAAGAAAAACAAAATTTTGAAGCTAAGGCAAAATCAAAGATAAAAAAAAAAAGAAATTTCCAATTTCAAGAAAGAAGAGAAGGTCAAAGAGGCTATAGCAAAAAGGCAAAATCAAATCAGAAGGATAAATCACAAAAAGCATTTCCAAAATTGTGCTTTAGTGAAGCTCGATGAAAAAATCCCCTCTTTACAAGCATAGAAGTGGAAAACTAAAGAAATAAAAAATGATGAAGCTATGCTGTGAATCAACGCTCAAGAATCTGACTTGGAATCAAAGCACGAATACACGATTCAGATTCAAGAGGCAAGATGAAAAAGGTTAAAAGAGAAGATTGAAGGTATGATTGCATGTTTGATTCAGTCATTGCTTCTACCATCTCTCTCCTCTGTCACGCTACTACTATGTCTATTTTTTGGGAAAAGAAGACCAACAAGTGCTGAAGTAAGGTTTCAAACCCTGAAAACTTTATTTCTCTATTAAAGGGATGAATAGCTAAGGATTTGAGTAAGGAGTGAGAGTACAATCGTTTGGGTTTCCATAGCTCACTGAGCTGTTTATTCTTCTCCTTCATGGTTTTCATTGAGTATTTCTTTTTCTCGGTTTAGTCTTTGTGTGTTTCAATGGTAAAAAGCAAAATAATGAGATTTATAAGTAAAAGCCATTGAGTGAAAAAATGTAGAGTTAGAATTGAAGAAAAAGTCATATTTATTCCAGAAATTTTTTGTAAGTTTATCTGTTTTGTTGTCATGATATTGAGGGGATTCTCTTCCAAGTTGGATTAGTACTTTGCAGTTGAAAAGTTAGGGTGAGTTCCTAGTCAAGTCTAGTTTGGGTTAAAAACTAAATTTGTCCTAGATAGGATTGGTTAGAATCCTATAGAGAATTGGTGAATATAATTCTGTTGAAAGATAGTGAAATTCTGTCACTGTTGTGATGAAGACTGAATATAGGCTACATTGCACTAAGTAGCTGAACCAGGATATATCTGTGGTCATTATCCTTTCTCTTCTCTGTTTTTGGTTCTGCATTATAAGAGACAAAATTAAAGTATCTCATGATTCAAGTATTCAGCAACACTTCTTCATAACACACCTTGCATGTAACTCTGTTCTGGCTCCTACCGCGTTAAGAGACAAAACCATAGTATCTCCTGTTTTCTACTCAAAGTATCTTAACTGAACTCAAGGTTGAAAACACAATCAAAATGAGACTAAGATTCAACCCCCTTCTCTTAGCCACTGATAACCATCAGGTAGTTTCAAAATTCTTAGAACCAACATTTCTCTTTCTCTCTCTAAATCCATCATCACCATTACCAGAAATTTAACTCCTCAAAATCTTCCATGATTATATTATTTTCATATTTCAAAACTAAAAAATTTTCTAAAGCCCTACTTAAAAACCAAAGCAGAGAGAAGAAAAAAAAAACAGCAACATTCAAATGGTGGTGGCTCATCTCACTCTTGGCAATAGCTCATCCCTTTGTGTTTTCTCCTTTTCACTGCATAGTGTTCTCTCTCTTTACCTCAGCAGCGACGGTAGTGACTCCCTCCATCATCTCCATCCTTACTCCTCACCATCACACTTTGTCTCTTTCTCTCCATCTTTCTCTATTTGGTGTTTCTTTCTTTCTCTCTTTCGAATCTTTCAACAGTGGCAGCGATGACTGTGATTCTATCAGTTGTGTCCCTCTTCTCTTTTCTCTATCTCAATTTATTTTTTTCTCACTATTTCTATTTCGTCGTCTTCTTTCACGATGAACTTTCGGTAATGGTTGTTTTCGTGAGAAAGAAAAATTAGGTAGGCTACAGTATCGCATTTACAAAGCTGTTAGAGAAGAGGTTTTTAATTTGCTTCCAGATGAGATAAAGGAGATTTGTGATTTGTGCCCATATGAAAAAGAGGATGAACTTGTTGGCATGATGAAATAGTATGATTGTGGGGGTAAAGAGAAAGAGTTTGTGATGGCAATGGCGTGGTGGTGATGGCGGCGATGATAATGGTAGTTGGGGACGAGTGGTGATGAGAAAGAATTTGGATGATTGAAATTTGGGATTAAAGTGGTGAAATTATGGAGTAAAATTTGAATTTAAGATTACTTTAGATTAGAGAATATTTTAAAAATTTTAAATAACTTTTTAAGGTTTTGATAGTTTTATCAGTAAAAGTCTATCTTTTATAAATATAAAATCAATTTTATTTTTTTATAAGTAGATTTGTTAACCTTTAAAATTTTTGTAGAAAGAAATACTAATTTAGTGAGTGATTTATTAAAATAATGTTTTTTCACTTTAATTACTTACATTTTATTTGATCCATATCATTGAACAAATTGCATTCCATAAATCACTATTGTAATAGTATTACTTTAAAGCGGCTCTAAGAGCAGTCCTTTTAAATCGTAGATCTAAGTTTACTAGTTACATTCAACACGAGCTAAATATTTAGTTAATAAAAGTTTGTAATATTGTTAAATATTTAGTTAATATCATAAATATACTTTCTTTTTTTATGTCATGATGTGCTTATTATAACCGATTAACAAATTTTAGCTCCGTCCCTGAGTAAAAGAGTAAAAAAAAAAAAAAACTGAGTTGTTCTTATTAAGTATGAAGTAATTATTGATTAATTCTGAATTTCTTCCGTAAATAAATGTAAAGATATGAATAAAGAGTTGAAAGGAGGGGCCACTTTTCATCTCAAAGCATGAAAGAAGCAAGCACAGAATTCTCTGTATTCACAATTAGAATAATGTGATCGTTGCATAATTTAATACGAGCAAAAAGTTAAAAAATAAAAAGGACCACCAAAACAAAGTAAAAACTAAAAAAGAAAAATTATAAATTTATTCATAACACTAACAAACAAAACGAAATTAAAAGAGAAAATTTATAAAGTTAAATATATGTTGAAGGGAAGGAGGTCCACAGATGGCATGAGATGATGCGCATGTGCCTTTGCCCTTTCCATTTTGGCATTGCCATGTGACATTGTGACATTAGCCTCTCTGTCTCTCTTCTCTTTTTGGCTTTGCTCTTTATTTGCAACAAAAATCTCCGTTAACATATATCTCTCTTCACTCTTCACTACCTCTTTCCCATGGTTCTATCTATACACCAAACCGGTTTTTGAACTCATAAAATAAAAAATTTAAAAATTTATTGATATTCAATTAAAATTAAATGAAATATAATAAAAAATTATATTTTTTTAAAAAGAGATTTTTTATATTTTATTATTTTAAATTAATTAAACATTAAAACATGCATTAATTCAATTTATTTTTTATTTTTTATTAATTTTTAATTTTTAATTTTTTTTAAAAATCAAACCGATCTAATAGCCGATTTTTAGTTAATCGATCGATTCAGTTAATTTATGATCAATTGGATTGATTTGACTAGTCAATTCAATTCTAATAATTATGTTTATTATACGCATATAAATTTTATATAATTATTAAATTATTANAAAACTTTCTTATTATATATAGATTATGTATGTATATACATGCACATATATGGATGTGTGTACGTTATGTATATATAATATGGTATGCTTGATTGCATTTATGTTGGACCATTTATAACTCCCAAAGTAGAGTCACTTCTAACACATTAATGCTTCTTCTGCTGCTTGAAAGTGCTCTTTTCTGTAGGGAAGGGACCCTAAAAAAAATTATTTTAACTAAAGGTTTAGCTAACTTATGTGATAAAGACATATATTAAAATTATAAATTTAAATTTTTTTTATTAAAAATATAAAATTTTAAAATTTTAATATATTTATTTTTTATTTATTAAAAAAAATTTAAAATTTTTTATTAACAGTAATATTATCATATATTCGTCAGCAGAGGCAGAGCCTAGTATAAAAAAAGAGGAGCAATGGCTCCTTAAATCTCAATTTTTTTGTAAATTACATAAAAATTTTAGTTTAGTCTCTTTAAAATATTTAGTTTACTTTATGTTATATTATAAAATTAATCTTTGTTTTTCTCTAAAGTTTATTCTAGTTCCGCTCTTATGAGGTATATGTTAACTAATCTTTTAATTAATAAATGTTTTAAAATTATTAATTACAATTTTATTTTTTATAAAAGTAATAATTGACAATTTTAAATATATCCTTAAAACATGTGATAGATAAATTAAAAAATGGATATTGAAATAATAAAGGTCCCACATATTTGACTATCCCCACCTGTGTTGCCTATTCTCTTCAACCCTCATAAATAATCGCACAAACATTTTACGATGATCAATCAATAAATTCTATAATAACACTCCAAAATAGGGCTTTTTCTAACAAGTTTTTGTGGAATTATTTTGAGTATTTTGTGTAATGCATGCCCCAACTATAGTGAATAGTAGCGTAGGTCGTAGTGTACCTGATTATATGATATAGATTTATAAGTTTATTAATAAAAAAATAATTATTTATACCTATAAATATTTTTGTGAATGTTGATAAAAATCTTCAACAAACAAAGAAACTAAGAGTAATTTTAATGAGATATTTTTTGGATGTCAGTTTTGATTTTTACAGTAATTGAACTGATTTAAAATTAAAATTCGCATTAAATATAATCTTTGAAATGATATTGATATTATTGGTTGTGGGAAAAAATCACAAAAAAATATATTTAGTAAAAAATTATTAAATTTTAAAGATAAAAATATCTCATTTTTCTAATCATGCTTGTAAAGCACTGCATTAAAATTCAATTTTTAAAATATTTTTTGAAAATATATATTTAATGTTGGCCATTTTTTGTTGCGTTTTAAATTATTTGAAGGCATTTTTGTCGATAACAAAATTCAAGTGCATTTTTGTCAGCGACAAAATTATTCGGGTGCATTTTTTGTGGTTTATCCTTTAAAGAAAGACTAGTAAAATGCTGCCATTTGTATATTCATTAAACTCGTTAAATGAACATTGTAACCTTTTTATGTAGCATTGTTAAATTGAAATGAAACCAAGCATTGGAATGACAAATTTTAATGTTGAATTTCAAATCAACTTTTATAATATATGGTCCCACAAATGCTTATTTGATATTATATAGGACCTAAAATGAAATGAAATTAAAACTAAGTATTGAAAATGCTCTAATGTTGTATTCATAAAAGATAAATTCCGTGAGACAAAAATACCTAAACTCTAATTTTCTATTAGACTTTTTAGTAAAATTTTTAAATTACCATACCTCCCTCTCTCTCTCTCTCTCTTTCTCAATTTCACATAATTAACACTCTAATAAACTAAGACATAGATACCCTAGATCTGCAATTGGAGGAAGATGGTGGTGCGCGACACATAGCCAATTGTGGTGTCGTTCTCGACACCATCACGAAGGAGAAGGTGAAAGACGCATGTCTCTTTTTTTATATATAGATCCACCATTGAAAGTGAGGAACAACATCAATACAAAAATAAAAATATTTAGAAAATCAGAACAAACCAAACTAAAGATATCATAAAAAAACACAAGACAACTAACTAAACACCACCGCTGCCTAAGCTAGTAAACAAGAAGCAACAAAATAATAAAAATAAGAAGGATAAAAAAAACAATTACTGAAGGAATGATCAATAAGAGCAACCTCCTACTCCTTCAAGCTACATTAAAACAATAAAAATATAATATAAAAAATTAATAAGAATAACTAAAAATAAAAGGGACTTACCTACACTACACTACAGAAACAAAAATTCAAAAATAGAGATAGAAATGGTTTTTCAATTTGGAGTTATTGCAAAAGCAGAACTTCGAAAAGGAATAGAACAAAGCCTATAGAAAAACCAACACAATTGTGACGAAAGAAGCAGAGGCAGATGAGGCACGAGGCGAAAGCAGAGACATGTGAGGCACAATAGAGCCAAGGCGGTCGGGACGACACAAACAGAAAAGGCAGAGGCGAGCAGACACTGGCGGCCTGGCGACAAGACAGAAGAGCCGGCGAGAGGAGTGACGAGTGACATCTTCCGTCATTGGCTGTCGTTGTGTTGGCAATGACCGTGTAGAACTACGATGAGCGAGGTAAAGAGGTGAGACCTGAGAGTGAGTAAATCAGTAATTCTTAGGAGAGAGCGAGATGGAGGACATAGATCTTGAACTGGCAGAGGAAGAGGGGGCAACGCGACCACCACCTAGCCACCGAATTGGAACTTGAACGCGACGCGACCACCACATACCTACCGAATTGGAACTAGGTACAACATTAGTTTCCTTGTTTGATAAATACTTTTATCAGCGTTCGCTAAATTTATTAGTACAATTAGTTATTTTTATATTATTAATATTAAGGTTTTTATTAGGATTAAGCATAATTTTGGTCCCTATGGTTTAAGCTTAAAATTTTATTTGTCTCCAATCTTTTTTTGCATACAAAATCGTCCATAAAGTTCAACTTGGTTTTAAAATCGTCAGTTGAATCAAAATACCCTTCTCTAACAATCCTTCTCCAACAACTTTTTTCACTAAAATACTTGGTTTCTCTTTTTTTTCTTCTTCTTCATCCAAAAATTTGTACTTTTGTTTCTTCAGCAACAAGCATTTTCAATTTTTCATAGCACCAACAACAATAATTGAAGTTTTAAAACAGAAGCAAAAGGAATAAACAAAAAACACCAGCAACATCAGCAAGACACAACAACAAGACAGCAAAAAAAAAAAAAACAACGTAATAAATAAACAATAAAAGCAAAAATTAGTATCAAAGAATCAACAAAACTGAAAATAAAATAGAATTAGAATCCTAACTTAGAAGTGAAATGAAACAGAAGCAAAAGTGAATGGCGAGTGACAAAAAGCAAAGGCAAAACTGCAAAACGACGAGGATGCGAGTGACGAGTAAAGGCGAGTGGCGACGAGCAAAGGCAGATAGTGTCGAACAACGGCGAGTGAGCGAAAAACAGCGACGAGCGACAAAGAGCGGCGCGAACATCTCCCTCAACGGCATTGTCGCCACCTTCCTCTTCCCCGTGCTTCTCTCTTTCTAGTGAGGGAGTGCTTCTTTTCTTCCTTGCTGGCTTCTTTTTTTATATATATAATTTTTTTGTTAGAGGTTAGTCCAAAATGTTAAGATTTAGGTAAAAAAAGACGATTTTAAAATCAAGTTGAACCTTAAGAACAATTTTGTATATAAAAATATGTTTGAGACGAATAAAATTTTTGACCTAAACTATAAAAACCAAATCGTACTTAACCACTTTTGTTATTATGTTTTTATAGATTTATTTTAAAATTAGTGAAAAGAGCATAAATTCAATAGAAATTAAGAATAAAATCCATAAGATAATTTGGCAGGAAATATTTTTCTCTAATTACCATGAAAATTTCTTATGAATTTTATTTGATCGTTTCTGCTATGAATTAATATTCGACCAATTCTCTTGTGCTTATTACTTAATATTTAATTTTTATTTAACTTATTTTTTATAATAAATTTTAAATATTTAAAATTTATTAATTTTGATACTTTTAAATTAAATATTAATTATTTAACTTTTTTTTTAGCAATTAAACACTAAACTTAAATACCATAGCAAACCCTTTAACAATATGTGCCACCATAGTCATGTATATTATTATTATTTCTTTCTCTACTATAGCCAATGCTAAATAATCTAAAAAACATCACTAACTTTGAGCAAAACAACTAGGAAAGATTATAGACTTATTTCTCAAGGTTTAATATAAGTTCCCTTGACACAATCATCATTCATCGTTCATGTGTAAATCATCCAAGCTTTTATTTGTTTATTTAATTCTTTTCAACGTCTCAAGTTCATTTTCTATTGTATAACTAAGAATTTGGATCAAGTTCTTTTAAAATAGAGAGACTAAGAAAGTAAAAGAAAAATATCAAATCACTTTTGAATTAAGAACAAGACTCACATATTATAAAAATAAAAAATTCAATAATAATTAATATTTTATTTTATCAGTTTACTAAAATTTTTTTTGTCATGAATTAGAGAATTTTCATCTTAGATATTAGGATATCACAAACTTACACACTATACATTTATACATGTAATATTTAAAGGCTCCTATCATATTTCATATCAGCCAAGTTTTGAACCTGAATGCAACACCGTAAGAGATATCAAGATTCACCACTAAAATTAAAGCCTTGTTTAAAGTTTAGGGTTTAGGGTACACACGGTATCTTTCAATCCGACAGATCAAAAACTAATTTGTTACGGGTCTGAACTCCATTTAAGGGTCTGTCGTTAGCCAATAAGTCGCTGCATGCACAAGGTTTGATTCAAACCTCTGACACTTGCTTAAGCAGACAAATGAGCTGACCACTTGACCAACCAAGTTGATTTTCTTTTTAGTATTATGGTACACAGAAAATGTTATAACAATGAGTTAGATATTCGGCCTTAGGTTTTTTGTCATGGCACTACATTCAATAAGAAAAAAAGGGCCCAATGGGCTTCAATCCATTCAAATAGGAATGAGTTTCTTCCAGAAAGCCCAACTGGTTTTTGAACAATGAATATAATATTCGAGAAAAACAACTTTTTTTTTTCCGAAGCTCTTCAAATACTTTTAAAAGTTCCCAGCAAATCTTTAGATGAAACTTGGATGCGTAACGGATTAGGTTTTTATATGTCGAATTAGGGAATACATAAAAAAAACCAATAAAAAGGTTTATGAAAAAAAAAAGACTTGTTTTTTTCTATTGTATTTAATCACCTACAACTCGCTTCCATGAATAACACATTTTAAAAATATTTAAAAAAACATAGAAGCTACCATTTAAATTATTTATTTATTAATATTATGTATGTTATTTTTCTTTTTTTTCCATTATGATCGAGGTTGGTTAAATGGAAGAATCCCAAATCCCAAGCACGAGAGGCCATTTTCTTATATTAGCTGGGTGTTATGGTATCAGCAGTTTAGAGATTTTTTATAAAATTAATTCAGTATTTAATATTTCAACAACTTATTATCTGTCACATAATATTCACTTTTTGTATTCAGATTTCAGACTAGAGAACAGAGATATTGCCTTAAAAAGCCGAAAGGGAAACGAATTTGATTGAAGGGCTTTTTATTTATTTAAATATTTTCTCATTTTATATCGTTATAAAATAATTTTTTTGCTCGTTATTTTCTAATTTCTCAAGCAGTCTAATTTTGCAGACTGTGCCAGCAAAATAAAAAAAAAAATCCAACTTCGTCACTGCAAAATTGAAAACGGTTTGCAGTCAAAGTCTACATAGTTGAAGAAGTATATGTTTTATCTCAATATTTTGTTGAGCACGTTTTGAGTGAATGCCATGATTAACAACTTTCTAAATTCTAACTCAATAAATCATTGATGGGAGACTATAAGGTTTCACAATGAGATGGACAAATTAAATTTATTTTGTTTTATTTTCACTCGATATTTTTTTTACTTGTTATTATATGTAAAAATATTGATTTGATACCAAATGTCGATATGATTTATGTAGACAAATTGGTCAAACAAAATTTATGTGAAACCACCTAACTATGAGTTTAAAGAGAAGTTCAATATACATTTAAATATAATTGTTAATTTTCATGTGCTAGTTAATTTTCATGTACTCGTTAATCTTTATGTAATGCATATTCTTTTCCAATTACGCTGGCAGCGGTTGCGAATTTGGGAAAAAATAAAACACGTTCTTTTATCATTATACTAGTAACGAGTAATGACAGTAAAATTTTTATTTTTCAAGAGTAATTTATAAAAGTTAATTTTTAAAAAATAATTTTTAAGAAGTGTATTATTTATGTTTGGTAAATTAAATTAAAATAATTTTTAATAAACACAAGTAATAATAGTTACGTTTGATAAAATAGTTTTTAAAATTTAAAAATATTATAAGAGACATAAATTTAAACGTTAAATTTAAAAATTAGTTAATATATGAAATTATATTAGATTTTTAAATTTTGAAAAGTACAAACCAATTTTAAAAAGTTACAAATACAAGTATGTGGTCTTTTTTATTTACCAAACACAAAACAAATAACTTGTATTTTTAAAAAATACAAACACTTTTTTAAAAAATTTTACCAAACCAAGCCTAAGTATATTTATATTTGCTGCATTTTCATTAATCACCATCAAACCTATAGGAGACATGTTGGAGAACTCCTTCGGATTGGGTCCCGTTACCTAAAGAGTCTTTATTTGCCTTTATTTAGGTGATTGCAATTGGGTTTGACCATTACTTGACTCAAGAGGATACCACAAGTGCAAAACCTATACTTTGGATAAACAACCATGTATGTATTCTTTTAAGAATTTTTTTGTCTCTTTATTACATTGCATCCCACTGTAATAGTGTCTTCTGCATTGTCAACTTATGCATTTTGTCATCGGAATTTTTAATGCCAAAAGCTCAGATGATCGATTAGAAAAATGTGTTTGCCTCGACCTGTACTTAATGGTAATTATTGTCCGAAATTCTTTGTTTCAATTTTTTATCTTTATCATTAATTCCAACGTTTGACTTAGAGATTTGGGTGTTTAAAGCGTCTTTTATATCGAACTTTAGTCAATATCAGTCAGAAAAGTACTAACCGCTTCAGGAACTGGAAGATTATCTTTAATTCAGGTGCATTCAGATAGCGGACAAAAATCTGGCAAAAGCGCCATAATTCTTGTTGTTTTATGCATTTGAATACTTTTTTTATGGGCCATGTAATGCGTATTTGTTTGTAGATAATGGGACCCTTTTTGTAGAATGAGCACTGGTGCGCTTATGCACTTGATCGCTGGAATAGAATAGTATACGTACTTGACTCTATCTACTAAAGGTGTCCAACTTTTGAAAGGAAGCAACTAGACTTGCTGGTGGTGAGTATGATATTTAAATTCTGTCAATTTGCATATTTGTTAAGTTAATCTCTTTTTGTGTTACACTTATGATTGATTGTGTGCAGTCGAAAAAGCTGGAACAGATCCTCTTTTTGCTGACCCTGGCTACGTTCCTATCAATTCTGGACTTTGCACCATTTATTCCCTTGTACCTAGACAACACAATAGGTGAGAGTGACTTTTCGTAGAACATATATTTTTTAGATAGTTTGTATAATGTTATCGGTTTTTGGCGGTTTAAAGACCAGGCATAGATAATGCTAACCCTGGTGCATTCATTATTCAGTGATGACTGCAGAGTTTTTGTGTACAAGTATCTTTAGTAATGGTCACCTGAAGCCTTTTTGTCGGCTTACAACTAGGTTAAGACATCGTTGTTTTGTTATGCTTTATTATGATCATAAGTCAGAACTGTTATTGATGTCAAATTTTGGTGCCGAACATCAGATTTAGTTATAACATTGTGTTTTTTTTTTAATTTTTCATCTCTTGGATTTTCAGGAAGAAGTTCTACTTTCCGAAAAGGTCTCTCTGCTATCGTGTGCTCTGAGTGGGTTGAACATTAACAGGGATATTTTCCTTGCCCATGTGGAGGAGTATTTTCATGTGGCCTATTCAAAATGAATATTCATTGAAGTCCCCCTTAAAGTACATGTCAATTAGTCGGGGATAGCCTCTCGCGTAAAGAATAGGCTGATACAGAGTAACAGCAGACGGAGGTTGGAATTCAGCTCGTCAGGTGCAGTGTTTTCGACAAAGGGAAAACCCCCTTCTAGGAGGAATAAGTGAAGCGATTTCACCTTGTGCTCTCTGCTGCTATCGCGTGGTTATGATGATACGGTCACCTTGTATTTAACAGTCTTTTGAAAGTGACATTTTATGAAACTTTGATGTTGGATACACTGTATCTAGTCAACGTATATATCACATAACCCTTATGCTCCGATCAGTGTCATCCATGATGAGGCACAAAAGGCTTAGTCTGTGTGAATTATTTTAGACTAAAATCGAACAGGTTGAAAAATATCTTGTAGAACTGGGAACAATTCGTTTAATATTTTAATAAAGATGTCGCTACTTTGACTTAACTCTTGAGGCAATTTTTCTTATATGAAAAATTGTTGAATTTTTTATGAAGTCAAAATTCATGAACTGGATGGGAAAAGCTTGTTGTTTTTGACCAATTGGTATCATTTCTCATCTATAACAAAGTGTTCAAAGATCATGAAAAATAATGGTTAATTCTAACATCTAAAGAATTGAGTAGAAATAAGCTAACATATACCAAAAATTTTGAACTCAATCGTAAATTCCCTTTTACACCAACATAATACCAATTATCCAAAATTTCCAACAACACAAATAAATAATAAAACCAGTAACTAAGTTAAACTTACAAATAAAAATTAGTACATCCAACACTCTAAAACTCATAGTCCAAACCTACTTCTTATTCCATCTGGCCTTTACATTCTTCTTGCTACACACTCGTCTTCTTAAAATTACAATGCACCTCTAATGCTAATTTTCGAATAATCTGCAATATCAACAACCTCATTTTGTCATCAACCAAAGGATATAATTAAAATCACAATGAAAATATAACAAGATAAATAATTACTACAACAAACTACACCTTATGAAAAGATCTTTGTCCAGCACACTGACTAAAAAATATTATAAGTCATCAAGCCATATGTTCATTTTCTTAAAATAATTTGATTAAAGATAATTCATGATGCTGACATGATCAAATATTGAATAAAATACTCAAAATCAAAGCCGATTCATGGCAAACAATTTTTAACTAGATAAGAGACCAACAGTTACAAAATTTGTCAAGAATCATCAATGTTCAATTAAGATAATCACAGCTCTAATGACAACAATTGTTCAGCCGTTAGCGAAAACACTTTGTGTGTATCAATAAAAATATCTATTTAGAGTTTCAGCACATTAGCATCTACTAAACATAGCAGCTTATCATTATAGAATAAAATTGTATTATATAAGTGGATTGTAGAATAAAATTGTAGAAATTATAGAAAAGTCCTTATTGAAGCTATGTATTTGTTAAATAGTAAGACAATATACAATAAAATAATGAAACATGCATAAAGATATTCTGAACAGACACTAAGACTATATCCTTTCACAAATATCAACTTTAATGTATTAATTGCACTCTCTTAATCTAGAAAAAAAAATCAAGACAACTTTACATTTTAATGTATTATCACTTTCAAGTAGAGGAAGCACACATATAGACAAAAAAGAATGATTGTTAACTCATACTTCATAGATTTTTTTAAAGATAGTATACAACTAGCAATATACTATAATTCTATTTCTACAAATGATAAAGTTAATATGAATATGATAGTCTATAAAAATCTATTTCTATGCTTTATATCTGTGACTTGCGTTCTATATTATGTATATAGAACTGCAATTAAACTAATCTATTTATATTAGAACTTTGAAAAACAAATAGAGCTGATTATATACAAGTTACAGATTACATGTAAACAAGTCTCAAATAAATTAACTCACCCACAGCAAGTTCAATTCACAGATCACAATAACAACAACAAATTGCATATATATAAACTTAATTTCAAATTATAATAACAAAACACAGCAAGTAGGGGTGTACGTGGATCGCATCGGATCGGATATGGCCGAAAATTCGATCCGATCCGCAAAATTTCCATCGGATCGGATCGGATATGATATCAAAGTTTTTTAATGTCGGATCTGATCCGATGCGATCCGCAAATGCTCGGATCGGATCGGATATCGGATATATCTGCATAATTGAACCTTCTCTTTTTAATCATATTTTTATGTAAAACGTTCAATAAAAATATTTATTTCACACTTTTAAACTTATTTATTCCTAAAATATTTTTAATTAAACTTTTTCTAAATAACAAAAATAAAATAATACAATATATGAATAATAATTACTAATTAAAACAAATAAATAAGTAAAGAGTGTGGATCGAATCCTATTCGATCCGATCAATTTGCGGATCAGATCATATCTGCAATTTTTGGATTGAATGCAGATATTTACTGCGAATCCGTGGATACGATCCGATCCATGAACACCCTTAACAGCAAGAAATTGATTGAAATAGATTACATAAATGCAAATTTAATTTCAACAACTTCAATAAAAAGAGAAATACAATAATTTAGTACAACTTTCAATCTTTCCATTAATTGTTTCAGATCATTCAGACCGGAAAAAAAAGAAAAAAATTCCATTAAAGTTGAAGTTTAAGTGTATCAAACGTAAATCTAAGTGTTGAAGAACCCAAAAAAAGGGGATGGCATCGATGATAAGGAGAGATAAAGTGGCAGACTTATCATAATTGACAGCGACAGTGAGTAATACTTGCTATAATAGAGATCAGACGAATAAGGAAAAAAGCCGCAGAGTGCAGCTCTTACGACAACAAAAAGAGATAAATCACAAAGGAAAGAATGAGAGTAACACGGCCCATGCGTGATTACAGAAACCTTGCCCGGGAGGAGCTTGCATGACCTATGGAGAAGCTGTGCACGGTCCGTGAAAAACCTCATAAACTTTGCTGGTAAACTCTTCACCTTTCTCCAATCGCCGGTGAATGGAGAGTGACTTGAAAACTCTTCGAGAAAGGATGAATCACTAGAGAATGCCAAGAACGGGAGAAAGGCAGACAAATGTTTATAGAGATTAATTTTGACGGTTAATACTTAGAATTTTTGAATTTCAGTAGAAGACGGCCGAACCGAAAAATTGAGAGAGCATGGTTTCAATCGAAGAAAAAAAGTGCATATTACTTACGACACTAACGTATATATGTGTATTGTAGTTGGCAGTTGGTAAAAATTGTATTTGATTGGTGAAGTAACATTTCTCTTGGAAAAGAAAAATATATTGGTTTTCGAATTTGGTGATGGAATTGTGGGTGCTGCTAAAAAAACTAAAAGGAGACAGAAACACGCATGTAAACCCATGACTTGGATTTATATTTAATTATTTTATTAATTAATTACTATTAATAAATTAAATTAAAATAGTATATTAGTAACACTCCTAACAATATTAGTTAAGAATTTTCTTCTAAAAAAAGTTGTATTGAAAAAAAAAACTAAAAATACTCACAATTTGTTATATAAAAATAATAATTTTAAAAAATTATCTTATATTAAAAAATTAGTATTTTATTTTCTCTAAAAAGCATATAAAATTTATTATTTATGTAATATTAATAAAATATTTTTTAAATAGAATATCTTTGTAACTAAAATAGAAATAGTAGCAAAAAATTTATAATTCTTTTTTATATCTTAAAAAACAANTATTCTATTAAATTTTGTATATATCCATTTATCCAAGTAAAATTGAAAACAGACACGGAACTAATCATGCGCTTATATATAAAGGTGTTAATTTTTTGTTGGTCATTATAGGTTATATGTTATGATAAATTTTAAAAGGTTAAATTTAATAGTATTTGTATAATTTTTTGGTATATTTAAAATATTTTAGATAGTTTTAAAATGTTTTAGAATGTCCTGAAAGATTTTGGAATATTCTAAAAAATTTTAGAAGATTCTAAAAGGTTATAGAATAATCTATAAAAATGTAAACATATATAGAAGTATGAATAATAGTATAGAATAATCTAAAAATATTTAGAGAAATATAATAAAATAAATATTTATAATGAAAATTTTAGATGATCAATTTAAACCGTTAATTAGATTTGATAGAGGATGTAGCAATAGCACGTAAAACTTGTGCTTGCATTCTGTTAGTCCAGTTGACTTAAGTCAGTTAAATTCTCCCTTTTCTCTAGAAACTTCTAATTTTTTCCACCTTTCTGTTATGCTAGCTGTCATAGTTTGTTAGTAAACCCGTTAGTGAATTCTGCCTCTGCTTTATATATATGATTACTATCATTGTATCCTGCGTTAGTTGATGATATGCTCAATAACAATTCTTCTCTTTTTTTCTAAACTCTCAGACTCTGATCTTTTTTATCTTCTACTGGCTTATGATACCTTTCAAGATTTAACCTAATTATCCATATTAAAGAGGTGAATATTTATATGAGTCATTTGTAATAAATATTTGAATAATAAAAGTATTTTTTTTATCAAAACTTTTTTTTATATTCTTAGATTTTTTTTGTTAAATACTGAGAGTTAGACTAATTTGATCTTAACTCAATAAATTGAATAAATTCGAATACCCACATAATAATGTTGAAATGTATCCAAAGCCGTGACATATAGCAATGTTAATTTTATATAAGATTAATTTTTAAAATAATTGAAAGGTTTTACTGCTTTAGTAGCTGAGTTTCATTGAGTGCATTATTGAAATATAGTACTGTTTTTCATATATATAATAAATGAGTTTAGTTAATATGTGTCTTTAAGACGTATAAAAGTACATGTTAAATTTATAAATTAAAAAAGTTTTTATTAAAAAATATAAAAGTTTATATTTTTAATATATTTATATTATATTTATTAAATAAAAATATTTAAAATTTTTATTAATAATAAATTTATTATGTATCATTAAAACACATGTTAACTAAACTCATAATAAATAGATACTACAATAAAGTAGAAGTGTGTTAATTCTTCGTAAATGGAAGCGGAGAGATTCAATTTATGGAGTGGTCTAAAATATTTTTGAATAATTTATTTTAATTAAGTGAATTGAATTTACCTAATTTAATTTATTTTGAATAATATAAAATCAAACATTTTTTTTACACTATTAATCAAATTGAATTAATTCAATTTATATTAATTAGAATTTTTGTGTATAAATTAATTTTTTTTATTCGATATATGTGAAATATTCTAATTGAGTTGACTATGAAAACGGGAGAAAAATTTATTGTGAGACATAAATATATTAGAGTTTACAGATTTATTATTATATTATATATTTTAATTTTGATCCTTAATTTTTTAATTTAATTTTTATACATAATCAATATAAAAATAAAAGAGTTTTACATAAATAATTAATCATATATTGTAACGCCAACAAAAATAATTAATTTTTTAAATTAACTATTTAAAAATTATTTAAATACATGAAATTGATTTGATAACTATAAAATGTATTACATTATTAATACATTAAAATTAAATTCAGTTTTTTTATTTGGTATAGGTTCACCATTTTAAAAAGATCATAAATTATTTTTTTTTTAATTTATATTAATTTGTTAGGTAAAAAAATATTAAAAGATTATATAAATCTAATATATTTCTTAAAAGTTTTTTTTAGGTCTGAAGAATAAATTGACATGTGTCATTTTCTTGATTAATTATACGGAATAATATTGAATAATAAAAACAAAAATAATATCTCAATCTAAGAGAGCTGTTGCCTGTTGGACATTTATTATTCAGAATGAAACTAATGTAAAGATATTCTTAACGGGTAAGGTAGTCATTGCATATTATTATTATTTTTATTATTTGAAGTGGTGTTGCTTTTTAATTCGTTTTAATTCGTTTTAGCCTATAAAGCATATAGGAGAACAGGGTATGTGGCATAACCCTAAAAGGATAAAAAGCATAAATTAGGAAAGGTAACATTGTTATATTTTTTTATTTACATATTCATATAATTTTTCATTTAAATTTGTCCAAGTTGGTCCAATACCAAAAGAATCTAATACCATTAAATGAGTGTGTATACACACGCTTAGAGCACCGAAATGTTAACATATTCATTCGAGCCTTGAATATGAAATAACATTCATTCTTCAACATTGAAATCGCTACTGGAGAACTTCGAATCTCTCTCAAAATCTCTCAAACTTCACCCGTGTTCTCTGCAGAAATCGCTACTGGAAAAGAATCGCGAGAAGATTTCGAAAGAAAGAAGAAAAAACGAACGAAAACAAGAACAGAGACTGCGAAAGGTATGATAAAAACTACTGGTTATTTAAAATCTTGCAATCTCGCATTTCTCTTAGTTGTATTTTAGGTTTACTGAATTGAGTTACTTCGTTTAGTAGATTGACTTAATCTGATTCCATTTTTTTGGCGTAACTAGGGCATAGGAATGGAAATGTGTTTTTATTTTCTTTCTGTTTAGTGGAGTTGCTCATTTTCATTCATTTGATTGTTAGTGTGTTTATTTGAGTCCTTTTGCATGCAGAAATGATTTATTTGATGATTGAATGTTTATCGCATTTTATTCAACACATGATTGGTGTTCGGTTCACTGGTGTTTGTCATTTGATTCACCTGATTGTTACTGCGTCCAGTTGAGTTTTTTGCATACAGAAATGATTTACTTGATGATTGAATGTTTATCACGTTATTTCAACACATGATTGGTGTTCGGTTCACATGTGTTTGTCATTTTATTCACCTGATTGTTAGTGCGTTCAGTTGAGTTCTTTTGCATGCAGAAATGTTTGTCTTGCTGCTTGAATATTTATCAAGTTTTATTCAGAACATTAATGAAATTTAGTTCAGTGGAGTTGGTTATTTTAATTCATTTGATTATTAGTATGTTTAGTTGAGTCCTTTTGCATGTAGAAATGATTTACTTGATGATTGAATGTTTATCACGTTTTATTCAATACATGATTGGTGTTTGGTTCACTGGTGTTTGTCATTTGATTCACCTAATTGTTATGTGTTTAGTTGAGTTCTTTTTCATGCAGAAAAGTTTATCTTGATGATTGAATGTTTATCACGTTTCATTCCGCACATGAATGGTGTTCGGTTCATTTGGGTTGACTATTTTGATTCACTTGATTAAAATATGCATGATTGTGCTTGTCAGTGTATTGAGTGAAGTATTGACCAAATTTTTTTGGCTTCAGGCTCTAATATGGTTCAAATATTCTGTTGCACAAATTGAACAAAATCAAAGACCAAGTGATTCAGGCATCTGAAGAAATAAGGCTCTCAAAGTCATTTGCTGCCCTCTGCAGCCCTTATTGTAAATTCACATCTCGGGATATAGATAATAAATAAGATATACCTTGTTTGACTGGTTGTAATTAACACTATTTTGTTTAACTTATTTAAAAAAACAAGCAATGTATATATGTAAATATTAATGTAAATGTTATTGGAAATTTAATGTTAGTATATGAATCTAATTCAAGATAGATTAGTCCTTATCCTGTTGATCTAAGATGTTAATATATATATATATGTTGGAACTGTCTAGCTGTTGTTTTGTTCCAGGTTGATAGTGAATGGAATCAGGGTATTTATCAAACATTAAGAGTCCCTAAAAAACAAATGAACCGAAATTAATACACAGAGTGAATCGAAAAAGTGCATATATCAATATAGCCGAGAGATAATTTTAAAAAAATGTTGCTATCAGTATTCAGTTTCAGAAACTCCTGAACTCTTTGGAATAATTTTTGTAGAACTTTACGACTTCTTCTAGTGTCTTGAAAATCATCTCGACCTTTGGAGCAAATTGTTCTTCCACAACACACCTGGTCTGCATAATGAGCCGAACATGTTATTATGGTGAAACATCATCCATTATATAAATTCAAATTCAAATAGTTTTCTGCATAATGAACCAAACACGTCATTATGGTGAAACAATTCACAATTGTATAGTACTAAATAAATGGAACATTATCCATTATATAAAATCAAATTTAAACAGCTTTCTACATAATGAACCGAACACGTCATTATGGTGAAACAATTGTATAGTACTAAATAAATGGAACATTATCCATTATATAAAATCAAATTCAAACAACTTTCTGCATAATGAACTGAACACGTTATTAAGGTGAAACAATTGTATAGTACTAAATGAACAGAACATTATCCATTATATAAAATCAAATTCAAACATCTTTCTGCAGAATGAACCGAACACGTTATTATGGTGAAACAATTATATGAATGAAACATTATCCATTATATAAATTCAAAACACCTATGTTTACAATTGAGAGATTATCAATTCAATTCAATTCAGAACACATGCGTACACTCAGAAGAATAATCCAAAATGCTCTCATTCAACTGATTTAAAGTTGAATCATTCATTGTTTTGATATAATATTGAAATCTAAAACCAAAAAAGATAAATCCACACAATCGAAGAAGAAAACAAAGAAGAACAGGAAGAAGAAGGACGATCAGTAGAGAAGAACAACGAGAAGAAAAGAAGAAAAAAATAAGAAGAACGACGAACAGCAGAGATTGCAGATCCAAAAATTACAATGCAAATTGTTAACGTTGAAGAGAAGAAGAAGAAGAATGTTTATGTTGAAGAAGAGGTTTACATAAATCTGTTACGTTGATAGGAGAGAGAGGGGCGCGCGCATGTATTTCATGTAACTTGAGGAGAGGGGGAGGCGCGTTAGCAAAAAAGTGCTTGGATGACTTGGATAGGTTTTTTATATGGATGTAGAGCATTATTTTTTTTCTTTTAACTCTAACCGAAATTTATGTACTAATTACTTAACAAAATAATCTATGATGCATGGACACTAACGTAGATACGGGACACGTGAACACACAAATTTTAAAATCTTATAAGACACGGGGACACGACACATATATAGAATATAAAGTCTTTTTTAGATAAATTACAATAATTTTTGATATTTTATCGGTATTAAAATATAAAATAATTTTTTAACTATTTTTAATGTCTTCTTTTAACTATATAAAAGTATCTAAAATATTTTTTGTTTTAAAAAAAATAATATATATTATTTCTAAACTCATTTCAAGAATACATGTTAAGAATAAGGTTAAACATGTGGACATATAGTGGTATTTAAGTGTGTCCAAGTGTGTCAAGAAAAGAATTTTTTATTAAGACACGGTTGGACACGGCAAACACACGTATCGAACAAGTGTCAATGAGTGTCGTGTCCGAAATGTGTCCGACGTACGGACACGACAACTCAACCAAGTGTCCGTACTTCATAGAATATATTCTTTACTTATTCTAAGGATTGATGGGATGATATCATGCTAGCTTTTAACAATTTATTCAGTGTCAACAAATTTTAAGTTCTAAATAACACACTTTTTTTTAATCGAAAATAGGGAGACTCGAACCACAAACTCTTATGTGAGAATGGAAAGACTATGCCATTTGAGACTATAGTTCTAAATAACACACTTAATATATCAATTTGCATATTCAGTTACTAAATATACAATTTTGCGATCAACTATGTTAGGTGTATATTAAAATCAGTTATTAAAATAGAATATATATTAAAATACTAAATACACTTAAAAAAATCAAAATATACATATATTTATGGATTTTTTAATTTAAATTAATTAAATATAATATTTATTGAATTATGTAAAGTGTAAAGTATTTATCCATATATACTATGTGATACATCTTAAATATTGTGTATAGGGGTGGCAAAACGGGTCGAGCTCGCCGGGTCCATCCGCTAAACCCACTAAAAAAGCGGGTCGGGCTAGGATTTGGAGCCCGCCAAATTAAAAAAATCCGCCAAACCCGCACCACCAAATTGGTGGATTTTGGTGGGGCGGGGCGGGCCGGTCCGCCGGACCGAAGCTTTTTTTTCTTTTTTTTTATTAAATAAAATAGTGGTTATTATTATAAAATTAATAATTATAGAATTTTTAAACACTTTTTTTTTCATTTTTTGTTTTTATTCTTCTTTTAGTTATTAACTTTATTTATTTTATTTTATAATTTCGTATATATGCTCAAATTATGTGATTTATTTTTTAAAATAAAGATGGTTTTACTAACAAATATTATTTTGAACAATTTTATTGAAGTTAAAAATAAAAAAAAAGACAGTGAAAAAAATATATTATAATTTGACTATGTCTTATTTGTATTTAATTTTTTAATTATTATTTTTTCGTTAATTTTAATGAATTTAATTTTTCAAAAAAAAAAAGTCAAGCGGGCTAGTCCGCCAGCCGCCCAATCCGCCATAAAGCGGAGTGGGCTAGCATTTTGAGCCCACTTTAGTTAGCAGGGCAGGCTGGCCCGCCCGTTTATAGTACAGGCCTATTCGGGACAGGGCGGACCGGCCCGCTTTGCCACCCAGTCAAACGGGTTAGCCCGCCAACCCGTCAATCTGTCATAAAGCGGGGCGGGCTAGCATTTTGAACCCATTTTAATTGGCGAGCGGATCAATCTGCCCCGTTTATGAGGCGGACCTAAGCGGGGCGGGACGGGTTGGGGCGGACCGGTCCGCTTTGCCACCTCTGATTGTGTACCAAAACACTTTAAAAACACATTTTGAGTACGCAATCACAGAATATGATACATAGTTAGCGTTTTTACATTGACTGCATCTGGAATATACAATAAATGCAAAAAATGGGTACTAAGTACTCAGGATATGTGATTAATGAATTTCCGATCTTAATTAGTATCGAGATATGCTGAGTTCAACTATATATTGGGTACAATAATAAAGTTTGTTCATTTGAGGGGTTTGGTTAGTTTTGAAAAGTTTGGAATGCTTAGTAAGAAATATGGTTTAACATCAAGCATTGAGTTCAACTATATATTGGGTACAATAATAAAGTTTGTTCATTTGAGGGGTTTGGTTAGTTTTGAAAAGTTTGGAATGCTTAGTAAGAAATATGGTTTAACATCAAGCATTAACAGGTTAAATGTGATGTGGTACATAATTGGAGTATTTGATTTTGAAATTAGTTTGTCTATCCCGTATTTAAATTAGTTAATTAGTTAAATTAGTTAATTAGTTGATATGTTAGGATATTTTGATTTATTTAGTTTTAGTTGATATGTTAGGGTATTTTTATTTAATTAGTTAGAAAATATGCTAGAATATAATGACATGTTAAATTAACTTCTTTTAGTTAATGAGTTTTTATGTTAGGATAATTGAATTTAAGTAGTTAGAATACGTGTTAGTCTAGCATAGTTCAACTTATTTTAATTAGTTAGTTTAACTTTTGTTTTTAACTAATTAGTTGATTTGTTTATTTATTTGGATTGAACTTGTTGGAAGAGA
The DNA here is from genome assembly GCF_000817695.3 of Arachis duranensis. Taxonomy (NCBI): domain Eukaryota; kingdom Viridiplantae; phylum Streptophyta; class Magnoliopsida; order Fabales; family Fabaceae; genus Arachis; species Arachis duranensis. The sequence goes on from NC_029775.3 coordinate 103,120,303, forward strand.
TAGAGTTTGGAGTAAACATTCGAATATGACTAGTTATACATGAAGTTATCTTTTATTACCAAAAATTTTGTTTTTATTAAATTAGGATATTCTTAAATAAATTATTTATTTACTTAAGTATCGTATTTAATTATATTAAATTAATTAATTATTCAATTTTAAAATGCAATTAAATTATATGTTATTATAATAGAATATTATTAAGTAAATTATTTATTTACTTAATTTAAAATTAATTAAATTATATTTTACGACTTAATTATAATTAAGTTATTGTTAGCATTGTTGTATGCAATAAATTATAAAAGACTAATCAACAATATTCTCACAAACATCTCGGTTACTCTTGTCATGTCGTGTGATGTTGTCTATCCTACCGTCTGACGTCCTACTATCCCACATTAAGGAGGTTGGATTCGGACACGCAGTATAGTTAAGGAATTTCATGTTTGATAATGCCTTGCTCTCTGCATTTGTTGAGAGGTAGAGGCCCGAGACCCATACTTCCCAGCTTTTGTGGGGGCGAGGTCACCATCACACCCCAGGATATGGCTTACCATCTTGGTCTGCAAATAGATGGCGACCCGATTGGGGGTTACATGAGAGATTTTCAACTATATCATGGGCACCCCCATGATGCGTGAGCATCTTTCCTATCTTTTCCTAATGAATTTGCATTTAAATTATTAAGTTTAATTAAGAATTAATTATCTTTTAGCCATTATGGATGCTACTTTGAGTCGTATGCAATTTTGTTTATTTTAGGTAGCATTCGGATGGATTTGATGGAGTTTCTGCAGAAAAAGAGAAGAAGGCGAATGATGCTATCAACCCTGACCTCTCTGCACTCAAACCTAAATAACACGAGCTACAGAAGTCCAATTGATGTAATTCTAGTGGCGTTGGAAAGCTAACTTCCAGAACTTTCCAACGATATATAATAGTTTACACTTCTTCCCCACTAATTTGGCCAAGGCTGCGCCTAACTTGAGAGGCGCAAGACAACAACAACAACACGCAACCATAGGCGTGACTCCTCAAGTAAGGTGCAATGAACCCCCAAGTTAGGCGCAGCACATGAGAGCAAGTAAAGTTTAGTGGTCCCCGCGTTTACAAGGGTCGCGTGTATTGTTTAATTAATTCTGATTTAAACTTTATTTTTTATTTAAAAAATAGGAAAAGATATTATTTTAGTTGGAGAAAATAGATTTTAAATTAATTAGGATTAGATATAAAAGAGAAAAGAAACTTCTTTTCTACCTCATTCTGTAAATTACAGTTTACCTGAATCCTAGTTTTTCTCTCTGAATCATGAGCAACTAAACATCCACTGTTAAGGTTAGGAGCTCTGTCTATTGTATGGATTGATTCTATTATTTTTTCTATTTTAATTCGTGTATTGATTCATATAATTCAAGAATTGTTTTCGTTCTTTATTTTATGAAATTGGGTGGAACGAAAGTATGACCCTATTTCTAATTGAGTTCTTGTATAACTTGGAAAAGCTCTTTACTTAAACAACAGCTTGAAAATATATTCTCCTAAATTTATAATTATCTGAATTTAATGGGATACGTGACATATAATCCTCTTATATTTGGGTAATTATGATTTCTGTGGCATATAACTAGAATTGAACTTTACCCTCTAATTGGAATTAATTGACCAAGGAATTGGCAGTTGATGAATTTTAGAGGAGACTAAAAAGGTCTAAGGAATTAGGGTTTAGTCATATATAGTTTGCCAGGAATTAAATCTTGCATAATTAAAATAGATAGTAAGAAAAGTCAATTCGAAAAATAGATAACTCTGAAACCTTAACTGTTTTCTCCATATATTATTCACATCAATTTACTGTTTACTTTTCTGATTCTCTGAATTAATGTTTAATGTTTTTGAACACTCAAAACACCATTTTCTGCTTGTCTAACTAAGTAAATTAATCAACTATTGTTGCTTAGTCCATCAATCCTCGTGGGATCGACCCTCATTCACTTGAGGTACTACTTTGTACGACCCGGTGCACTTGCCGGTTAGTTTGTGGGTTATAAATTCCACACTACCGCACATGGCAGTGTATTGAGGACTTACTCGGTGATAAGCCTCTACTTTAGCCAGAGGACAAGAAGCAGAATTTCGGTCTGAAGGTGACTTGGCTCAGAAACAAGATCGCACATATTCCGCTAGGGGCATATCCAGATACTCTCTGCTAGTATTCCCAGTGTTACTTATTGATATTGATTAGGGGTATCTGTTTATGGACAAGTCAACCAACCTTGTCCCCCTCAGATGGTTACCGCTCCTAGTTCAATAGATGCCAACGGTTGTCTTGGGGTTCTGCATTGCTGTTGCACACCTACCATTCATTGTGTAGCGTTGCTGGACGTGATGTGAAAGACACTACCGGGTGCATACTGTTAATGTTTCTCGTAGATTTATCATAGGTTCCCATCTTTCTGTTCCTCCGACCACAATGTACTTAGATTCCCGCTTGCTTCAAGGTAAATAATGTTAATTATTTATTGTCGTTTTTGACTATTTGCATTATTAAGTATTGAATATAAATTTTCCTTCATAAATAGGTTGGTGAGACCAAAACAACTGACTAGAGACCACCATCATGGTAGAGAACTATGATTAAGGCACAGGGTGAATGCTCTCAAGTTTGATGAGGTACGATTTGTTTTGGTTTCTTATGACTTACGTATATTACTCTTCTATTGTTAATTATAGAATTGTATGCTTTTTCTAGTTTTGGTGGACACTGTGCGATGATCCCCAGCTAGAGCAGATGCTCCTAATTGGATTAGGAGCACTAGTGAGATTCGTAAGTGGAGGAGAGCTATGGTGTCATTGGTCTGCTTCCACTTTGTGGAGTTTCATTACGTATACTGTATTTTTCATACAAATGTGCCCTGTCTACCGATATAAATTGCTTGCAATACTTAAATGCTTCAATGCACAGAGGAAAGGCCCAAAATGCCTTATCAAGCTGGCTACAATTTCTTTCAACCATGTTGCTGTTGTAATAAGGAACTACAATGCAATCGTGCATGATGTCATGGAGGCATTCTTACAAAGCTTGTAACAGGACTAGAATCTTGTTATACGATTCTTCCCAATAGTCTTCTATTTTGCCATCCACATCTTTTGATATGATGGCTTGATATGATAACTCTACTACACTACACTTTGCAGGTTCATAGTGCAAATCAGACTGCTATCCAACTAAGCATGATCTTGAGACATGGTTAGTGCCAAACAGGTATGTGGCTCCCGATCTTACGCATCTCCCTACAAAAGTAATCACAAATCTCATCCTTTAATATATAACATAATCAACATTTACTTATTAATTTCATAAAATGCAAAGGATGACAATTACTAATAGTTCAAATTCTGCTGAAGGACTACTCGAAGACTCCATAGACACATAGTAGATAGTTGCTTGCATCGATAATGGTATTTCAACCTATCCAAAATTTTATGTTGCCATCCGTGTTGTAATATTCTCTTTTGCTATGGTTAAAAAGATCATCTAGTTGCATTGCATCTAAGTTGAAAGTGTGATAGTGGCTTGGAACTTATGATAATTGTGGAATGGCCAAAGGGGGAAGAAGAAGAAACCGAGCACTCCCACTAGCTGGAGTCTCCGACGCATACTCATTGTAGGAATGACTCTCATTAGATGATCTGGTTTCGGCAACGTAATCCGAATCAGACTTACTCTCATCTTCGACACAATCACAAGGTTCGACAAAGTGAATCGTCGTTGCTACTACCGAATTGCATGTGGGATTGAAGAAGACGGCCCACAACCCCACCTACATCATGAACCACAATGTACCACTCCATCTCATGCTATAGTATTAGCTTAACATGTGCATCAAATATTATCATCACATGTTGTTAAGATTCAACTCAAAATATCCTGTTAATTGATGGTTGGAAAAATGCCGGTTAAGAATTCCTGAAAAATATTTTTCTGAAACAGTGTTGCAAGTACAGTCTTAACCGACAAAATTTTCACTATCAATTTAAATTGTGTCACAATTAATTAATAAATAACCGGGAGTAGAGTCCCGGGTCGTTTCCCAAAGAGTTGACACAAGATGCAATTTATTGGTTAGGATTTTTCTGAATATTTTTGAAATTGAGAATGAAAAAAGTAAATAGCTAGGAATTTAAAGCAATGAATAATAACAAGAGATGTTATGTATTTAATATAAAAGGCCTTGGTCAGGGGAGAGAATTGAGGTTTCTATCCTTGTTGTCTTTCCCAAGTATAATAGTAAATGTTCATTGCTTCCACTTAGTTATCTTCTAACAATTGAAGGAAAGTCAAGTGGCTTCACTAACTCTAGCTCACAAGTCTTAGTCACTTCGTGGGGAAGGACTAGAGTTGGTGAGAATTGAGATATCCAGCAATATTCAATTACAGATTAATACTTCAGCATCACAACTCAAGGGACCCCAATTAATCAACCCTTAAGCCAAGTTGGGAGATCTACTCCATTAACATGAATACCATTTTCATAAACACATAATAGCTGGAAATAAAAAACATGATAATTATGATAAATTAATTAAATAAAAATTGGCACTAGCAATAATTAACTAGAATCAAACACGTACTTGAATTAAACATAAAATGATTCAATGCATTAATAAAATTAAAAAATAACAAGATCCAAACATGAATTCAAAGCAATTAAATGGAAAAACAAAAGTAATAGAGAAAAAAACTATAAAGACAATGACTCCAATTGAAGGTAGCAGCAGCTCTCTCAAACCCAATTCAAAAGCAAAACTCGGAATATCAAAAACCCTAGGAGAAGCAGTTGTTTTTCTCCCTAAAGTTCAAAACTAAAACTAAAATTAAAGTGAAAAGTGAAGTCTCCTCAGTCTCAACTCCATCCCTGCCTCTAGTCTGTGGTTTCAGACTTGAATCTGGGTCCAAATTAGCCCAGAAATTACCTCCAACAAGTTCTGTTAAGTGCAGCACGTGACGCTCTGTCACGCGTACGCGTCGGCCACACGTACGCGTCGCTGAACCTTGTACCTGGCCACGCGTACGCGTCGCTGAACGACGCTCCTAGTCATGCGCACGCGTCAGCCATGCGTGCGCGTCGCTGCTCGCTTCTCAACTCTTTGGTTTTTTGCGTTCCTTCCACTTTAACATGCTTTATCTTCATCCTTTAAGCCATTCATGTCCTGTAAACCTGAAAACACTTAACAAATACATCACGGCATCGAATGGTAATAAAAGGGAATTAAAAATTAACAATTTTAAGGCCTAGGAAGCAAGTTTTCAATCATAACACAAAATTAGGAAGAAAACTTAAAAACATGCAATTTACATGAATAAGTGTGAGAATAGTTGATAAAACCCACTCAATTCAGTCCAAAATATATCATAAAATAGTGGTATATCATTAATAAACCCTCCACTTGGCAACGCTGATAGAAATCTATATGCAAGTATCCAACCTCTTTGGAACCTATTGCACATATGTTACTCAATATAATATTTTTTTAACGTGACTAGAGAATCAAGACGGCAAGTGCGCAATATTACAAGTGAATTGCACTCACCACTTCTTAGTATCTCATTCGGATAAACTACCATAAAAAATCTGACTACTAACCATATGTATGAAGAATAAAGAGAGGAAAAATAGAGAGTAGTGGGGTTGGTGTTGTGTGATGAGCTTTTGAGCCAAGAACCTTTTTATATAAGATTTTTTTTCCTTTTTTTTTGCAGTAGTTATCTAGGGTTCTGAGACATGTTGATAAATATACACATATTTCGAGTATACCATCCAAGATTTTGTTTTGAGTATATTCTGGGTACTGAGCACTCGATTTATGAACAACTACGCAGTTGTATCATATCCCAGGTGCAACTGTTTTCTTTGGTTTTTAAAATTTTTACATATCTTCGATACTGAGTATCCAATTTGTATTATTAATGTTTTTTTCATCAGTGTACTTGAAATGTGTAATGTGTATTTAAATTTGTAATTATCTACACATTACATATTTTAGTAAATATTATATTTAATTAATTTAAATAAAAAAAACTTATATCTATATAAAAATATATGATTGTTGATTTTAATGTTCAAATAATATTTGTATTTGACAATTTTTTGGAGGAAAAACTTGAATTTTATTTGCATATCTATATAATAGTAATAAGCCCTTCCACGCATAAAAAAAATCTTGAATTTTATTTGCATATTTATATAATAGTAATAAGCCTTTCCGTATGCATGGCACAACAACTACAAACGACCTAATTCCTTGTTTATCTTCTCAGCACGAAAGCTCAGAAGTAGCACTAAAAGGTTTTAGGTTAACATCACCAAAGATACACAAATTAATTATATAATAGATTTGAAGAATGACAACCCATAAATCATGTGAGTGTATTGTGTCGTCTAGAAACATAAACCTAAACCAACCAAAAAATATATAGATAATATTGAGAGTCGAAAGAATATTAAATCTTACATTGATGGCTAACAACATATATATTTAAGCCTTTTATAGAATTATATTATATATTAGACTATAACATGAAATATATACACCATATTTATAAGTAGAGCTTTGTAAAGTTACATCATTTACATGTTTTGTTCACGAAAAAATTTTCACCCAAAACCTTTAAGGAAGAACTAGGTTTCCAACTGCTACTGTCAGTGGTACCTGACCAGAATAGAGCATATAAGTGTTTCCAAAAAGAGGAAGAAATCTTGCAGAGCAAAAAAGAAAAAAAGAAAGCAAAGAGAAAGCAGAGAAGAGAGAATTAACTTGAGAATTATTGTTATTACTTATATGTTTACAAAGAATGTGATGTGTGTGTGTGAATTTGGTCTTAAACTTGTTAAAGAGTGCTTGAAAAACTTGTTAAAGAGTGCTTGAGGTAAATGTTTTGTCATGATATCAGCAACTTGTTCTTATATGTCCTAAAATGTAAATTACTGTTACCAACCCTTGCATCACTCTGTCTCTCACGAAATAGAGATTTAATTCGAAATAGATAATTGACTTGAGTATTATTGTTATTACTTGTATGTTTACAAAGAATGTGGAGAGAGAGAGAGAGATATAGAGATATTAGGAGAGATTAGTCGAGAACTTGTTAAAGAGTGCTTGAGATAAAGGTTTTGTCATGATACCAGCAACTTGTTTTTGTCTGAAAATGTGAGTTACTACTTCTGCATGCAGGGACAACTTCTTTCTCCAGGAACAAGTGACGTAGGGCTAAAGCTCTTTAAATTGAGCTCAACCCTCCCCACTTTGTTGCATCCGAATGAAGAATTGAAGATAGAAGGGAGGAATTTTGAAAGAGAAGAGTTCCGTAGTGAAGAAGAAGAAGAGAGTTAGTAGTTTATTGAAAAAAAAAGAGTGATTGTACATAAAAAAATTATAAGTTTGTATTAATAAAAAATAGTACGTAATTACACGGTACCTAAGAACATATTATCAATTACTTGGATTATCCGGTTTATGTAAGTTAATAAAAAATTTTAATCTTAATTAATATTCTTTTTTTAGTGTTAGCATCATATGATGATATAGCATTGTTATTTTAGTATTATTATTTTGGCTGATTTCTTACAATATAAAAATATTGTTGGTGTTTTTGGTGAAAATGGGGGTATTTGAGTGTGTTTCCACTATGTTTGCATATTCGAGAAATTTCCGTGCATCTATGGTGTCAAGATCCAAATTACGCATAAAAGGTGAAATGTACATCAGTTGACTGACAGCAGGAGGAACCACTACGTTTTTCACTGCTGTCTCACCTCCCATATCGCCATCTTCGTCTTCGTTGCCAGCTCATAAGTAGTTTCGAAGTCCTCTTCGCTATCACTGTCTATTCCTTCGTACACTTCATCTCTATCATCTACATTTGAATCATGTTGAATCCCATCTTCCTCTATATTTTCAAACTCAACATACACCTCAATTTTTGGCTGTCGCACTTGAGTCTGCTGGTGAATATGGAATATATTCTGCGTATTTGCTTCGTCAATGATCAGCATAATATTAAACTACATTAGACTACCAAATACTATAATGGGATTCTGGTACAGAATATTGCTCACTTTTCTCAACATATCGTTCTTCATGCTTTGACAAAGACCGTTCTGAAATTCTATGAATGTTATGGTGCATGAAACCACAAACGAAAATGAATTCTCACACACAGCTCTCTCTCGTTCATGAGTATTCCGTATAATCTTACCGTTGTGATACACTACCGAATTTGTGGTACCGTCTATCACACCACAAACACACGCAAACAACTCTCCTCTTCGAATGAAATGATACCAAGATTCACCTTATATAGGGCGAGCACTCAACACGCAGGTCACGTGTTTTGTATCGCCAATGAATCATACTGCAACACGTATATAGCACGTCCCCCATATCCGTTTATCTGGAATTATACCAAATACTCCTATTTTCACAAAAAAATACCAACAATATTTTCATATTGTAAAAAATTAGCCGAAGAGACTACCAATAATAAATGAAAAGAATTTTTGGGTAATTTGTACGTACACATGTCTCTCAAACCTCATGATCAAATAAGGACAAACCATAAATATCTCATAAACAATATATATCATAGATTTTGACCATTAAATTAGAGAGTTATATATATAAAAAAATAATTATTTGTACTAATAAATTTTATGAATGCTGACAAAAATACTCGTTAAAGAAGGAAATTAACATTGTACCTATTAAAGATGGATTCAGTACGATAAAAGTACTTAAATTCTAAGTTTTTATGATTTTTTAATAAAATTTTTAAATTACTTTCATCTTTTATCTTCAACTTCAACTCCACTACTATCTATTTTTTTTCAAATCTCAAACTTTCACATCCCTCCATTATCATTACCGGTAGTGGAGCTTAAATGAAATTTTTGGAAGGACAAAAAAATTTAGCAAAAAAATATAAAATAATATTTATATTAAATAAAATTTATAAATATAATTATTTTTAAAATTTTTTATTAATATTTAAGAATGCATATAGTTAAAGTTAACTAAAAAACTAAATTTGATTTTGGGTAACAAAAAATTTAGTTAAGGTTAATAAACTAAACTAATTTTAAATAATAAAATTAAATATTAATTGATTATAAAATTAATAAATTGATTTTAAAAATAAAAAAAATTTAAAAAATAAATTATTTTTATATGAAAAAATGGGTTTTTCACATAAAAGCCATTTTTAAGCTAAAAACTATTTTTTTATAAAAAGTAAGTTTTCTTTAAATTATACAAATCAATTATAATTAATAAGTTAATTTTTGACATTTTGAACAATTAATTTTATTTTTGATCATATCTATCTCTAAAAAATCTCAAAACTATTTATCTTTATTGTTATTTTTATTACAATCAAATATTATATTATAACAAAATGGTGGTTGGAGAGAGAGAGAGAGAGAGTGGTTCAACTGGATGGGACGCATCGTTGACATATATTTAACTCGGAAAAATAAAGGTACGAATATATACATGTTTGTGTTCATTCGGTACACAACAAAAGGAGGGGCGTTGAAAGCTATAGCAAAAATGAATCGGATGCAACTACGAGGTAAGGTGTTGTTTGTGGGGGATGCCAAGTATAGAAGAACACCGGAGTCCCAGAACATGAATAAAAGAAACGGAGGAGATGAAACGGAAAATCCCAGAACCCTGTAGATAAGTAGAGAAGTGGTGCAGAATGATCTGCCGGTTGGACATGAAGAACGAACAAAGGGATTGGAGAAGGGGTCATATGAGAATAGGCGCATAAGAAACGTGGAGGTAGCAGTGGCACCAGAAAATCTGTAATGGTTACGGAGGAATCTCGTAGTGGGCACGACAATGCCTATGAACGTTACTTCTATAAAGAATATGGTCGTTAAGAACTTGCCTAATGTCATTCAAATCCGGGAGATGGGAGCATACAAAGCTCTTATCACTTTTGATAGTGTCTGGAGCATGGAAGAAACATACACGATTAATATGAATAGTCTCCTACAAGTGTTTCACAGTGTAAGGTGATGCGTGAGCATCTTGTCTATCTTTTCCTAGTGAATTTGCATCTAATTTGTTGAGTTTAATTAAGAATTAATTATATTTTAGCCACTATAGATGCTACTTTAAGTTTTGTGCAATTTTATTTATTTTAAGTAGCATTCGGAGGGATTTGATGAAGTTTCTGCAGAGAAAAAGAAGAAACCAAAGTGATGACCAGCAAAGACCGACGCGGACACATGGCTCACGTGACCGCACGGAATGGAGAAATCGCAATTACGCGATCGCGTGCCTGACGCGAACGCGTGGACTGGAATATACACAAATGACGCGAGCGCGTGGACAACGCGGACGCGTCACATACGCGATCTGCAATAATACAGAAAACGCTGGGGGTAATTTCTGAGCTGTTTTGACCCACTTTCCAGCCCAAAAAACACAGATTAGAAGTGGCAGAATGGACAAAGCAAGTGGTCCCCACCCATCAACTGAAGATCTGTAAATTCATTCGAATTTAAATTCAAATCTTATCTTTTAGGAAAAGATATTATTTTTATTTTTAGATAATTAGATTTTAAATTAATTAGGATTAGTTATAAATAGGGGAGACTTCTCTTCTATTCACACATTAGATTACATTAGAGGGATTCCATTAGAGAATTCTATACAAATTTACATTCTACATTCCATGAGCAACTAATCCTCCATTGTTAAGGTTAGGAGCTCTGTCTATTTGTATGGATTGATTTTATTACTTCATTCTCCTAAATTTCAATTATTTGGATTTAATGGGATACGTGACATATAATCCCCTTATTTTTGGGTAATTAGAATTTTTGTGGCATATAAACTGAAAATTGATTTTTACCCTCTAATTGGAATTAATTGACCAAGAAATTGGCAGTTGATGAATTTTAGAGGAGACTAGAAAGGTCTAAGGAATTAGGGTCTAGTCACATATAGTTTGCCATAAATTAAATCCTACATAATTAAAATAGTTAGTAAGAAAAGTTAATCCGGAAAAATAGATAACTCTGAAGCCTTTACTGTTTTCTCAATATTTTATTCCCAATTTATTTAATTGTCTATACTTTTGATATTTTGAATTCGAACTTAAACCTTTTAAACATCTCAAAACCAATTTCTGCTTGCCTAACTAAGCCTATCAAATACTATTGTTGCTTAATCCATCAATCCTCGTGGGATCGACCCTTACTCACGCAAGGTATTACTTGGTACGACCCGGTGCACTTGCCGGTTAGTAGTGTGGTTGTAAAATACCACACCATAAGGCGGTGGGAGGAGTTGAAGCAGAGTGATAACCGAAGAATGTGGCTAAAATGCTTGGGCGTTCCGTTGCATGTATGGTCAGTGGACACGTTCAGCGCGATAGGAGGCCTATGGGGTGATGTGATTACATGTGATAGAGGAACTGAATTGTGTAGCTCATTCACGGTAGGACGGGTGCAGATTGATACTTGTGTGAAGGAAGTCATTCAGGAGTCGATTCATATAACCGTTGGAAAGGAGGACTTTAATGTTCTGGTTAAAGAGATTAGACAGGAGGCGTATAATTTCGAGTGCATGGAGAAATCGGGAGACGGAGAAGGCAATGCACTTTTGGATCACGGTAGCACACGCAAGAGGTCAGGGATGGTTACATGCCCGAGGCAAGACGCAGAGTCATGGTGTACAGGAATCCATGATGAAGAACTGGTGCTGAAGGTGCCTAGGGGAGAAGATGATGGAAAGGGTAGAATAATAATTACAGACGATATTTTGAATGAATGGATTAATAGCAGTGGATATCGCAATTATGGGGAAATCTTAACGCATCAAGCCGTTTGGGGAGAGAATCTCGGTGATCCTAATTTCGGGGGAAGTAATGCTCAAAGCAGCAAGGATGACTCAGAGAGGACCGTGTCTTGCGCTCTCCATGGACTGCCAAAGGGGCCCATTAATGAACAACCACAAAAACAAAAAAAGGGAGCCAAACCTAATGCTGGGTCCGGTTACACTAAGATTCAAAAGGAGGGAAGGATTGTTTGTCTAACTAAACAGTGGGCCACTGATAATAGTCAGGTACAGGGGGAAAGGCTGGACTTAATGGGCCTGAGGACTTCAGCTGGAATAGAAACACGTACAGGGCCAGATGTGGTTGGGTCGGGTCGAAGGGGGTCCGGAAGCCTTGGGTCGAAATACTGCAACCTAACGATGAGGAGGGGGAGTTAACGCTTGCGATGTGGACGCCTGTGAAGCTGATGGAGGCGCACGCGAGGGACCCAGTCAGGGCCGTGAACTCGACGTCGACGATGGGAGCTGGGTGCCGTCCGGTGGGGATGGCCGAATCCAAGCAGACGACATCCTGGCCGTAAAAGACGATGGTAGTATGGTGGCTGGCGAGGACGAGCCCATAGCATACAGGACTGAGCGTGAGATAGTTGGGGATGCTGATGGCGGAGGGAGGGATGAAGATGATGAGTGCGTCGAGGAAGGAGGGGCCACGGTGCTTGAAGGAGGCGCATCGCATGGCCGCGGGAACCTGGAAGACAAGGATGCCATAGTTCACCTAGGACCTCATGGGGGCCAGCGTCTCACCCAAAAAAGTCGAAGGAAGGTACACCAATTGTTTGACTATGGCATTGAACGGGGGGCTGGTTGGCAGGAGGACATGGAAACTGAAGAAGAGGATTGTTACGGTCAGCCTTCAAGGGTAGCGGAGCAGTTACTGGAAAACCAAAGGACCTGAGAGTTGGGTAAAGAATCTGGGGTGGTACTGCAAGATGAGGATGTTGATATTATGGAAATTTTCCAAGAATAGAACGCAGAAATAGATCGTAAAAGAAGAGTGGTAAAGCAAAAGGCGAAGCTGAGACGGTGCAGACCAAAAAACAAAAAATAGGTGTGTAAAAATATTATAAATGATTGTTAGTTCATGGAATGTTAGGGGGTTACGAGGTGATGGGAAGTTGCGAATGGTGAAGGAACTTAGGAATAAATATAAGTTAGACATGGTTGGGTTGATTGAAACCAAAATGCAGGTAGTGACGAGATTTGACGTTATAAGAATTTGGGGGAATGACGGTGTAGGATGGGAATATGTAGGGTCTGATGGTGCCTCCGGTGAACTGTTGTTAATTTGGAATGACTTGGTGTTTAGTATGAATAATTGCTACAAAGGAGAAAGGTGGTTGTGTGTTAAAGGAGTAATGTTAAAGAGACGGTTCAATTGTTCTTTTATCTTGGTCTACATAGCACATAATAGAACAGAGAAGAATCATGTCTGGGAGGAGCTGAGCTATATAGCTGGGTTATGTCAAACTCCTTGTTGCTTTCTGGGAGACTTTAATGAAATAGTACATGAAGGGGAAAGAAAAGGTGGTACTAGTTTGAATCGGTCTGCGGAAGAATTTAAGATTTGGATACAAGACATGAATTTAGTGGATATGCCCCTCTCTGATCACAAGTTTACATGGTTCAGGGGATGCTCTTATAGCCGGATAGATAGCGCTTTGCTGAGTTTAGAGTGGTTAGAAGAGTTCCTGGAGTCTCGGCTGCGAGGTGGGCCAAGGGGCTTGTCAGACCATTGCCCTATAATAATGGAGAACAGGAAGTTGGCGTGTGGTCCAAGGCCGTTCCGAAGCTTAGACTCATGGTTCACGCATGAGGGCTTCCTTAGAATGGTGAACGAGGAGTGGAAAGGGTTGGGGGACAAACCTTTCACAGATAAATTGAAGGCTTTGACTATTCCACTGGGGAGATGGCATAAGGACAAGTTTGGTGAGATTGACAAGAAAATTGTAAAGTTTGAGGAAGAAATCAAGAGACTTGATGATATGGTAAGTAATGGAGTGTATGATGGAACAATGGAGGCTAGAAGAAAGGCGCTGGTCACTTGCTGTGAGAGATGGTATGTGAGAAAAGAGTTACATTAGAAACAGATGTCTCGGTCTCGGCATGCCAAGGATATGGACAAAAATACAAGGTACTTCCACAATATAGCATCAGCAAGAAGGCGGAATAATTGGATTGATGCACTGGTAATTAATGGCAGAAGGGTCCGGAACCAAGCTAGAATAAAGATTGCTATCAGAGATTTCTATAAAGATTTGTATCATCAAGAACGGTCTCCCAAGGTGAGCTTCAGGGAGGGGTTGGTGGAGAAAATAGACGAACAAGATGCTGGGGCTTTAGAAGTGATGCCACTGGCTGAGGAAATCCAAGAGGCAGTATGGGACTGTGAGTCATCTAAGAAACCAGGGTGTGATGGGTACAACATGAATTTCATCAAGAGATGTTGGGATGAGATTGGGACAGAATTCACGGCAGTAGTGATGGGGTTCTTTTAGACGTCCAAGCTACCGGCGGACTCCAATATCACTTGGGTCGCACTAGCACCTAAGTTCATTGGTGCGGAGGAAATTAAAGACTTACGACCTATCAGTATGGTTGGATGCGTGTACAAGGTTATATCCAAGGTCCTTGTTAGAAGGATGAGATCAGTGATGCCAGCATTAGCAGGGGAGACTCAGAGTGTATTTGTACAGGGAAGGAAAATACATGATGGGGCATTAATTGCATGTGAAACGGTGAACTGGCTCAAATTGAGGAAAAAGGAGGCAGCAATAATCAAACTGGATTTCCAAAAAGCATATGATAGGGTCAAATGGAGCTTCGTGGACATTGTGCTGCAGAAGATGGGATTCGGCCAGAAGTGGAGAGCATGGGTTAGGGAGTGTGTGACCACTGCTTCTATGTCGATTCTGATAAACGGTTCGCCTTCTAAGCCGTTCAAAATGGAACGAGGCTTGAGATAAGGTGACCCTCTTTCACCCTTCTTGTTTGTTCTAGTTGTGGATGTATTGCATCGTATGATTGGAGAGGCAGTTAGGAACGGACGGATATCACCACTTTTGGTTGGCAGGGACAGTATAGTATTATCACACTTTCAATTTATGGATGATACTATTCTTTTCTGCCCGCCAGAAGAGGAGACTATAAAGAATTACAGGAGGCTACTGAGGTGCTTTGAGTTGATGTCAAGACTTAGTATCAATTTCGATAAGTCCAGTCTGATTCCAGTCAATTGTGATGAGCAGTGGGCCCAGCGTATGTGCAATTTGCTGGGTTGTAAGCGAGACACTCTTCCAGTTAAATATCTTGGAATCCCGCTAGGTGCAAATTTGAGGTTGGTGAAGACCTGGAAGCCTATAATAGACAAAGTGGAGGAGAAGCTCAGTCTGTGGAAAGCTAAAGTGCTAAATAAAGCAGGAAAATTGGTGCTTATCAAGTCAGTCTTAAATAGCTTGCTGGTGTATTACTTGAGTCTGTTCAAGATGCCAAAGGCAGTTGCTGAGAAGTTGATATCATTGCAAGACAGTTCCTGTGGTGTAAGGAAGATGGTGGGAATGGTATGACTCTGGTAAGATGGAAAGTGGTGCAAGCTCCTAAGAAGCTAGGTGATTTGGGCGTTGGGGATGCTTTGATTTAGAACACTGCTCTACTATTTAAGTGGTGGTGGCATTTTGCTAAGGAGGAGTGCCCGCTGTGGAAGAAGGTAGTGTGTTCGTGCCATAATCTGAACTCAAATGAACTGCTCTCAACTCAAATACTACCTACTAAAGGAGGCCCATGGAAGGATATCTGCCAAGTAAATATCACAAACCAACAACTTAGGGATAAGTTGGTCACAGGCTTGTCAATGGAGGTAGTGATGGGCAACGGACTCGGTTCTGGGAGGATGTGTGGCTTCTTGGTGGAGCTCTAAAAGATCGATTTTCGAGGCTCTTCTCTGTTTCAAACCAGGAGGGTTCTATTATTGGGGCTTCTGGATTTTGGGATGGGTTAGAGTGGATTTGGAACTTCCAATGGAGGCGTGAGCTATTCCAATGGGAATTGGAACTTCTGAACCAGTTGCATAAGTTTTTGAGACCTGTGAGGCTTGTACAAAATAGAGAGGATAGAGTGGTGTGGAAATATGATGGGCAAGTTGTTTTTTCAACTAAATCATTTGTGCAGGTATGGCAAGAGGAAATGCTACCAGAGGAGATAACCAGCTTCAGCTTTACTAGGAGTATTTGGAAAGGTTTGGTTCCACCAAGAGTGGAGCTATTTGCTTGGTTTGTGCTGATAGACCGAGTGAATACAAAGGAAAGGCTAAGCCGGTTTGGTATCATCACTTAGGAAGATAATGTGTGTGTGTTATGTAATAATGATGTGGAACATGTATATCACTTGTTTCTAGGCTGTACTTTTGCGTGGCAGGTGTGGAATGCTTGGATATCAGCTTTTGGCCGATATTGGTCTTTTTCGGATTCGATGAAAGAGCACTTTTTGAGCTGGACAGAGGAACCGCGGAGTAAGGAGAATCAGAGGCAGCGGTTGAGGTGCTTCTGTGCGATCCTTTGGAACATCTGGTTGGAAAGAAATAGGAGGATCTTCCAGAATACCAGCAAAGGCGTTGCAGAAATTATCAACTTGACCTTCCGAAGCGCTAATGAGTGGAGCTGTGTGGATCCTTTTTGTTGTTGATGGCTATGCCAAAGATGAATGGGGATCGGTTTGTGTGGCTGTTTAACGTGGAGTCTTTAGTTTTTTGATTTATTATGTTCCTGTTTGCTCTACTTTGTTGTGTTGAGCTTTGCTTTCAAAAACAAAAAAACAAAATAAAATTTTAACTTTCTAGCAAATAAAATATCCAAATTCATTAATATAAACAATGCTAATACTTTAATAACATTTAACTAATAATGTTAATTTAAAAATGAAATAATAATTCTTTATTAGCAACTCGTATTTCTACTAGCTATGTTACCATTAGTTTAAAATTAAAATAATACATAAAATGAAAATGTATGAAAGGACATATCACAGAGAGTTTTTGTATTTTAATTTCAACACAACAAAACAAGTGAACGAAGCAAAATGAAAAAACATCAATTTAACCAAATGAGCTAACTTTGTTGTCTTTAGACAAGAACTATTAAACTTTTTTACAAAATTTTTGGGGCCATAGCCCCTATTGTCTACAATTCTCCACCTATGATCGCTACTTTAACCACCATTTCTACTTTCTGCTACTCTACTATCGTCACTACCACTGCCACCACCATCTTTCTACGCCAACGATGACGAAGACGATGGCAAGGCCTCCAAGAAATCCGCTTGTTCCCACGCAACACTACCACCTTCGACGGCATCCACCCCAAGTCTCGTAACGATCCAGCATCGTCCCAAGCTTGCGCACAAATTACGTCTACCTTGGCACGGTGAGGAGTTCAAATCCACAGGATTCAAGCTCTAACAACACCACTGGAACCTTGATGGTGCTGTCTTACTGGAAGCTGAGTGACTTGCCAGAATTAAAACCACTACCTCCCTTATTCCGCCATAATTTTCAGCCATGGTAGTAATCATATTCATAACCAATGGAATAAAAAAAAATTATGTGTGGAAGAAATAATAAGCAAAAAAGCATGGAATAAAAAGAAGACTGTTTATGGATGGAGTCACCAATTTGAAATCTGTTGTGAGAAGTTTAATTATTGTAGATGTTGGTGTCATTAGCAGGTGGAATAACCCACCTCTTAGTTCCACTCACTTTGAACTCAGGGAAGCCACAAACTTAGATGCAGAAGGGTAATTTCAAGAACTCCATTTTGTTCTCGTTCTTGTTCCCCTCTCAGTCCTAAAAGTACCAAATTTCTGCCGCTATCCTCAAAACCCAGTTTCTGAACCACAATCGCAGTCTATTTTCTATTTTTCGTCTTCTTTTTCGAAGACTATAGAGGAGTTGAGAATAAAAAAGGTGGTTAGGGTAGTAGTAATAGAAGGATATGAATGCTTGAGATTTGGGGAAGAAGAGATGGTGATGAAGTTAAGGTTGAAGATAAAGGGTGATAGTTATTTAAAAATTTTATTAAAAAGTCAAAAAAAATTTAGGATATGTATACTTTTATTACATAGAACCCATCTTTAATGGGTACAATGTTAATTTCTTTCTTTGACAAATATTTTATGAGATTTCGTAAAGTTTATGAGTACAAATGATTATTTTTCATATATATATATATATTGGAGTAAACATTTTTTTTTACTTTTATGTAATTGGCTTAATATAATTTTTCAAATTAATTATTTACATGGCACTTTTTATATATCAACGATGATAATTAATTTACTATTTATCTTAAATTTTAAATTTTAAATTTGATTTATTTATAATAAATAAAAAATTAAAATTTATTTAATAACAAAGTATAATATTTTTTATTTAATAAAAAATGCTTAAAAATATCTGACAAAGTCTAATAATAATAATAATAATAATAATAATATGATTTTAACATTCGTTTGTAGTACATACAACTATATGTGTTTGTGGAATTTGTCTTAAATGGAAAAAGTATGTTTAAGTTTTTGGTCGTCTAAATAAAAAAAATTATAAAATAAAATAATAAATTACATAAATATCATTATCTTTTTTTTCTTCTTACATCTTCTAACAACCACTATTGTTATCATCATAATTACCACTGCACCACCAACATATATTAAAAACCAATTATTATTTTCTCAGACGGAAGCTTCAGCGGACTCCATCAGCGGCGACTTTGACCACTGCTACCTAATAGCGATGATGGCGACTACTGCGACGATTCCTACTCTCCTTTCTCGTCACGGTTCTTCCTCCCACACTGAACAACGTCGACGGTGACGGATCTCTCTCTCGCTTGTTTTTGACTTGGCGGTGACATTGGAGCTGACGGCAGTGATGGCCTAAGAACTCTACAAACGGCAATAGCAAGATGCAGATGAACAATGGTAAAGACGTGCACACAGAGGTAGCCCACGAAGATGGCGACGACAACGGCTCCTCGTGGCGGTTGCGCTTTTCCTTTCAGCGACATCAGTGGCGACGGCGAGAGGGTGACAGAGAAAAAATGAAAAAAGAAGGAGGAGGACAAAGGACAAAAATAAAATTTTGAAATAGAGTTATTAAAACAGTTCTATTTGTGATATTATAAAATTAAATCAATAAGAAATAAAATAATAACAATAATAATGACATAATAAAATTATTTATCTTAATATTGTGATATTATACTTATAATATTATCTGTACCTTTCAAAAATTATAAATTTCAATTTTATTTCATATAAAACATAATTAATTAACTTGTTTATTGATTCAGTTTTTAATTTATTAAATAATAATAAAAATAATAATAATTGAATTCGATAAGATTTTAAGTGAACTTACTAAAAGTAATAATAAATAACAAATTTTTTGAATTATATATAATAAAAAATGTTAAAAAAATTAGACACCAGTTCTTCTAAATAGATAAAATGCAAATTATTAAACTTGTATTTTATCTAAAGAATCGCAATTGGACTTAATGATGAAAGAGGCAAAAACAAAAAACAAAAATAAATCTGAAAATAGAGTGGTGGTAGTGGGTGTTAACTGTTAAAGGCAGGAAAATGAGGAAAGGAAAACAAGTCCAGTTTCTCAAAATTAAGGAGTGTTTCTCTTCTTTTCTATTTATCTATTTATTTATTTATTAATTATTAATCTCATTTTAATTTATTTATATCATCGTCCTTCTTTGTCCTCTTCTTCTAGCTAGCTACCCCAATTTCTCTCTCTCTCTTCCTCTTTCTCTGTCTCAGAGAGAAAGGAAAAGAAAGAAAGGAAGCAGAACCAATTCCCAAATCCAAATTTTCATTACTCAATTCTCTTTAGCACTTTAACCTAATCCCATATTTTTTAATTATTTATTTGTTCCCATTTCATCTATCAATCCAAACCCTAACCCCTCTTTTCCTTCGTTCCCTCCCAATCCCAATTCAAAAGCTTTTCTTTTTCTTATTTCTGGGTGGTTTTTGTTGATGATTTCTTGTTAGGGTTAGGGAAATTGGGGGAAAACCGCGCATGGAATCTAACTCAGACATGTTCAGGGTACCTTCTGCAGGAGGAGGAGGAGGAGGAGGAACGGGACCATCGCCTTCGTCTTCGTCTTCGTCTTCCTCTTTGGTTTCTTCGTCGTCTTCGTCATTGTCGTCTTCGAATTCTAGAAGGTTCGGAACTATTTCTCCCTCTAACATCATTAACGCACCGCTGTCGCTATTATTGGAATATTCAGGGATTCTTCGCAACAATAACAACACCACCACCACCAGGTCGAATTTCAATAACCAAGAACCTAACCCTAACCCTAATTCCGAGCCTTCCGTAAATGACGGCGAGTTATCGATCAGGATCATTAGTCCTTCCGAACACGATAATCACGATAATCATCGTCACAGGGAGGAGCAACCTTCGTCTTCTGGTGGGGGTGGTTTGGTTGTGGGGCTTCCTCACGATGAGGGTGTGTCCGTTATGCCCAATTCGAGCACCGGAGACACCGGGATTGGGAACGGGAATGGGATTGGAAACGGCGACTCAGGGACCGGCGGCGAGGGTGGCGGCAATGGGAGGGATTCTTCTTACCAGAGGTATGATATTCAGCATGCTGCAAGGTGGGTGGAGCAGGTTCTTCCGTTCTCCTTGCTCCTCTTGGTGGTCTTCATCCGCCAGCATTTACAAGGTGTGTTCTTCAATTTACTAAGTTTTTTATTGTATTATCATCTATGGGATTGAAACAGATTAGTTAGTGCTTCTTTGTATTAGTTAAAAGCTTCCTGAGACAGTCTTCAGAAAGACAGAAACAAAATTAATTTTTGCTTTTAGCAAACATGGTCTTTTTTTTTTGGGTTAATTTTCACATTTGGGAGATAGGAATTTTAGCTCTTTTGTTAATCATCCTAGATTGAGTAGGAGCTAATTAATTGTTTTTTCAAGTTTGGGAATTGTTGTGAACCTCTTAAGTCACTGCAGGGTTTTTTGTTACAATTTGGATTGCGGCTGTCCTTTTCAAGTCGAATGACATTCTAAGAAAACAAACAGCTCTGAAGGTGATGTGTTGTTTTTACGGCTACTCTGTTATTTGCTGAAAATTAATCCCTTGTTGCTGGTGTGAAGATTTTCTGTTTGTTTGTTGAGTATGGCTACTTTTGGTGGCTGCAGGGAGAGAGGAAAATACCTATTCTCATTGGGATTTCTGTTGCATTTTCACTTCATGTGATTAGCATCTATTGGTGGTATCAGAATGATGATCTGATGTATCCGCTGGTTATGCTTCCTCCGAGAGAGATACCGCCTTTCTGGCATGCAATTTTCATCATCATGGTTAATGGTGTGTTTTTCCCTCACTTATGACTTGCTAGGTGTTTAACTTTTAGTTGTTTTCTGTTTTGGGTTTTCGGTGTTTTTTTTTTTTTGGGGGGGG
>NC_029775.3:103141732-103160995 GCF_000817695.3 Arachis duranensis
CGGAAAATGCTTATAGCCATTATTTTTTTTGTCTCAACTTGCACTTTGACAAGCAGCTGTGTGTGTTCGAGGGTCAAAGAGAGTTTAAATTCCATTCTCATCGGCTAAAGTTTATGCATTCAGATTTTTGTACTTTTTAGTTTGTTGTAACTGACATGTGCCATCAAGAGTCATCAATCCTTGCATTGTTTCTCATTCATCTGTGTCTGTTGTCAAACTAATAATTTTTCCGACAATTAGCCTGTTAGCATGAAGGCCTTTGTGTTGTGGAAACTCTTATTCTGGATCTTGGAATTATTTTCTTTGGTTGAAACTCACTTGCGCAGTATAATCTCATTTCCTTGCATTTAATTGTGTTCCGCAATTTCAGACACTTTGGTCCGCCAGGCTGCAATGGTATTCAAGTGTATATTGTTGATCTATTACAAGAACAGCAGAGGCCGAAATTATCGTAGGCAGGTGAGGTCATAAAATATGAAGCACTATGAACATATGTTAAGTTCTAAAATGTTTTTACCTTTTGGAAATAGCAATTGAGGGTAACCGGAATATTTTAAGATGGCTTCTTTTTCAGGGTCTTAATAAGTTGTATAACAACTTCTGCCTTTGCTACAGAATTTTGGTTTCAGAATCTTAACTACTCTCAGATATCATTACATTCTGATTCTACTATTATTTGTTTGTCAGGGGCAAATGCTGACTCTAGTTGAGTACCTTCTTTTGCTATACCGTGCCTTGCTGCCGACACCGGTTTGGTATCGTTTCTTTCTAAACAAAGAATATGGAAGCCTGTTTTCATCATTGATGACAGGACTGTATCTGACATTTAAGCTCACATCCGTGGTTGAAAAGGTGTGTTTATCTTTTAAAACCAATGGAGATTATATTTTGTTACATAGTAGTTTGTGGATGGTGATCTAGTTTCATTGTTCGATCTTTGATGCCAATATCTAAAGTCGGCCCTTTATTTTATCTGGCCATCCTGTGACTTCAATTCTTTTTGAATGGAATATGCATAATTATGTGTTTTTTATTCAAACCTTCATCATGTTAACCTTTTCTTTTTTTGGGTTTTTTTACTTCATCAAAGTAGGTAGGCAGGTTTACCACTAGTTTTGTTATTTAGCTTCCCAACAGATGTGGAAGAAATCAAGCCATGAAGCTAAAGAATAAGCTTTACTTGTTGATACAAGCTCTTTTGTGGAAGCTAAAAGTTTGATCTCTTGAAAAGAGAATGGAAATAACTTCCCTTTTTGTTTTTTTTTTTTTTTTTTTTTTTGGTGTGGCTGGAATGGCTTTTTCATTTATGTAGTCTGTTGCTTAAAATGTTTGTCATGGTGTACTGTAGCATCTTCCATGATAAGTATGTCATTTACCTAGGATTGTATAGGAACTCGTTAGTTTATTGTTTTAAACTATTTGTGGATTACATCGTCCCTGATGGTGGTTTTCTTAAACCCTGTGTCTGTTGGTTGTCAGGTGCAAGCCTTCTTTGCTTCAGTGAAGGCATTGTCACGGAAAGAAGTGCATTATGGTTCTTATGCAACATCAGAGCAGGTACTGTGGGCTCATTAATTTTGGTGGTGCTGAATGAATAACAGAAGTCTGTTGTTAAGAACTTTATAGCCTCCTATAAGTTGTTCTTACCATACTTCACTATCTGTTAATAATTATTTTGTAGCCTCTTCCTTTCTTGTATGCTAGTTTTTCATGCAAGTTAAGGCGTTTATCTGGTGGCAGGTGATTGCGGCTGGTGATCTTTGTGCTATTTGTCAAGAGAAGATGCATGCTCCAATATTACTTCGTTGTAAACACATCTTCTGTGAAGATTGTGTATCAGAGTGGTGAGACTTGCTTTGTTGTTATATATACTGGTCTGTATAGTAATCTGAAATTATTTTGTTATTTATTTTGAATTGGCACTAGGTTACCTGTATGTATGAGTTTTTTTATTTTCAAATGTAGCAATAGTTTGCTTCATCTTTATTGATTTTAACTTAGAAGTTTCATGTTATGCTTTTTAATTTTTAGCATAGAGTTATCTGGTCCTAGATTTTGCTTTTCTAGAGTATACCCGGCTCTTTAGGTAGTAGAATGCGCAATAATAGCCGTTGATGAGAAAATTACAGATGTATTTATCTATCATACAGGATTCTGTATGTTTCAAATTTTTAAATTATTTTATTTTCAAAGGTAGCCGACCACCCCTAATGGGATAAGGCTTTGTTGTTGTTTGTTATTTTCAAATCAGTGGCTATGATTGTTGAATGTGAACGTTAGAGAAGCCAAATTAACTGATCTTACAGTGCTTCAATCTCTCCTGCTATTTTCATTTTTATTCCTTTCTATTTTCTTGCTCTCTTATTTTACCAGGTTTGAGAGGGAAAGGACCTGTCCATTGTGCAGGGCTTTGGTAAAACCAGCAGACTTGAGGTCATTTGGTGATGGTTCTACTAGTTTATTCTTC
Source organism: Arachis duranensis (assembly GCF_000817695.3). Classification (NCBI taxonomy): domain Eukaryota; kingdom Viridiplantae; phylum Streptophyta; class Magnoliopsida; order Fabales; family Fabaceae; genus Arachis; species Arachis duranensis. Next base: position 103,144,200 of record NC_029775.3, read on the forward strand.
CAGTTATTCTAAGATATTATAAATACAAGCCAGGATGTTTTTCTGCTATGAAGCTTTTTACATTTTTGAAAGAAGCAACCTTGATATATATACACCAACAACACGTAAAATTTCGCCGGAGGCATTCGTGGTTACACTTTGAGAACGTCGAATGCGGAGGAGTCGCATTGAACTGGTCACATCATGTTCATATAATGTACTAGTAAGAGGTTAAGTGTATCTTCTAATGACCCTGTAAGCTAGAGGAAGTTCATTGTAAGTCTATGACTCTTCATTAAGAAATGAAGGTCTATTTCTGCAGTTTCTGCCATATATAGTGTAAAAGTGACAAATATTTCCGAATGTGGTTTATGAAACACACCCGCAAGGAGTGTTGCTTCACTTCACAGAATCTTTGTGTAGTTTTATGTTTTTGTTTTATTGCATTTGATCCGATAGTTTCATTTTCTATATATTATGATAACTTAGTAGGAGGTAGTTTTAATTAAGAACTATGTGAAGATGCTTTTAATTATAGGTTATTCTGAATTTATTAGATGAACATTTTGTTTCTCTTTATTTGTAAGAAGGGAGACTAAGGATAATCAACATCATTTCACTTGTGATATTGCTTCTTTAATTTGTTATAGATTAGTTATAAATAACTAAAGTTATGATCAAACAATATATAGTGGTTTTATAATCCTGGTTGTCACTTGAAATAGGTATGTAGCTCAAAAAATGGTCTAACTATGAAATAGGTTCTCCATCTCACTAGACCAAAACAAATACTGATGACAGTAAAGATTAATTTTCAGAGAATGGTCAAAAAGGAAAATTCAGTCACTATTACTTAAATACTTCATATGAGGCATGAGCTGAGTTAGTTCTAGGTGTCTTTCTAAAGTACAGTGATGATTGTTGAAAAGTATATAAAGGACATGAAATGAGATCATTTGCATAATGCCTATATATGGTATCGTTATATGAAACAATTACAAGTATATATGAACTTGTGTTAGCTACTTGTACTGGTTAATATTATTTTACTAGTAGAGAATTTTAATTACTTCATAGATGAGGCAGTAAGATGAAGTCATTTCAAAGCTTGATTGTGCATCTTTTGATGCAAAAGAAAGGAATGAATTGATTTAGACTTGCTACTGATACTGTGTAACATTCTGATTGTGAGGCCACTGTACCATATAATATAGGATTTTTGTTCAGAAAATTCACCATCCAAAATCCCTGGCTGGTTTTGTTGTTATTTAACTTATTAATCTTCTTATGATAATTTGACTTCTATTAATGCATTAAATCAGAATACCAATATCTCCCTAATATAAAGATTAGAAAAAAGTGCAATTTGAATTACAAGAAGTTACAAAAAGAAAGAAAAAAAAGAATAACTTTGTATAGATCAATATCAGCCAATACAATCAAAAAACATGAACATAAGTCACACAAAAATAAATAAATAAATAAATGTGTAGTTTCTTGAAATATCACCCAGCCTCTTCCTCACAGTGGTAAAAAATAGAAACAAATTAATAAATGCTACAAAAGAGAAAAACATGCATTTTCCTTGCTTCTAAACAAGAAGAACCCCATCTAAACTAAATGCTATTGTTTGAAGAACAGATATATCACTTTGGAGAAGCTGAGACACTAGGAAGAGGAGCCTCATTTTCTGATGCACTCTTACTATCTTTCTCTATCACAGTTAACATCTCGTTTGGGAGAATAGGTGAACTTTCTGAGTTCCGAATAACCACTCGAAGAGGTGATTCTGATGGTGATGGGTTGAAAGATGTTATCCGGGACACCCCACTCGAGCTGTCATAAACCTCTGGGACTTCGGCGATGCCATCATCCAGGTACACTACATCCTGCATTGTCAGCTGATGATACTCCACAATCTCCCTTAGGAAACGGTTTTCCCTAGCATATACCTCATTCTCGCCTGCCAAGCGAGTCTTCTCGGCAAGAAGCGTCTCCAGTTGAAACCGAATCTGTACAAGTTACAAAAATATAGCCATATAGGACCTAAAGTTTCATATTTAAATGATCATATTCTTGTTAAAAACACAACGAGTTATTGGGATATATGCATAACACAGGGTAGTTAGTATATATGCATATAATAAACAATTCCATAGTGTGCTTGAAGCAAAAGAAAGCTCTTGCCTTCAACCACAAAATGTGTACCACTTTAACTATTTTTCAATGCTGTATATGATAGGCAAACATGCAATGGTGTAAAAGCTAGAAGGGATGAAAAAAAAATAATCTCCAGCAAAGATGAGGTTATAAACTTATGAGACTCAGACATATAACTCATGTTTAGATAAAACAACACATGAAATTGGAAGATGCTTTCAAATTTTGTTATGCCTATATGAGTGCTTCATAGGTGTTGTCATATCAAATTTGAAATAGGGAACAACAAATAACCAATACCATATCATCATCTTCACGGTTCTGTCCCTTAGTGGTAGTGGTATCGCGGTCGCGGAGCATTTTATTTTCTTCTTCTAGTTGAGAACACCTGGCTTTCGCAAAAGCCAAATCTGCTTTAACAGTTTTTAGCTCGCGAAGAAGTAGTTTTGCTTTGGCAGCCGTTGCCATTGCCACCTGCAAGTCGCAACCAAAGCAAAGTGAAATTATGCTTGTTCAGTTACTTAAGAACACAAACATTTTATTCAAATAAACTGTCATTGCAAACTCAATTTTCTTTTCAGAAATGCTATCAGAAGCGGTTGATAATTCAAAGGAGTAAAAGGTTGAAAGCTACTCATCAATCCAATGGTTAAAAAACATTATGATGTTCTGCCATAAACTTCTGACAATGAAATTCTGGTTTAGTATTTTTCTTATGATTTTATAATGGTTGAATGTGTCATTACTGATCTGCATAGAACCATCTTATTCAAACTAAAAAAATCTATTAACATCTCTGATATAACTTATACAGTCTGTGCCTTCAGTTAGTGAGGCAACAACACACGATTACATAGTTGGCACCTTACTTCTCGAGATGCCTTGAGTTGTGATTCATTGTCCTCGTGACTTCCTTTAAGCCGGATTTGAGTCTTCAGTTCTGCTGTCTTGCTCTCCACGATCATTCGGCCTTCCTGAAGAAATTTGAGAAGCAGCAATAGATGAAGAATGTGATAATGGTTATGTTGTTTCAATGCTTGAAATGATACAATTCCCATACACCAGATAATGAAGAATCAAATTAGTAGTTAACTATGTGTCTCAACTAGTTCACAATTCTGTTTTTTTTCTGAAAGCAAGATGTTACTACATTGTTACCCTATAATAAAACATCATTAATAGACATAGATCAGGTTTGATGTTTCAAGCGTGGAAGAAACATTTGCCAACTAATTCAAACAAATAACTTGTTAGAACATAAACCAATTCCAAGGTGGAAACATATAAGACGGAGAATTTACCTCAAAAGCCTTCTCAAAGGTGTCACCTAAGTGATTAAGGGAACTAGTGATTGCCTCCAATCCCTTCCTAATTGTAGGGTTGTCCCCTAAATTATGAGATTCATGTTGTTGATATGACGGCTTTGACTGTGAAGGGAAGTCCCAATCATGGCAAACAAAAGAAAACACAATTGATTCCAATTCAACTAGACATAGATTTTGAGTCTCAGTTCTATGGTTCATGTTATTTACATTGAGTTTAGGAATCAGACCATAAACATAACACATCCATTGGTTTAATAATACAAATACAAGATATAGATACAATACAATACCATTTAGAGGGAAATGTTTTTCCATTTCAGTATTAATATGAATTATTGCCAAGACAACAAGTTATACTAAAGATCCTGAAAAATTAGTATGAAAAGTAATAACATAATTGGAAGCATGTAATTAATATCAGAACGGATACAACAACTAATTTTAAGTATTCGAAAATCATAGGATGGTAGGATGGATTCAAGAAGAATCAACATTTTGCCTCACATTTGAACCAACATTAATCACCTGAGATTCTGGAGCACCTGTATTACTGAATGGGTATGATCTGAATTTTTGTGGCATAGTGGCATGTGATGATGAATATGGATATGGAACAGTGTTAATATCATCATCAATAATTGATTTGGCTCTCTGAGCCAAGACACCCCAGAAGCCAGTCTTTGAGTCACCATCATCATTCTGCATGCATGCAAATTCACCCACTCATTCGTTCATCGAGACAAATCATCAAACACATGGTATCATTTCCAACAACATAGACACATTAATAAGAAAAATGAAAAGATTTCTTGATAGGGAAGGAAAAAGACCTTGGATTTGTGATGATCAGAGGCAGGGTCGAAGGCGTGGCCGCCAGAGGCGGAGGCCTTGGCTTGAGCAACAACAGATGACGACGACGATGAAAAATCATTCTTGATTTCATTGTTTTCAGGTAATGATGATTGAGATTGAGGAATCTCTTCCTCAAAGGTTGAAGACTTTGGACCCTGCCTTCTTCTGTAAGCCATGTTTTGTTATAAGAGAAAGGAGAGAAAGAAAAGAAAAGAAAGATCACAGGTTCAGAAGAAGAAAGAAATGCGGGGAAGGAAAAGAAGCCTAAGCAAAGTTTTTGATTCAGATTCAATCAACAACCTCTTCTCCTTTTTTGAGGGGTCATGAAACAGAAATACCAACCAAAATATGAAACATTATGTCATGCTGCTTTCAGCTATGTCATATACAAATTAATTAATTTTTAAACCCATAATCTAAAAATCTAAATATAAGTAATAATTGTTAAAAAAAAAGGGAACGTAGGATAACTGTAACTGAAAGTACCAACATCACATTAGTTTGAAACTTTGAATCATCCTCGTTCTATTTTTAGCGGTCTGAATTTCGAGTTATGTTAGTGCTGATTGCTGAAGAGTGTGTAGTTATATATAGAATATCATTGCATTCTTTTCGGCACTAATCTATAATGTATAGCTAAAGTTTAGACAAAAAATAAATATTTGGACCGTTTAGTTGACTAGTCTCATTGAGTAAATATTGAGAGGTTCAAATTTTGTTTGATGTATATAATAATTTATTGATTGATGATAAACTTTTAAATAAAGTTTCGATCCATAATAAATTAGTCTTTATTCTACCAAATTCAAAAAATATTGTGGAAAATTAAAAAATTTAAATAAAAATAAGCTTTTAAAATGTACAAAAAATATATTCTAAAATTATTTTAGAATTACATTAGTATTCTTTATGTTTTATAGTAAATGGAAATAATGTAATAAATTAATTATTTATAGCTTAATTCAAATATAATATTTTGTATTTAAATAAAATACATAAAAAAATTTATTTCATATATTAAATATGTGTGTAGAATTAAACGCAAGAATATATAAAAAATGGTACTTCATCCTTTAATTTTGAAGAATATCAGAATAATTGTCGAATAAAAGGTGTTTCGAAGGTTATCTAAAATTGGGTTATATTTGGGTCTAGATGTGAGGTCCAGGCTCTTGCTGGCACCATCTGACTTGTATGGGTGCTGCCGTCTGAGTTTTTCGTGAGAAGTGGGAGGTGGTACTTGCAAGGAATTCTGATACTTAAGTTAGCAAGGATTCAAAGTAGGTTTTTAGTAGATTGCATTCTAAATATACCTGAGGTTGTTAGTGTATTTATAGTAAAAAAGATAACCACCTTTTAGAATAGTTCCACCTTTAATGGTGGGTAGCTGTTCTCTTTTTCTAGATAAGTTGTTGAGATCTCCCTTCTAAATAAGTGGGAGATATCTTAGGAGTTAATTACTTATTTGAATAAGTAGAGCTGAACTGTCGTCATCGCGCCCGACTTCTATAAAGTCGGGTAGGTGTAATAGTTGGATCTCTTGAGTGGGCTTCTATTTTGGACCTAGCTATTCTTTTGGGTCAAGGAATGAACAGTGCCCCCTGTTTGAGTCTAAACTTTTCGAAGTCAGGCTTGAGTATTTGTAGATCAGACTGGTCTCCGGCGAATATAGACATCAGTTCGAGCAAGCTGACTTCCTTAGGGCAAGGTCGAGTACTCGACGTATATTAAGATTTGAGACGTTACGTCTTTTCATAGTTTTATCCACATTATTCTATGATTACCTTGGTAACCGTACGCCATAAAAGAGGGGTCATCAAGTTATTCTTTTGTCCTTTGTGTCTTATAAATACCAAAATTCTCTCTTTCTTATTTTTTCGTTCCTTCTTTTAAAATGTTTATACTGACTAAAAAATTTCTTCAATCTTCTTCGAAACTCCCTTCTCTTCTTCAAGACTTATTTATCTGAATTTCTGATTAGGAATCTTCGTTCGTTTGTTGGTAATTTTGGATCGTACGTGTTTCTGCTGCTTGTATTTTCATTGTTTCCGCTTCGTGTTTCCTCAAGGTTGGTCCTTTTGCTCTTTTGAACTACCCATTGCATTCTAGATGATGCGCTTCTACTTTGTTTTTTTATTTCTTTTGTTAATAATTCTTTATATGCTTGATAATTTTGTATTATGAAAAATCGATTGTAAAATGTTGCTTCTTTCTTTGTTGTGGAAGGTTGCTGTGAATGTGAGTGTGGGGGTTTTGTTCTGTATTGCCCTCAAATGGTGCCATTTTTTCTTATTGAAGATGGCGCCATTTTCATATTTTGGAAAATGTAGTGTATGTATTGTCTGTAAGAAGGGTTGTAAGAATTGTGTTGTTCTTGGTTGATGATGACCCAATTTCTTTTGACTGCATGAATGTTTATGTGTTTATTCTTATCCTGTCGACTTGTGGTGATGATCTTATTTTGTTGTATTGTAGGTATAGCTTTTATGTCTTGGTCAGTTATTCACAACATGTCTTTTAAAGTTCTGTCCGACATGACCTGGGTAGATATATCTGTTCTTACTGCTATCCCTGTTCATATGCATCATAGGTTATGTTTAAATCGGAAGGATGAGAGAAGATACGAAATTGTAGTTGCCGATCCTAAAGAGAGGGTCTGTTTTTCCCGACTTGATAAGTCGAAGCGTCATTTCATCTATGTGTATGATTGCTTTTTCACAAAACTAGAAGTTAGCCTTCCATTTTCTAATTTTGAATCTGAAGTCCTTAAGGTTTGTAATGTTGCCCCTTCCCAACTGCATCCTAATTCTTGGAATTTCTTGAAAATATATCAACTTCTTTGTTGGAACTCAACGTCCTTCCTTTTTTTTTAATCTAAGGTTGTGATTTCATTACTAGAAAAAGGTCCACTAAGGATTTACATACACCAGGGAGTAAAAAAAATAAAAGTTCCACCAAACAGGATTTAATTAAAGCTCATTACATTGAACAAGTCTGAAGAATTGGTAAAGTTAGCTCATGTCCTTCCGTTCTTGTAGCATAGCATGGACTTCTTCAACACAAAGGGATGGAGGCTTTCTGGACCCGTCGAGGATGAAGCTATTCCTGGCCTTCCAAAGCTGCCATAGAAGGTTTGCCGCTAGCTCTACCCGATCTGATTTGTCACTGAAAGCTTCCATTTTTTTGGTAACTTCTTTCTAACATCACCAAGGGTGTTCATATGGGTTTGGAATGGAAAAGTTCACTAAGTTCTAAGCTTCCAATGAATCAGTGCAATACCACAGATAATGGTAGACTGACTCTTCCACTGAGCCACACCTGGGGCAGGCCGAATTCACTGCTTTAATTCTGGCGCTGATATTGAACTTCACCGGTAAGGCATTGTGCAGTAATTTTTAAAGAAAACTTCTAATTTTTGGTTGGCATTTCAACTTCCAGATGCTAAACCAAAGGGGTTTTTAGTGGCATTGTTCTAGAAGAAACTCAAGCAGCAAATGATTGAAATGGAAGGTAACTCTGTACCCAGATACAACTAAGTATGCACCAGCTCGGTTCATTTTCCAGGTAACCTTATCTTCTCCTCCCTGAATACTTATTTGTAAGGTAGCTGTTGTTACTATTGGGCTAAATGTCTCTGTTATTTTTTTGTTGATTTTACTATCCATTTGATTAAATTAGTTCAGAAACCCATTTTAAAACATGATCTGAGATTGGGGTAGGATTAGGAGTAATAGCCACAAAGTTCATGACCCAAGAATCCTCCATAATTCTGATTGATCTCTCGTTCCCAACTTCTCAGAGAATACCTTTTTCCAAGACCTTTCTGTTTGCTATGATACTACACTAATCTCAAAAGGGGTTCATTCTTGTCTTAGCACTCAAAAATGTGAAAAATCTAAAGTATTTGATTTTTAGGACCTTGTAGATAACGGATGAGGTCTTGTTAAAAGTCTCCACCCTTGCTTTTCAAGCATTGTAAGGTTAAAAGCTTTCATGTCTTTAAAATTGAGTCCAACTTGTGATTTCGGTTTATATGTTATCTTCCACCCTACCCAATGCATCCTCCGTTCATTACCTTAAGGTCTTCTTTTATCTCTTTGTTCTTACCAAACCTTTCAGTTCCAAGAAACAAGGCTGGATCTCTTTTCGAACTGTTCAGGAAAGGAAGGTTTTTGCCATTTTTGATTATTCTTTTCAGGACTTTAAAAATTATTTCTTTAAGATCCGTGTTGTGGAGGGTGTCTGACATTTCTTTCTAGATGAGAGAGATGAGTCCCTTTTTTTCTTTGTATTGGAAAGAACACTCCGTAATAGTTAAGTATAATTTGGACGACTTAGATGAGATTGAGGAGAGCATAATTGGTTTGTTCTAGGATTTTTGAGGTCGAGCTCCTTATCTGAATACCAAGAAGTTTTTAGGAAATCCAAGCCAACTTCAATCCGAACTAGGTAGCATTCTTTTTCATTTTGTAGATGTAGTTTTGTTGATTTGTTTTTGTTGTTGACTTAAGCATTGGAGTCTCTTACAGGTACCAATCTCCACCTCCTCACGAGAAACTCGAACAGGCGACACCTTGACATCCACAAGTCAAATACTGCCATACAGAAAGATCTAGACCTTACGTTTAGGCCCAAATCAACGTTTCACATAACCTTCAGAACAATTATTATTATTATTATTATTATTATTATTAGTGTTTTCGTTAAAGATGAGTAATTATTATCATTAGTATATTATTAATTTCAGATTATTATTTTTAATGACTAAAAAATGTTACAGCTGTTAATGTTTTTGTTATCATCATCATCATTAATTTTTTATAACGCTGTTTATTATGATAATAATAATTTATTATTATTAATATGTGAATAATAATATTTATAGTTAATAGTTAAAATCCTTTCTAAAAAATACTCCGATTTTCATTTTGGTTTTTGAAAGACAAAATTAATTGAAATCGTCCCCAAAAGATACACGACTTGGTCACGTTAATCCTTCCGTCAGTTAGATGATGACGTGTCACGTTAAATGCCACATGGCATGATGACGTGGGGGTTAGTGCCACATGTCGCAAGATAATTAGCTGGCGTGTCAGATCAGTGATCAGTTGACATGTAAAAAATTATTTATAATCAAAATAGTCCTTGAAAGTTTAGACATAAGTTATTTTTATCCCTAAAATTTTAAAAATTAATCAAATTAGTCCTTATATAATTTTTTTATTTTTTCTTGATAATATTAAATTTAAAATATTTTTTATACTACTAATTTTAATAGAAATGTAATTGACAAACAAAAAATTAGTAATTGTATCTTTTTTTCTTAAAATTTTTTTCAATAAAATTATCTCTCTCCTTTAATTCTTCTCAAAATCTCTCTTATTCTTTTCTATTCTAAAAATTTATGTATGTTAACCTAAACAAAGTTATACCACCATTTTTTTTTATTACATCTTTTTTTTCCATTACGGTATTACTTATATATATGAGATAATGGTAGTGATACTTAGAGTCAAAACTCAAGAAGATACAAAAATTTTGCTTCAATTCCAAACTTTACAAAATATTGAAAATTTATTTGTTGCTTTATTATTAATATATATGCTAAACGAATTGCTTCTTAAGCGTACTACATGCAAAGATCATAATAAATTTTTGTGTGTTTCATATGTTTGAGATAGATTATATAATTTTTATTTTAATATCACTACCATTACATGTAAGTAATACCGTAATAAAAAAAAGATATAGTAGAAAAAAATAATAGTATAACTTTGTTTAGGTTAACATGCATAAATTTTGATTTTGAGCATATAACTTTATTTAGGTTAACAAATACATATATTTCAATTTTGAGTATATATATATATTCCAGCAAAATGTAATAATATAAGATAAAGGTTTTAAAATAGAAAAAAATAAGAGAGATTTTGAGAAGAATTAAAGGAGAGAGATAATTTTATTGAAAAAATTTTTAAGAAGAAAAGATACAATTACTAATTTTTTATTTGTCAATTACATTTCTATTAAAATTAGTAGTATAAAAAATATTTCAAATTTAATATTATCAAGAAAAATAAAAAAATATATAAGGACTAATTTGATTAATTTTTAAAATTTTAGAAATGAAAATGACTTACGTCTGAACTTTCAAATACTATTTTGATTATAAATAACTTTTTTACATGTCAACTGACACATGACATGTCACGTGTCACTGATCTGACACATCAACCAATCATCTTATGACACGTGGCATTAATCCACTGGTGCGCTTTTTTACAACCCACAAACTAACTGGCAAGTGCACCGGGTCGTACCAAGTAATATCTTACGTGAGTAAGGGTCGATCCCACGAGGATTGATGGATCAAGCAACAATGATTGATTGATTGGCTTAGTTAGGCAAGCAGAAAATGGTTTTGAGATATTCAAAAAGTTTAAATTTGAACTCAAAATATCAAAAGGAAAAATAAATAAGTTGGGAATAAAATATTGAGAAAGCAGTTAAGGCTTCAGAGTTATCTATTTTCCAGATTGATTTTTATTACTAACTAATTTAATCATGTAAGATTTAATTTCATGGCAAACTATATATGACTAGACTCTAATTCCTTAGACCTTCCTAGTCTCCTCTAAAATTCATCAACTGCCAATTTCTTGGTCAATTAATTCCAATTAGAAGGTGAAGTTCAAATTTCAGTTTATATGCCACAAAAATCCTAATTATCTAAAAATAAGAGGATTATATGTCACGTATCCCGTTCAATATAAACAATTAGAAATTTAGGATAATATGTTTTCAAGCTGTTGTTCAAGTAAAGAGCTTTTCCAAGTTTTACAAGAACTCAATTAGAACATGGGTCATACTTCCGTTCTACCCAAATTCATAAAATAAAGAACGAAAACAATTATTGAAATATAAATCAAAACATGAATTAAATTAGAAAGATCAAATAAATCAATCCACAGATAGACAGAGCTCCTAACCTTAACAATGGAGGATTAGTTGCTCATGGTTCAGAGAAGAAAAATAAGGGTTCTGGTAAAAATGTGATGTTCTATCTGATGGCATCTAAATTCCTATTTATAACTAATCCTAATAAATTTAGAATCTAATTATCTAAAATTAAAAATGATATCTTTTCCTAAAAGATAAGATTTGAATTTAAATTCGAATTAATTAACCAGTCTTCAGCTGATGGGTGGGGACCACTTGCTTTGTCCATTCTGCAGCTTCAAATCTGTGTTTTCTGGGCTGAAAACTGGGTCAAAACAGCCCAGAAATTGCCCCCAGCGTTAATCTGCATTTTTCTGCACATGGCGCATGTCACGCGTACGCGTCAGTCACGCGGACGCGTCGCTGAGCAAATCTTCAAATCACATGTACGCATCAGTCACGCGTACCCGTCGCCATGGATACTTCCAGATCACGCGCACGCGTCAGTCACGTGTGTGCGTCGCTTCTCGCAGCCATCTCCTTTGATTCTTGTGTTGCAGAAACTCCGTCAAATTCCGCCAAATCCTACCTAAAATAAATTAAATTGCCCAAAACTCAAAATAGCATCCATAGTGGCTAAAATATAATTAATTCTTAATTAAACTCAGCAATTTAAGTGCAAATTCACTAGGAAAAGATAGACAAGATGCTCACGCATCACAACACCAAACTTAAACTGTTGCTTGTCCTCAAGCAACCAAAACTAATATAAGCTTATGGTGTGAATTTGCATGAGAATGAGAGTTCGATTAAGCTCATGTCTCTTCTTACAGTGGGGTTTACAACTGCAATCCTGAATAGGTTTGGCGTCTCACTCTCCTTTGAATAAGAAGAATGTTAATGTCATTTGGAATTAGAATCTGGATAATATTATGAATTCTCTGATCTTTTATATTTCAGTTTAATCCTTGAACACAGCAAAATTTTCTTTGATTTATTTTTCTTTGGTGCTTTTCACGTTGAGTCTAGCCGTGACTTTAAATATTTTGTCTCAAGGATTACTTGACACAAAAACACCACAAGCACTTAACTGGGGACAATCTTTGAGTCCTGATTTTTCTTTCAGTTACTCCCAGACAGTGGTGCTCAAAGCCTTTGGCATACTCTGTTAAGCGCACTTGGTCTCGACTTTAAGTGTTCTGTCTCAAGGATTACTTGACACAATCACACCACAAGCATATGACTAGGGAAACAACTCTTTGAGCTTTTAATCATGTCTGACCTCCCTAGTCATTGATACTCAGGGCCTTGGACCTTGCTTTTATTTATTAATTATTATCTATTATTTTATTATTTTATTTTTTTTCTTTTTTTTGTTTCTTTTTGCTTCAAGGATTAAATTTTTCTAAATTTTAGAGAAGTCATAATAATTCTCTAAATTCATGTTCCTTATACATTAACATCCCTTGATTCAAATTCAAATATGCACTGTTTATATCATGCATTCAGAATTACCATTAACACCACTACATTTAAGTGAATAAGACTATTTAAAATTAATGCAATTTCTCATGCGATACATCACTTCTTTTATTTTCTCTTTAGACTCAAGTTCAGTGAGTGGTACATGAAACATCTTTTCAGCATTAAAGCAATTTAGAAGAAAACTAAACTAGTCCTAGGATTCTAACTAATAAAGGATCATGCAGCAAACAAAGCAAAATAGCAGAAAGCTGGAACATAACATAGAAAAAGAGGGGAGGAATAAAAAATGAAAGGAACTTAACCACCTTAGTTATCCTAGCGGTCGCTTTATTCTTCTGGTTGTGCTCCTCAATGAAGATGATTCACCTCCCTTTTGTGCCAGAAAACCAATAAGCGTAGCGTCAATACCAAACTTAAAGGTTTGCTTGTCCTCAAGCAAAGAAGAACTGAAAATAGAAGAGACAAATATTATGAGGAGATAAAAATAAAAGGATAAAAGAATAAGAGAGAATTAGGATTGGGAGAGAGAGAGAGAAAGAAAACTGGGCGGCACAAGCGACGCGTACGCGTATGGCATGCGTACGCGTGGGTCGCGCATTTTTCATAATGACGCGTTAGCGTCAGGCACGCGATCGCGTGCCTTGGGTTTTGTGCGATTCGCGCAAAGCCAGCTGCGTGACTGCGTGACTTTCTGTTTGCATGGCTTGGGGACCAAATTTTCATACGACGCGTGCGCGTCAGACACGCGGTCGTGTGGGTGGCCATATGTGCAATTGACGCGTACGCGTGAGTAAATTTTTTTTTGCCTCTAGCACGCTTCCAGCCCCAAGCCGGCACAACTTTCTGCCCAAACACTCTTTTTCATCGATTTTGCAGGTCACGCGTACGCGTCAATGATGCACATGCGTGGATGGTGATAAGTGCAAATGACGCGCACGTGTGGGGTACGCGTATGCGTGGTCATGTTTGTGCGCCAAGCATGGGTCCAGCGCCACTCCCGCGTAACTCTCTGTCAATTTTTTTTTCATGCACACATGATTGACGCGTTCGCATCAATGACGCTTGCGCGTCGTGTGCGCTTCTTTTTTTTTTGAATCTTGAGGTGTTCGGTTCCTGGAATAACATAGCTGCATGATCAGAAAATTAGTAAGAACTTAATAAAAATAAATAAGAAAACTAATACTACGAAAAAAATAGCTAAGGATACGAATTTATCGGGTTGCCTCCCGACAAGCGCTTCTTTAACGTCATTAGCTTGACGGTCAGCTTTGCTAGTTCAGTAGATGAGTGGACCTCTGGCGATCAATCTCGCCTCCAAGATAGTGCTTCTATCTCTGACCATTCACTGTAAATTTTCTGTCAGAGTTCTCTTCTTGTATTTCCACATGATCATATGGTGAAGCTTTGGTAACCATAAACGGTCCTGACCATCGGAATTTCAGCTTCCCGGGAAAGAATTTGAGTCTTGAATTATATAGAAGCACTCTTTGTCCTGGCTCAAAGACTCTGATGGCAATCTTCTTGTCATGCAGTAGCTTAGTTCTTTCCTTATAGAGCTTGGCATTCTCATAGGCTGAATATCTGAATTCATCAAGCTCATTCAGCTGAAGCATTCGCTTGATTTCTGCAGCTTCTGAATCAAGGTTCAGATACCTGATTGCCTAGTAAGCTTTATGCTCTAGCTCAACTGGCAAGTGACAGGCTTTGTCATAGACCAACTGATAAGGAGACATGCCAATGGGAGTCTTGTACGCTGTCCGGTATGCCCAGAGAGCATCATCAAGCTTCCTAGACCAGTCCTTTCTTGAAACATTGACGGTCTTCTCTAGAATCCTCTTAAGTTCCCTGTTGGAAACTTCAACCTGTCCACTTGTCTGAGGGTGACAGGGGGTTGCCATTTTATGACGGACTCCATATCTCTGCAAAAGAGAGTCCAACTATCTGTTGCAGAAATGGCTTCCTCCATCACTAATGAGTGTCCTTGGGACACCAAACCGGCTAAAGATATATCTCTGAAGAAAGCTCATTACCACTTTGGCATCATTGGTGGGCAAAGCCACAGTTTTCACCCATTTGGACACATAGTCAACTGCCACTAGAATATAGTTGTTTGAATGTGAGGGTGGGAAAGGTCCCATAAAATCAATACCCCACCATCAAACAACTCAACCTCAAGAATTCCCTACTGTGGCATTTCATGGTTGGCAGGGAGATTTGCAGCTTTTTCACATCTGCCACAATGCTTCACAAATGCTCTTGAGTCCCTGAAGAGAGTCAGCCAGTAAAACCCACTCTGAAGGACTTTTGTAGCTGTCCTTTCACCACCAAAGTGGCCTCCATAATCAGACCCATGACAGTGCCAGAGAATCTGCTGCTTTTCCTCATCCGGGACACATCTCTGGATTATTCCATCTGAGCACCTTTTAAAAAGGTATGGTTCTTCCCAAATGTAGTACTTTGCATTAGTCAATAGCTTCTTCACTTGTTGCCTACTGTACTCCTTTGGGATAAAATTCATGGCTTTATAATTTGCAATGTCTGCAAACCATGGTGCCTGCTGAATGAGGAACAATTGCTCATCCATAAACGTCTCAGTCACAGCTGTGGGTGGTTGTACTCCTGCTTCAGGCTCAATTCTGGAAAGATGGTCGGCTACTTGATTTTCTGACCCTTTCCTGTCTTTTATCTCAATATCAAACTTCTGAAGGAGCAGCACCCATCTGATTAATCTTGGTTTAGAATCCTGTTTGGTTAGAAGGTACTTCAAAGCAGCATGATCAGTATAAATAATAACCTTAGAACCAAGCAAATAAGACCTAAACTTATCAACAGCATACACAACAGCTAATAATTCCTTTTCTGTAGTTGTGTAATTCTTTTGGGCATCATTTAACACATGATTGGCATAGTAAATGACATGTACAAGCTTACCATGCCTCTGTCCTAAAACAGCTCCTATAGCAAAATCACTAGCATCACACATTAATTCAAATGGTAGATCCCAGTCAGGGGGAGCTATAATGGGGGCAGAGGTAAGGTTTGCTTTCAGAGTTTCAAAAGCATGCAAACAATCAGAATCAAAGACAAAAGGAACATCAGCAACCAAGAGGTTGCTTAGAGGTTTAGCAATTTTAGAAAAATCCTTTATAAATCTTCTATAAAATCCTGCATGACCCAAGAAACTCCTGACTGCCTTAACATTAGTTGGTGGTGGTAATTTTTCAATTACCTCCACCTTTGCTCTATCAACCTCAATTCCCTTACTTGAAATCCGGTGTCCAAGAACAATACCTTCTGTAACCATAAAATGACATTTTTCCCAATTTAAAACAAGGTTTGATTCTTGACACCGTTTCAAGACAAGAGATAAATGATTAAGGCAGGATTTAAAAGAATTACCAAAAATAGAAAAGTTATCCATAAATACAGGTTGTGCCACACACTGAGGCACCACACCAGATACAGACCACAGATCCTGAGATTCCTATCCAGTCTGACCCTCCTCCGCAGCAGACAGATCCTCATACCCTCATCCAGTCTGCAGACCCTCAGACCACCACCACAGAGACTCCGGCTACCCATCCTTCCGGAGATGACTGGTGGACGAAATTGTGATCACTTGTTATGTATTTATAAAAGATGTATACTCTGAGGGCATTGTTTATTTCCTTCACAATCTCGTTCAACTAACCAGCAAGTGTACTGGGTCGTCCAAGTAATAACCTTACGTGAGTAAGGGTCGAATCCACAGAGATTGTTGGTATGAAGCAAGCTATGGTCACCTTGCAAATCTCTGTTAGGAAGATTAAAATAGTTTATGGGTTTTCGAAAATAGAAATAATAAAATAGAATATAATAAAAAGGATAGAACACTTATGCAGATTCATTGGTAGGATTTCAGATAAGCGGATGGAGATGCTGTAGAGCTCTTGGACGCCTGCTCTCATACTCCTTCTACTAAATCCTTCTTACTCCTTTCCATGGCAAGCTTTGTATAGGGGTTCACCATCAACTGTGGCTACTTTCATTCCTCACGGGGAAATAACCTGTGCGGCT
>NC_029775.3:103165421-103166749 GCF_000817695.3 Arachis duranensis
TAGTCCCAACACCAAACTTAGAGTTTGGATATGGGGTTTGAACACCAAACTTAGAGTTTGGTTGTGTCTTCACAACACCAAACTTAGAGTTTGACTGTGTGGGCTCTTCTTGACCTTGAACTGAGAGAAGCTCTTCATGCTTGCTCTCTTTTGTCACAGAGGGATTGCCATGTGCCTTAAACACAAGATAGTCCCCATTTAATTGAAGGACTAATTCACCTCTGTTGACATCTATCACAGCTCCTGCTGTGGCTAGGAAAGGTCTTCCAAGGATGATGCAATCATCCTCTTCCTTCTCTTCCAAGGATGATGCACTCATCCTCTTCCTTCCTAGTGTCTAAGATTATGAAATCAGCAGGGATTTAAAGGCCTTCAACCTTTACTAACACGTCCTCTACTATTCCATAAGCCTGTCTCAATAACTTATCTGCCAATTGTAATGAGAACAAGGCAGGTTGTGCCTCAATGATTCCTAGCTTCTCCATTACAGAGAGTGGCATAAGGTTTATCCCTGACCCAAGATCACACAGAGCTTTTTCAAAGCTCATGGTGCCAATGGTGCAAGGTATTAGGAACTTGCCAGGATCTTGTCTCTTTTGAGGTAGAGTTTCCTGAATCCAAGTATCCAAATCACCAATGAACAAGGGAGGTTCACTTTCTCAAGTCTCATTACCAAATAGCTTGGCATTCAGTTTCATGATAGCTCCTAGATATTGAGCAACTTGCTCACCAGTCACATCTTCATCCTCTTCAGAGGATGAATATTCTTCAGAGCTCATGAATGGCAGAAGGAGATTTAGTGGAATCTCTATGGTCTCTGTATGAGCCTCAGATTCCTCAGGATCCTTAATAGGAGACTCCTTCTTGCTTGAGGAACGTCCCAGGAGGTCTTCCTCACTTGGATTTTCGTCCTCCTCCTCCCCTATGCATTCGGCCACTTTGATTAAATCAATGGCCTTGCACTCAGCCATGTTGACTAAGTCAATGGCTTTACACTCTCCTTTTGGATTCTCTTCTGTATTACTTGGGAGAATACTGGGAGGAGTTTCAATAACTTTCTTACTCAGCTGGCCTACTTGTGCCTCCAAATTTCTAATGGAGGATCTGGTTTCATTCATGAAACTGAAAGTGGCCTTTGACAGATCAGAGACTATATTAGCTAATTTAGAATTATTTTGTTCAGAGTTCTCTGTCTGTTGCTGAGAAGATGATGGATATGGCTTACTATTATTCAGCCTATTGCGTCCACCACCGTTAAAGCCTTGTTGAGGCTTTTGTTGATCCTTCCAGGAGAAATTTGGATGATTTCTCCATGATGGGTTATAGGT
>NC_029775.3:103167182-103167970 GCF_000817695.3 Arachis duranensis
GGAAAAGCATGAGTCTGTAGACTTCAGGATTAACTCCATTTGTCTTTACAGTATCACAGACTTGCAAGAATTCAGTTAAAAACTGATAAGGATCTTCAGATGGAAGTCCATAAAACTTGCAGTTTTGTTGCATTAATGCAACTAGTTGAGGCTTAAGCTCAAAGTTATTGGCTCCAATGGCAGGAATGGAGATGCTTCTTCCATCAAACTTGGATGTTGGCTTTGTGAAGTCACCAAGCATTCTCCTTGCATCATTATTATTATTATTTTCAGCTGCCATGTCTTTCTCTTGTTCGAAAATTTCTGAAAGGTTGTTTCTGGATTGTTGTAATTTAGCTTCTCTTAATTTTCTCTTCAGAGTCCTTTCAGGTTCTGGATCAGCTTCAACAAGAGTGCCTTTATCCTTGTTCCTGCTCATAAGAAAGAGAAGAACAAGAAAAGAAAGAGGAATCCTCTATGTTACAGTATAGAGATTCCCTTATGTTAGTAGAAGAAGAAAGGGGTAGAAGAATGAAGGAGGAGGTTCGGTTTATGGATGAAGAGAGGTGGAGAGAAGTGTTAGTAATTAAATAATTAAATAAAAGAAGAAAAGAGAAGAGAAATTCGAAATTAATTTTTGAAAAAGAGTTAGTGATTTTCGAAAATCAAAGACAAAATATAATTAAAATTAAAATTTAAAAACAAAAAAAAAATTTTTGAAAAAAAAAAGGGAGAATTTTCGAAAATTAGAGAGGGAGAAGTAGTTAGGTGGTTTTGAAAAAGATAAGGAACAAACAAAGAGTTAGTTA
>NC_029775.3:103168172-103169303 GCF_000817695.3 Arachis duranensis
AAAAGGATATTTGAAAAAAAGATTTAATTTTAAAAATTACTTAACTAACAAGAAACTACAAGATAAGATTCTAGAATTTAAAGATTGAACCTTTCTTAACAAGAAAGTAACAAACTTCAAATTTTTGAACCAATCACATTAATTGTTAGCTAATTTTCGAAAATTGGATAAAAAGATAAGAAAAAGATTTTGAAAATATTTTGAAAAATAATTTTGAAATTTTCGAAAATTATAAAAAAAATGAAAAAGATATGATTTTTGAAAAAGATTTTGAAAAGATAAGATTCTTAAAATTGAAATTTTGACTTGACTTGTAAGAAACAACTAATTTTAAAAATTTTTGACCAAGTCAATCCAAAATTTCGAAATTTTGGAGGAAAATAAGGAAAAGATATTTTTGAAATCAAATTTTTAATGAAAAAACACAAAAATGACCCAAAGCATGAAAATTTTGGATCAAGACACAAGATGCATGCAAGAATGCTATGAATGTCAAGATGAACACCAAGAGCACTATGAAGATCATGATGAACATCAAGAACATAATTTTGAAAAATTTTTGATGCAAAGAAAACATGCAAGACACCAAACTTAGAAATTTTTAATGCATGAAAATTATGAATGCAAAAATGCACATGAAAAACAACAAAAGACACAAAACAAGAAATCATCAAGATCAAACAAGAAGACTTGTCAAGAACAACTTGAAGATCATGAAGAACACTATGAATGCATGGATTTTCGAAAACAATGCAAGAAAAATTTTAAAAGCATGCAATTGACACCAAACTTAAAAATTAACACAAGACTCAAACAAGAAACACAAAATATTGTTGATTTTTATGATTTTCTAATTTTTTGTATTTTTATTATTATTAATTTCGAAAAACATAGTTTGGAAAAACGAAAAATAAAAAGAAAAATTTTTGAAAAAGATTTTGAAAAGAAAATTACCTAATCTGAGCAACAAGATGAACCGTCAGTTGTCCATACTCGAACAATCCCCGGCAACGGCGCCAAAAACTTGGTGGACGAAATTGTGAATCCCTTTTTTCTTGTAATTGGATTTATAAAAGATGTATACTCTGAGGGCATTGTTTATTTTCTTCACAATCTCGTTCAACTAACCAG
>NC_029775.3:103170042-103190165 GCF_000817695.3 Arachis duranensis
TTCCATGAGCTAAGGCATTTCTTGGCGTCAAACTCCAGGTTATGACGTGTTTTGGGCGTTCAACTCCGGATCATGACGTTTTTCTGGCGTTTAACTCCAGACAGCAGCATGAACGTGGCGTTTAACGCCAAGTTACGTCGTCATTCTTCGAATAAAGTATAGACTATTATATATTGCTGGAAAGCCCTGGATGTCTCGTCGTCATTCTTCGAATAAAGTATGGACTATTATATATTGCTGGAAAGCTCTGGATGTCTACTTTCCAACGCCGTTGAGAGCGCGCCAATTGAAGTTCTGTAGCTCCAGAAAATCCATTTCGAGTGCAGGGAGGTCAGAATCCAACAGCATCAGCAGTCCTTTTGTTAGCCTTCTTCAGAGTTTTGCTCAAATCCCTCAATTTCAGTCAGAATTTACCTGAAATCACAGAAAAACACACAAACTCATAGTAAAGTCCAGAAATGTGAATTTAGCATAAAAACTAATGAAAACATCCCTAAAAGTAGCTTAAACTTACTAAAAACTATATGAAAATAATGCCAAAAAGCGTATAAATTATCCGCTCATCAATGACACCCCTTCACACCCTGCTTGAGTGAGCATTGGGGATGATGCTTTCATTTAAGTGTGGGGAGGTCGCCATCTCTGGTGTATTTTTTTTGGTGAACCACTACAGACCCTTCTATTTTATTTTGGCTATTTTTCTGTATTTTTCTCTTTATTTTTATTTTCTCGGTACTTATACATTACTCTTTTCATGTATTTCTACTCTATTTCTGCATTTTGCACTTTAGTTCATATTTTAGCCATTTAGTTTAGTTTGCAATTCTAACTTATTAGTGATAGAATATGTGGATTAATTAGTATAGTTTACCCTTTTAGCATATAATAGTTTAATTTGGTCAAAAATAAAAAGGAGTAAGCTAGAGACTTTAACAGAATCAATCCACACACCTTGTATATATAGCATTACATGTTAGTTAGTTAACAATATTTCATCAAGGAGAAATACTAAAACTTTAAAGCCATCCAATATAGTTTACATTGAGAATAATAGGAACTCTTAATTTCTACTTGCATGACATATATAACTGATATATGACTTATGAAATTGAGAACACATAGCCTGTGAGTTTTGAGCTTAATTGTATGGTTACATCTAAACTATAATATTTTATTTCTGTGTGTTCCGCCCTTCTTATTTATTCTGGTGTTCTTTACTTTGTTTTAATCTATATGTCCATTTATAGAATATAGATACATACCAAGAAAGTGATTGAAGCCATTGTTTGATTTTAGCTCACTTATCCTAAATAAAGCCTACCTTCTACATCACCCTTGTTAACCCCCTTGAGCTTTTAAATTCCCCTTGTTTTATAACCACGTTACTAGCCTTAAGCAGAAAAATAAAATAAAAATCCCAAGTTGAATCCTTGATTAGCTTAATATAGAAATTGTGTAATTGTTTAAGTGTGGGGAAACCTTATGAGAACATGGATGATAGAAACAAGGTAGAAAGTTGAAAATAATAAAGATATTTCAAAATAATTTTTTTTTGGGAAGCATGCTCATGTGAAATCAAAGTAATTAAATTACCATGTGCAGATCTAAAAAAAAAAATTAAAACTAATGCATGAGCGTGTAACATGAAAGTGGGAAATTTGGGCAAATAGGTTGAGAAATTTTGACTTATGTAAAAATATGGATGCTAGGTGAGATCTTAGACTAATCAAGGATTTAATTATTAGCTCACTTAGCCTTATACATATACCCTTACCTTTACCTTGGCCCCACTACAACCTTACTTAAAGACCTCATGATTTTTTTTATGTCTGTATTCTATAATTGTTGATTGGTTAGATGAAGAACAAGGTTATGGAAAGTAAGGATAAAAAGAAGAGTAGAGTGATTAACCCAATAAACACTGAGTGACTAGAGAGTAAACACAAAATCCAGTGAGGGTTCAATAGCTCATCACCATATATCTCTGCTTAATTTGTTAATTGTCTCGCAAGTTTATATAATATTTTTCTTTCCCATCTCAATTGTAAAAAGTGCTTTAACATTATCTAAGGTTTGGCTATGCACATATGATTCCTTGAGAATGTGAATTGATTTAACTACATGTAAGCTTTATATATGAGTGAATAAAAAAAATTTTAGAATTGCATGACACATCTAGGTAGTTGCATCTAGGATAGATTGGATTGCATGACATTCCACCACTTTACCTTACTCTTTGTCTTGGATTTAGCATGAGGACATGCTATTGTTTAAGTGTGGGGAGGTTGATAAACCCATATTTTATGATATATTTTGTGCCTAATTTGAATGATTTATTCAATCCCTCACTCACTTATTCATGTTAATTACATGGTTTTAGTTTCCCTTCCTTATAATGTGATGTATGTGAAAAACATGTTTCCTAGGCTTTAAAAATATTAACTTTAATTACCTTTTATTGCCATTCGATGCCGTGACTTGTGTGTTAAGTATTTTCAGATCTTCTAAGGCAGGAATGATTTAAAGAATGGAAAGGAGACATACAAAAATGGAAGGAAAGCGCAAAATGGAGTTTTTGAAGAAACTGGCAGCGACGCGATCGCATGGATGACGCGGCCACGTGCCAGTGCGAAATGGCAGTGACGCGACCGCGCGCCATAAGCAAAACGCATATGATGCGGACGCATGACTGAAGCGACCGCGTGACAAGGAAAACTCCAGATGACGCGGCCGCGTGACCCACGTGGACTCGCAACAGAGGCCACGCACCAGAAATTACAGAAAACACTCCCAGCGATTTCTGAAGTCCTTTTTGGCCCAAATCCAAGTCCAGAAAGCACAGACTAGAAGTTATAAAGTGGAGGAATGCATCCATTTATGGGGGCTCGCCAATTAGTTACTTTTCATGATTTTGATGTAGTTTTTAGTGAGAAAGGCTCTCTCCTCTCTCTTAGGATTAGGATTAGGATTAGAATTTACTTTACGATTAGGATTTCTTTTCACTTCAGGATTATTTCATCTTCATATCAGGTTCAATGTTCCTTTTATTTATTTTCTTAATTTAATTTATGGATTTCTATGTTTAACTCAACTTCTTTATTTGGCTACAACTGTCCATGTTACTTTTGATATTTTTATTAATTCAATTTGAGGCATTTCAGATCTAAGATTCTTATTTAGCTTTTTATATTATTGGCTTTAGTTGATTAACTGGAAGCTCTTGAGTTACCAACTATTCATGATTGATTGTTATGTCGGCTAATTAACTGGAATTCCACTAACTCTAGTCTTTCCTTAGGATTTGGCTAGAACTTGGGAAATACAACCAATTGGTTCACTTGACTTTCCCTTGCTTACGCAAAGGTTAACTAAGTGGGATTAATTTCCATTCTTATAGGAGTAACTAGGATAGAACTTCTGAATTTTCATATCTTGCCAAGAGTTTATTTTATAGTTAATTATTTATTTTATTTGTCCTTCAATTTACTTGTTCCCCACTTTCAAAACCCCAATTTACGAAACCCGTAACCAATAATAAGAACATACCTCCCTGCAATTCCTTGAGAAGATGACCCGAGGTTTGAATACTTGGTTATCAATTTTAAAAAGGGTTTGTTACTTGTGACAACCAAAACGTTTGTAAGAAAGGTTGATTGCCTGGTTTAGTAACTATACTTACAACGAGAGTTTACTATAACTTCTGAACCTTCAATCATCAATTCACAAGGAATGACAAAGCTCCCTGGGTCTGGCATCTTCTCAGGAAGGTTGTGTTGAATAATGGCACTGCATTCCTTGGTTAACACCACCGTTTCTTGTTCCTTCTAGTTCCTCTTGTGGGTCAACAATTCTTTCATAAATTTAGCATAGAGAGGCATTTGCTCAAGAGCCTCTGCAAAAGGAATGTTGATCTGTAGCTTTTTGAAGACATCTAAAAATTTAGAAAACTGTTTTTCTTTGGAAGCCTTCTGAAGCCTCTGAGGGTATGGCATTTTTGGCTTGTATTCAGGAGCCTTTGGCAAGGTAGGATAAGTGTCAAGAGAATCAGGAAAAGGATTGTCTGCACGCTTAGGAGGTGTGTGCTCGACTTCTTCCTTCTTCTCCTCTGGGGCTTCTTTTTTAACTAATTCTTCATTGGCCTTGGTCTCAGAACCAGTTACTTTACCACTTCTCAACTGAATAACCTTGCAGTCTTTTCTTGGTTCACCACTATATCACCTGGAAATGTGCTTTCAGACCTCTCAGGTAATTACTTGCTTATTTGGCCCATTTGCATTTCTAAGTTTCTAATGGAGGCTCTGGTTTCCTGCACGAAACTCATCATCATCTCCCAATTAGAATCTTCTTGGGATTTAGAGTTTGCCTGATGAGGTGGTTATTGCTGTTGAGCCTGAAATTGGTGGTTATTGTAATTATTTTGTTGGAAGCCGCCCTGAGAATTATTGTTGAAATTCTGAGGTCTTTGAGATTGGTCTCGCCACCCAAAATTTGGGTGATTCCTCCACCCTTGATTGTAGGTCTTAGAATAGGGATCATTGTTGGGATTTCTAGTAGCACTTCCCATGTAATTGACCTGTTCAGAAGAAACTTGAGCATAATCATAATTTTCATTCTGCACAAAATTACCTGTCATGTCGTAAGAGGCTTCTTGAGGGGGGTTTTGGGTGTTGATAGCTGAGACTTGCATGCCACCTATCTCTTGAGTAAGTAGACTTATTTGTTGAGACATAAGCTTGTTCTGAGCAAGAAGAGCATTAAGAGTTTCTACTTCCATGACGCCCTTCTTCTGAGGAGCCTCAGAGTTCACATGATTCCAGATAGAGGAGTATAAATATTGGTTGCTAGCAACCAATTCAATAAGCTCAATAGTCTCCTTCGGTGTCTTCTTTTTGTGCAATGAACCTTCTGCAGAATTATCTAGGCACATCTTGGACATTTCACCCAAGCCTTCATAAAAGATGTCTAGTTGAGTCCATTTGGAGAACATGTCCGGAGAGTATTGCCTAGTCAATAGCTTGTATCTCTCCCAAGCTTCATAGAGAGTCTCACCATCCTTCTGCCTGAAGGTCTGAACCTCCATCCTAAGCTTAGTCAGCTTCTTTGGTGGGAAAAATTTAATGAGAAACTCAGTAACCACCTTGTTCCAAGTATCCAAACTCTCATTGAGTTGGGAATCTAGCCATAGCTTTGCTCCATCCCTCAGAGCAAACGGGAAGAGCATGAGTTTGTACACATCTGGGTTTACTCCATTTGTCTTCACAGTATCACAAATTTGCAGAAAACTAGAAATAAACTGATTTGGGTCTTCATGGGAAAGACCATAATACTGGCAGTTTTGTTACACCAGGGTGACCAGTTGAGGCTTCAACTCAAAGTTGTTCGCAGCAATAGGAGGCACCACGATGCTTTTTCCATAAAGATCTACAGTAGAAGAAGAGTAAGAGCCAAGCACTCTCCTTTGTTGCTCATTCCCATTCGAGTTTGCCACATTGGCATTATCAGTATTATTCGGATCCATAGTGGATTCTGCAGCATTGTAAAGTCTTGCTTGTTGTAAACACCTTCTGAAAGTTCTTTTAGGTTCAGGATCAAGGTCTAAGAGATGTTCTTTGTCTTTTTCCTGCGCATAAACAAACAGAAAACAAGAAAAGATAGGAATCTCTACGTCAGAGTGTAGAAAATTCTCACTGAGGTAATCTGTGTAAAATAATAAAATAAAAATACTAAATAAAATAAATAATAACTAGATAACACCAAACTTAATTTCAGAAATTAAGAAAAATATTGGTGTTATTTATTTATTTAAAATTTTATTTTTCGAAATTTTTTTATTTATTTTTTTTCTTAAAATAGATTTTAATAAAATTAAAAACAAAACGCCTAATCTAAGCAATCAAACAACTAATAGTTGTTAATCACATTCAATCCCCGGCAACGGCGCCAAAAACTTGGTGCAATTTCTTACAACCCACAAACTAACCGGCAAGTGCACCGGGTCGATCCCACGAGGATTGATGGATCAAGCAACAATGATTGATTGATTGGCTTAGCTAGGCAAGCAAAAAAGGGTTTTGAGATATTCAAAAGGTTTAAATTCGAACTCAGAATATCAAAAGGAAAAATAAATAAGTTGGGAATAAAATATTGAGAAAGCAGTTAAGGCTTCAGAGTTATCTATTTTTCAGATTAATTTTTATTACTAACTAATTTAATCATGTAAGATTTAATTTCATGGCAAACTATATATGACTAGACCCTAATTCCTTAAACCTTCCTAGTCTCTCTAAAATTCATCAACTACCAATTCCTTGGTCAATTAATTCCAATTAGAAAGTGAAGTTCAAATTTCAGTTTATATGCCACAAAAATCCTAATTATCCAAAAATAAGGGGATTATATGTCACATATCCCGTTAAATACAAACAATTAGAAATTTAGGATAATATGTTTTCAAGCTGTTGTTCAAGTAAAGAGCTTTTCCAAGTTTTACAAGAACTCAATTAGAACATGGGTCATACTTCCGTTCCACCCAAATTCATAAAATAAAGAACGAAAATAATTATTGAAATATAAATCAAAATATGAATTAAATTAGAAAGATCAAACAAATCAATCCATACAGATAGACAGTGCTCCTAACCTTAACAATGGAGGATTAGTTGCTCATGGTTCAGAGAAGAAAAATAAGGGTTCTGGTAAAAATGTGATGTTCTATCTGATGGCATCTAAATTCCTATTTATAACTAATCCTAATAGATTTAAAATCTAATTATCTAAAATTAAAAATGATATCTTTTCCTAAAAGATAAGATTTGAATTTAAATTCGAATTAATTAACCAGTCTTCAGCTGATGGGTGGGGACCACTTGCTTTGTCAATTCTGCAGCTTCTAATCTGTGTTTTCTGGGCTGGAAACTGGGTCAAAACAGCCCAGAAATCGCCCCCAGTGTTAATCTGTGTTTTTCTGCACATGGCGGATGTCACGCGTACGCGTCAGTCACGCGGACGCGTTGCTAGTCTTCTTCGCGAGTCACGCGGACGCGTCGGTCACGCGGACGCGTCGCTGAACAAATCTTCAAATCACGCGTACGCGTCGCCATGGATACTTCCAGATCACGCGCACGTGTTAGGCACGCGTGCACGTCGCTCCTCGCAGCCATCTCCTTTGATTCTTGTGCTGCAGAAACTCCGTCAAATTCCGCCGAATGCTACCTAAAATAAATAAAATTGCCCAAAACTCAAAATAGCATCCATAGTGGCTAAAATATAATTAATTCTTAATTAAACTTAGCAATTTTAGTACAAATTCACTAGGAAAAGATAGACAAGATGCTCACGCATCATCCACCACGTCATCATGCCACGTAGCACTTAACGTAATGTAACACCCTACCATACAGAGTCTTATGCTTAAGTCATAATTTAGGGATGGCAAGGTATTACGACCTCTAAAAATTAAAATTTAGTACATATAGTAATGTGAATAATGATTATAACTAGGAGCCTTCGAAGAAAAAGGGATAGAACAAAAATCGTAACTCGAAAAGCGCAACACTCCGATCGATAACGTAACGAACAAGGATAAACCAACGTGAGATTATATATATACAAAGGAGTGTCAAAAAAATGAATATCAAATCTCATAATCCGGTTGCGAAGATAACCGGCCCGAGTATAGTAATATATACATATAAATAAATAAGAAACCCAAAGAAACCCAAAGGGACATAAATACAGAAAACCTATTCTCCTATCCCCTCTAAGAGGAGTCATCAGAGTCCCGAGAATAAGGATCTTCGCTAATCCAGAAGTCTCCAGCATGCTTCAGCGAGAAGTCTCACATCCTGCATCTGAAAACCACAAAATCCACATGGGTGAGAACCGGAGGTTCTTAGTATAGTAACAGTACACACATATCTAACATGTAATGTCCTAGGAAAGCCAAAGGCAATCCTAAATCTTCCACCAGATAAATCAAAGCTTATAATAGGCTAAACCATAAATGGCAACTGGCTAAAGATTCTTCAGTCTAACTAATACTTCCCAATTTCCCATTCCAAATCCTTCAGACCTCCCAACCACCAGCAGGAGTATAATATAGCAAACATAGTTATATCAGACAAGAGATATACAAATAAGAATAGATAAGGCATTTAGACAATTAGCAAGTAATATGCAGTCAAATAGGCAATATCAAACAATTCACATAGTATGCATATGATGAATGCCTGTCCCTAATGGCTGATGATATCATCTATCGGTTATATAGCCAACCGACTAGTCCTGGTAGCTAACCATTGGACTGTCCCTCTGTCGCGCATCCCCAACTCGAGTTATACTCAACAAAATCGTGATCATAATCATGATCCATAGCCAACACCCTCACTGGTGTATATTCACGGGGGTGAGCTCATCTGAAACTTTTACAGTGTCTGGCCACACTTACAATAGAGGGCCAACAGAGTATCGAGTCTCTACCTGGAGCACGTGGTGGCTAGCCACTGCTTTCATCCAGGGAAACTCGTGTCTCAGATAGTGGAAGTTCAACATTCACATTTCAATCAATAGCATATATGCATTTATAATCGACCATAATCGACAATGGCTCCGTTATAACTCGGCAATAACTCAACCATCCGGCTCACGGTTCAATCCAGAACCAGCCAATTTATCAATAAATACAGCCCTTCGGCTTATGGCATACACAGCACTTCCACCGCCATCCTCCGTATCTCATATAATAATCTTTGATCATCATTGATTATAACTTTTCCCCTTACTCCATTCACAAGTTACCACATCCCCTAGCTCCTTTCTCATTGCTAGGTGTATCATAATTATTTAAGACACAAGGGGTGAGATCGGAGGCTTAGAAGTATGAAATTTGGCTTTTAAAACTAAAAAATCAACTTTGGGATGAAAACAGGGCCACGCGTACGCGTCCTCCACGCACACGCGTGGATGAAAAAATAGCCAAATGACGTGTGATGACATGTCACCACGTCATGTTTTTCTATGCTTTTTCATACAATAAATTGATGATTAGTGCTTAAATATTGCATTCTTTTGTGCTTAATTGGAATATTTCCTTGATCTTTTAATTTTATAAATCTTGTAGGAAATAAGAATAAAAGAAGCAAAGAAGCACAAAATAAGCTAAAAAGGAGAAAAAAAGAGCTTTGGGGCACACTTTGAAGTTGGAGCACACTTTGGAGCCTTAGGCCACGCTTTTAAAAGCGTGGCCCATGACCAAATCAAAGAAGGAAGCAACCAGCACGCACATTGCTTCGCTCTTGCCAAGAGCAGAGCAATATCGTGATGAAACAAAGTGAGGTTGGAAGCAAATTTTTGCTAAGTTAAAATCTGGGCGCTCACAGCATGACCATGCCTCCTTCAAAGGGCTATAACCTGAGCTACAGATGTCCAATTGATGTGCTTTTAGTTGCGTTGGAAAGCTGACATTCAGAGCTTTCCAACGATATATGGAAATCCATATTTGGCATGAAATTGAGGCACGAGTGAAAGGCATCTTTAAGGGCCAAAAACAAGTAAAAAATTGGCCAATGCTTCCACCAAGGTTTGAAGCTGGAGCCTCACTCCAAAGCAAAGTAGCGCTCATTATTCTGCTCTGCTCTCTTGGTCAGAACAATGTCGTGCTCTCTTGATAAAAATTCAAGGAAAATTGTTTCCCCAAATGCTTTCACAAGGGTTTGAACTTGGGACCTCCCCTTGGAAGCTCCATTGCGCTGCTCACAAGGAGAGCAGAGCACTACTCCTTGGTGCCACACACATGAGGCGCACAACACAACACGGGCCAGGAAGCTTGGAGCGCACAAGACACAACACAAGCTCAATGCTCCGCTCTCCACAAGAGCAGAGCACTCTACTGGGAGCTGCACCATGGGCCAAAATTCAATCAAAATTCCATTTAAATTCAATTCCTCACCAAATTGAATCAAGGCCAACCAAACCCATTTCTCCTCAAATCCAAAGCAAGCAAAGCCCACATCATCACTCAAAGGCACAAGAACAAGCTAGAATTAGGA
The DNA here is from genome assembly GCF_000817695.3 of Arachis duranensis. Classification (NCBI taxonomy): domain Eukaryota; kingdom Viridiplantae; phylum Streptophyta; class Magnoliopsida; order Fabales; family Fabaceae; genus Arachis; species Arachis duranensis. The sequence goes on from NC_029775.3 coordinate 103,180,089, forward strand.
TTTTCATTTAATTTGTTTTTCATTTCATTTTCATTTTATTTTGTAAAAAGCCTATATAAAGGCATCATTCTCATTTTCATAAGAAGGCTAGCTCTAATAGGGAGCATTAGAAGGTTGGCTCCACTAGGGAGCATTAGGAGTAGGAGTAGAGCTCTCTCTCTCTCTCTTAGTTTTTCTTTCTGTTTTGAATCTGGAGTGAGATTGGAGGAATTCTGTTTCATTCTCACTTTGAGAATTCTCTTTGTTTACTTTCTGCATAATTCTAAGAAATTGAGGATTGAATTTGAGTTTTCATTTGCTACTTCCATTCTTCTTTCTTCTGCAAACTTGTTTTCTGTTGGATCAAGGAAGGGAGTGAGATCTAGACTTGTTTTCTAGTCTCATTGATTCCCTGAGATCTTCACTTGTCCTTTTTGATTTCGAAATTGAATTGAGCTTCCTTTCTGATTTGTTCTTCAAGCAATTCCCATTTCTGTTTGAGTTTCTGCAATTATCTTCTACAAATTCACTTTCTGCCATTTTCCAATTGAGCTTGCTGTGATCTTGATCTGTCTTCTTGCAATTTACTTTCATGCAATTTAATTCTTCCTCAAGTGTTCTGCATTTTACACTTCTTGCTGTGATGTAAATTTTATTCTTCCTACAATTTAAATTTTCAGATTGCTTGATTTACTGTTTTCATTTAAATTCCCTGCTCCCACTCCCTTTTATATTCAATGCAATTTATATTTCTTGTCATTTAAGTTTTTACAATTTACATTGCTTGCTTTTTAAGTTGCTGTCCAATTTTACTTTCTGCACTTTATAATTCATGCAGTTTACTTTCTGTTGATCAACTTCACACAATTCACTCAATGTTAGCTTGACTAAACTAATCACCCACAAAAATTGCTTGATCCATCAATCCCTGTGGGATCGACCTCACTCTTGTGAGTTATTACTACTTGATGCGACCCGGTACACTTGCCGGTTAGATTTGTGTGTTGGAAATTTGTTTTCCGCAAAAACACACATCAACGCGTACGCGTCAGTCACGCGTACGCGTAGGTGCGTTTGTGCTCTACGCACAAAATTGGCACAACTCTCGGGAAAAATGGCTGGGCATTGGGAGCAGTGCATCGACGCGCACGCGTGGGCCACGCGCACGCGTGGATGGCGCGTTTTTGAAAAACGACGCGTACGCGTCAAGCACACCTACGCGTGGGGGGTATTCTGCTAAAAAAGTTTCTAAGTTAAATGTTGTAGAATTCACAGATTCAACTCCCAATCTTCTGACGGACATAACTTCTTCATTTCAAATCATTTTTTTCCTGTTCTTCAAATGACATGAACTTCCCGGATCCAATTTCATTTCTAAACAAGTTTGGCACAAAACGAGGATCCGGAGTTCAAGTTATGTCCCGTCAAAGTATGCCCAAAAACCATATTTTCACATAAAACCACAAAGTGCCATTTTCAAAACAAGCCATTTTCAACCTTTTTCAAAATCAACCAAAACATGCTAATTTCAACCCTTTTTGAAATCAATCAAAATATACCAAAATCAACATCAAGCCTCCTCAACTCACACATTAACACTTTACCACAATTCACAAAACCACCATCCAACCATTTTAACACTTTTCAATCAAATGGCTAAGAGACAAACATATTAACATGTCATACATCCTTCCTCATCCTAATTTCCAATCAATCATCATTATACGTAGTCAATATCATACTCACCATCAACATGATTCTACCCACAATTCAACCTCAGTCATTCATCAAGCATATATCACAACATGCATTTTCTCATATATCACACCATCAAGGCATCAATTGCATAATCACATATATGATCACATCATATATCTCAACCATTCAACAATATCAATAATTCAATACCTATCTTAGGGCCTCTAGCCTAAGTTTTCACACCACATTACATTTTAGATACAGAAAACCAAGACCATGCCTTAGCCAATTTTTCACGCTCAATACCCAAGCATCATAAAACAACAAATTAACTAGGGTTGAGATTTTTATCACACCCAAGGTTCAAGGAGACAAAATTAATCTTTTCCTTCAAGAGAGTTGGGTCCTATATATCAAAGAGTCCAAAATCTCAATATTTTTATCATGAAATTCGAATTTTAGGGATGAAGAACTGAAATCATTTCATGGCTTACCTCAAGAATAAAATAGTGAGTTTTATAGATCTCTTCGTGATGAACACGTGACCGCAAACGGTGCGGCAATCGGAGCTCTAGATCAAAAGTTATGGTGGTTTGAAGATCAACCAAGGATTAGAACTTGAGAGAGTATTCTTCCCTTCTTGGCCTCCATTTTCAGCGTGAATTAGAGTGAAGTGAGGAGAGAGAGTAATGAAATGAGTGTATTAGGTTTAGTTAGGTTGGGCCAAGGGCCCAATATGGGTCCGGTTGGCCCGGTTTGTTCCGTTTGGTTCAATCTTGGTCCGATTTCTATAAAATTGGTATCAAAATTTTGGTCTTAATCTTCTCTATCATATTTAGCCATAAAAATCATATTTTTGGCTTTCTAGAATAAATTTTCATTTATGAGTTAATTAGCCATTAATTAACCGGGTTTTACACACGTCATCATCCAACTGACGAAAGGATTAACGTGACTAAGTCGTGTATCTTTCGGGGATGATTTTGATTAATTTTATATTTCGAGAACTAAAATAGAAATCGGAATATCATTCAGGAACGATTTTGACTATTAACTCAATATTTATTATTCGAAAGAGTTCAATGATAATGATATATTATTATTATATTATTATTATATTTTTATTATTATTATTGTGACCGTTATTGTTGTGGCTAATTATTAATATTATTATTAATGTTATTACTAACATTAATTATAGTTATCAAGTAATATTAGTAATTATTTTTCTTTTTGCAAGCGATCAGGAATTTGTTGTCTAGAAAATTTGATCCGCCATAAACTTTTAACGAGATAGCTACAACGGTGCTAATATTAACTGAGTTTCATTATGTTTCGTGAGTAGGCAAAATGAGAGGCCATTCTGCACTCCTTAGTACTTTGGTGGAACGATGTAGGCCCAAAATCCACACATTTCACCTTCTAGTCGGTGAAATAACTATGACACTGAAAGACGTGACACATATACTTGGCCTCCTGGTTAATGGGGAGCCCGTCACGAGTAGAACGGACAACAATCACCAATTCTTGGTGGAGAATTGTTTCACTTGTTTTGGTCGACTGACCAGTCTTGACGATCACGTATTGGATAAGGTAATATTGCATGGATCCGGCGGTGTAGAGACATTGAACCGCGTAACACGCTAGAGTCCATTGAACGGTATGTCTGTGCTCACATTTTTTGCATGCTCAGAATGATTGTATTTTCAGATAAGTCGACCAATTCTTTGATCTCGAAAATTTTGCCTCTACTTTGAGATTTTCACCGCATTCCACTATACATTTGGGGGCAGCTAGTTTGGCACATTTGTACAGGTCGTTGTGTCGTGCATCACAATACAACTGTAAAGAGATGGATAGGCCTCTCATTCTACTTTTGTTTGGGATGGGAGTGTATGTTGTTCCTGGCACCTATTCCTCGCAATGAGTTTGCCGATATTGGTGTTCCACTTGCGCACTGGCATTGGTTATCGTTATTGTTGTTGTTGTTGTTGTTGTTGTTGTTGTTGTTACAATCATTCTAATTTTCTTTAGGTGGAGTTATTGGTGCCGGCTAACAAGATATACGTGAAGGTCTATGGCGCACTTTTGGCGATAACTCGATGACATGGGAGTCAACGAGGTAAGTTTTAAAAGTTTATGTTAAACAACTTATTTAGAATAATAAGTTTACTAATCGACTTTGTGGTTACTGATGTGCAGTTTATATGACGATCATATATGGTAGTGATAACTTTAATTAATAATCATAATAACATACCCATATTCGCATACTCAGAAAATTTCGGGACATGCATGTCTGCGAGATACAGAATTTGCATAAAAGATGGAACACCAAAGAGGTGCTAGTTTACAATTGCATCTGCTTCATTTTGTACTACCGGATTGCCTACTAGGTTTCAGTCAACGTTTTTGTCATCGACTTTATAGTTGGCTTCAAACTCCTCTTCACTGTCGTTGTTATCTTCTTCCCAATTTATATCCCTGAGTTCATCAACATTGACCTCATCGCTAACCGCATCCAACCCCGTATGCTGTTCAAACTCAACATATAACTCTATCATCGGCACGTAAAATCAGGTTTGTTGATAAATATAGAACATCTGTTGCATATATGCGTGGTTAGTGATGGACATTATTTATAACTATATCAGTCTATCAGGTATTTATACAGAATTTTTATATAAAATGTTGCTCACCCTTTTCAAAATGTAATATTGTATGTTCTCATAAAAACCATTTTATAACTCTACAAATGAGACGAGTCAGGAGGTTTAGTGCATTCATAAGCTTCAACATGTATGCACCTTCTTTGTCAGAAAGGACGGAGGTCATGAAGAAGGAAGAGAAGAAGAGCACAAGAGTATAAAAGCCAGTTAAAATTTTGGATTCTGATTTGAGGTATGTCATTGGAGCGAGCAAGTAGCAATAAACTTAGACGATGTTATTACAAAACTCGTCACATAAACTTGTTATAATTCTATCTGCCTTGCTTAGTGGACACCTCTCTCGTAAAAGATTTATTCAAACATGAACCAGTAAAAAGATTACATCTTATGAATCTAATAGAATATTGAAGCTCAATGCATCACCAACAATAGAATATATACATGACAGAATTTGACTAGGAAAACGAGGGATAATTGCCAATTGCCAGCCAGAGTAACTGTGAGTATAGTACTAAAAAATGACTAATGTTAGGTGAAGGTACACCTTAATTTGTTGCCATTCAACGCTAACCTACCTGCTTCTTTTGGACTAAATGTACCCCACTAACGTGGTCTCTAGCATAAAATAACCAGGGTCTTTAGATTTGTTATTGTTATTTTATACCACGCATGCAAGTCTGCACGTGAAGATCATGTATTTCTATAGATTCCATAACAAAAATATTATTCATACACTAAAATTAGTAACTAAAATCAGTCATTAATATATTTGTATATAAATACATTTGTGATTTAATTTATTTTCAATGTGTATTTGTATTCTAATATATATTTTATACTAATAACTGACTTTTTTAATAACTGATTTTAGTATACACATAATATAATCATTCTCGTAATGCATGCACTAACATAAACTTGAGTGATATATTGGTTTTTAAAATATTAGATATGCTAGATAATTTAGTACTTCATAAAATAAAAAGAACAAATTATTCTCTTAAAGAGTCTTAAATAAATATGTTTAAACAGAGTAAATATCCTTTACATAACTGTTTTATTTATAGATCCTCACACTTGGATAATTATAGCCAACAAATTTAATATCATCAATTATCTTTCATCTCAAGCAAACATCAAAGATCAAAATCATGACCAATTATCACAGCCTTTCTCTCTTTTGCTTCATTTGATTCTAGGGAGCCATCTTTTACCGTGGTCATTGAATTGGACTCATCACCCATGTTGCTGGAAGATATATGTGAAATTTGTAAGGGTAGACTTAAAGTAGAATACAAGAAAGGCTTAGGAAGAAATGGGATTGAGTGCAGTGATCTTTCTAGCATTTCTACTACTTTATTAATTGATGGTCTATCTGATGGATTTGTTTGAATGCACCATAAACTCACTAAAGTAGATTTTTTTATCAAATCATTTTCTTCATCTGTCACAAGTGAATGAATATGAGATGGTATGTTACCTTGTTCAAGATCTTTGTAAATTCAATCTGAGAAGTACATCTCGCTGGAATTTGACCGTCCACTCTCATAGTTTTTTCTTCCTTCAACCATTTCAAGAATTAACATGCTATAACTATATACATCAAATTTGTGCAAAACACCACCGTACATGCGATTAAATACTTCAAGTGCAATATATCCGATTGTTCCTCTTGTTTCCAATATGGACATAATACTCTCTTTCTTTTGACATATATTGCCTAATCCAAAATAAAAAATTTTAAGACAAAAATCTTCATACAAAAGGATATTTTAAAGTTTAATATCAAGATGTAAAATTTTTGTACCGCATCCTCAATGCAAATATTTTAGTCCACGAGCTATGCCAATTATAATTTGATACAATGTGTTCTAATCCAAATTGCAAGTAGGAGTTGGAGATCCATTTCCATAAATGAACTTATCCAATGAGCCATTAAACATGAACTCATAAATGAGTGCTCTTATGTTTCTCTCATTACAAAATTCTAACAGTAAGACAATGTTCATATGGAATGTTCTACTAATACTAGCAACTTCATTTATGAATTCTTCTCCGCTCCCTTTTGATTCATTTATCACTTTCACTGCAACAAGACGACCATCAGATAAATAATTATAAAAAAGGATTTTGGTAACTAATTATTTTTGATACACATTAACATGATTGTTGTTCTGACTATAAGAGATACTAGCCACATTATCCTAGAAAATAAAATGATGATAATAATTATAAAGAGAAATTTAATTAACTTTATTGTTTACCTACAACAGGCTTAAAAAGCCGCCAGTTCCACTTTGAAGATGATCCTAAAATGTAAAAGATCAATAACTTAGACGTCGTAAAAATAAAGACAAGATTAATACTTAGATAATACATAATAATCTTGTGAAATGCTTATAGCTATGCAGTTCAAACACTTTATCAATTAGTAATATGGAAGTAGCAGTGTTAGTGGTTCTATAAAACCTTTCAGTTTAAGACTATATATACCTCCTTATTGCTAAAAGCCTGTTTGATAGAGTTGAATTCAGCGATATTTGCATCCATAGAGATTATTAGTACATGAATGAAGCAAAGAAAAGGAGTATATAGTTGAAATTTCGACAGAATGAAAATTCAAAGCAAGGCTAACAAATTATTTGAATTGCATATATATTAGATAATTAGCTTATTTGTTTTGAAAGTACATACATGAATAATAAATTTAGAAATTGAAGGGAAGGTAGCAAAACTTGTTTAAGCGGCTACTTTGATGGTTATGTAAGTAGTAGAGTCATGATCACGATCACAGTTGAGTTGTAGAAGAGGGTGGCCACACTGTTTTGGACGATTTCCTCCCCAGAATGGAAAATCAATGTTGTTAATCTTCCCACAATCATAGCGAGTATCAGCACAACTTGTATAGTTATCATCATTGGAGCTTAAGTAAGGAGGAATCTGAATCATTATCAAGAGGATCATTAAGTGCAAATAGTTGAGGATCGTAGTGTTTGTGTTTAATTAAATTTGCAAAATGAATAAGATAGTTAAACAAGATTAAAGGGATACTGCAAGATATGAAATTTCAAAGAAAAGGATAGTAAGTGAGGTTTATAAACGTATTGTAGAGTGTAATTTGACTTATATATAGAGTATACATAATACGAATATATAGGAATTCAAATATTCAACCTATTTTGGTAATTTTTTAAGATATCATTAAACATTATTTTTACATAACAAGCAGGGTAGCCATCATAGAAAAATCGAATAGAAAAACTAGAGCATAAGATAGCAATGACTCAAAACATTTTTTTTCGCCTTTTCAGAGACATAATCTGTAAGATACAATAAAATTGTTAAATGCGTTCAATGAAAGAAAATATTAGTTACTCAAACTAATATAATGTTTCGGATAGTTTACTTAATTTAAATACAGAATAAAATTGTAATATTATTTATTTTACGTATTATACAAAGAAATTTGAGTATCAATGGTGTAAAATCAAAACCAAACTAAAACAAACTATATTAAAGTTCTCTTTGTGACAAATTGCACAGTGAGACAGAGGTTTGATTCTTGTAGTTGAAGTAAAAACAAGAAAAAGAAGAAAAAAAAACGAAAGAAAATATTACATATTACTCATATACAACTATAACTACAAGTGCCCCTAAGACAATGAGAAGCTTCACTTTTCTCACGTCAACAAGTTGTTATAGCTCCACAAAACATACCATTTGAGAAAAAGAGATACCATGCAAGAGTGGTGTCAAGAATATAATGAGAAATATGTTACACAACAATTACATAAATTTTGTTGCCTTAGGCAAACTCATTTGGATTGATGGATTCATTCTGCACTAAAGTTGATGAATCTGCCTCATGTGTATTGTCATAAATTATATATGGAGATTGCAACTTTGATCCTTGAGAAGAAAACCACATTGACTTCGGAGAAAGTGGAATAGAATCAAGTCGTCCTTCTAACATTTCAATCACTTTTTTATGGATGTTTAATGGATTTCTTTGTATACATCACATGCCTACTAAAATAATCTTATTTACTAAATCATTTTCATTCTCTGTGTTTGTCAGGCATCTTGTTAAAATATTATTTTTTTCCGATTCCTTGTAAATTCACTCTGTAAAGTATATTTTTCTGGTAAGTGTATTTTTACTATTATAATTCATTTTTTATTCGATTACTTCAAGAATCAACTTCTTATAACTGTACACATTAGATTTTTGAGAAACCCGAAAAATTCTATGATATATTTGATTATATGTTTTTGGTGCAATATATCCCGTTGTTCCTCTTATGTACTGTAGAGATACAATACTCTCCTTTTTTATGTATATTTTAGCTAATCCAAAATCAACAATTTTAAGACGAAATCTACATTCAAAAGAATATTTTAAAATTTAATATCAAAATGTAAAATCTTAATATTACATCTCTAATGTAAATATTTTAATTCTCAGAGTAATACTAATTATAATTTGGTAGAATCTGCTCCAATATAATTTTGATGTTTTTTCATCGATAAATTTATCTAAATAAAGGACTATTTGACATGAATTCATAAATCAAAGTTCTCTTATTTGTCTCGTAACAAAATTCTAAAAATAGGACAATATATATTCACATAAAATATACTATTAATACTTGCAACTTTGTTTATGAATTTTTCTCCATTAAATTCTTCTCCATTCCCTTTGAACTCTTTCAATATCTTCGCAGGACCGTCACTTAAACTTTTTTTATAGACAACACCAAATCTTCCTTGTCTTAATTTCTCACCAAATGAATTGGTCTATGAAACACGGACACTTTGCTGAGTTGCCGTGTCTGTGTGTCGGACACATTTCGGACACGACACTCACCGACACTCGTCTGACACGCGTGTCTGCTGTGTCTAAACCGTGTCTCAATAAAAAATAAAAAATTCTTCTCCGGACACATTTGGACACACTTAAATATCATCACGTATCAGCATGTCCAATCTTATTTTTAATATATATTCTTATAATAAATTTAGATATAGTATATATTATTATTTATTAAAACAAAAAATATTTTCAATATTTAAATATAATTAAAATAAAACATTAAAAATAATTTAAAAAATTAATTTATATTTTAATATCAATAAAATATTAAAATATCATTACGGTTTATCTAAAAAATACTTTATATTTTATATGTATGCGTGTCCCCGTGTCATGTAAGATTTTAAAATTCGCGTGTCGGCGTGTCCCGTGTCCGTGTCAGTATCCGTGCATCATAGGAATTGGTCATCTTTTTTACCTTTATAGAGAGCCCATGACATTTGTATGCACCTTCACCATCGCCATCGTTGGACTCCACAGAACCCAAGCACAGCAAAAGCATACACAAACTAATAATAATACTTCCATTTTTGCATCTTGATTTCAGGTTAGATGATGAACAACCAACTTGTTACCTTTCACTACGTGGATGCTCAATCATAGACATGCATCAACCACCGAAACATATAATGAATGAAACAACTCCAAACTTCAATTAGCAATATGCTATTTGCAAAAGAAAAAATATATATATATTGATTTAATTTTATATTAATACTATTATTATCAAATAACATTGTAATTCTGATCATTATTTTGTAATAATTAACATTCTCATCTTTATATTTAAACGATAAAAAAATCTTACCACCTTAATTTATATTTTATATTTTAATATATAATTTTTGTTAATAATTA
>NC_029775.3:103190235-103196468 GCF_000817695.3 Arachis duranensis
CAATTTATTATTTTTAATTTTAGTATAGATTTACTTTTGTATTTTTTTATTAGTATGTTTATAAAATATAGAATAATTAAATATTGTGTTTGATTGAAAAAATAGAAATAATTTATTACCCGTAGAGTCGGTAGGATCGAATAGTGAACTTTTAAAGTGTAGATAGAATTTTTTTTTTCAAAGATAACATTTCATTGAATAAAACTTAAAGATGGGTCTACGGTGAACTCCTTACAAGATTTATGATGGGCTTTCCCTTAAAAAAAAAAACCAATATAATATCACTTAAAAAAGAAAAAAAATGCTTAAGAAAAAAAAAGAAAATAGCTTTATGAAAGGATAATGTGGTCTTTCCTGTACACATGAAAAAAAAGAAAGGAAATATTTTTTAGAGACTTCATCTTTTTTCTTTTTTCTGTGCTTGAAAGTTATTCTCCAATTTAGTAGCTGCCTCCAAAATTTATTGGTGACAAATTTTCTCATCTTCAAAAATTAGTTTATTTAGTAAAAAATATCTTTTAGAGTGCAAATAGAGTTAAGGTTAAAAGATTTTTAACTCGCAAATAGGATAAAATTGAGTTTTAAAAAAAAATAAATTCGCGAGCAGGATTAAGGTGGAATTTAAACATTCCATCCTACTTTATTTAATACCTATTGCTAGGTCAATAAAATGGACTAAACTCATCAGACTAATAATTTTGTCTCTAAAATTAAATTTTAAATTAAATAAAGTGAATCTCGTTAACCCCAAAAAATATAGATTTAATGAAACGGTCTATTTATTTTATTTTTTTTGTATTGTTAAAAAAAATAATAAACGAGTCAACCCATAATATTTTTTTGCATACTTAGGTTAGTCCTAATTATTCTTTAAGGCCACATTGTTAGCCGCGGTTGACCCTTATTTCATTGTATTTGGCCTACTAAAATCACCTCAAAAATATGCATTATCATTTTGAAGCCACATTGTATTTATCATCTTTGTTTTATTTTACCGGAAAATATTTTTCTTCTTTTTGATCATGAAAGTATGCATCGTTATTGTTGTGGACGTTTGTGGTGGAACAAAAGAGAAATAAATGTGCAGCATTTATGACTTGCATGCATTAGGTTTTCACATGCATTAGGTTATCGTGAACAAAACAGAGTTCACCATAATGTTCCTCAAGTTAGCAACCAGATGAGATATTTTATAACTTGCATGCATTAGGTTTTCACATGTACCAATATATTTAATTGGTACACTGATATCCATCGATTTTAGACGGCTTAGACTTGAGATATTGTATTAAATATGTTGATGGCTCAAATGTTGCAGAATAATTTGAGCATGTCATTGGCATTGTGAAGAGCACGGTGAGGGAATGATGGGATGTCCTTTTTACCGAAGAATGAAATTTGGAAATTGTTGGACCATTTCCTTAGGTATTTGTTTCAAGGTATTGAGATTTGAGACAGAGACAGAAAAACTTAGACTTAGGTAGTGTTTGTTTTGCAGTACTGGAATAAAGAATGATAAATTGAGATACAGTATCATGTTTATTGGTTCAGAGACTGGTACTAAAATTTCTGTCTCTATCCCCAAAATTTCAGTATTTTAGTGCCTCCAAAATGTAGGGACACAGGGACTGATATTTTTAGAAACATAGACGGAAACTTTAATAACATTTTATACCTAAAATACTCTCATTTTAATTAATTAATTCTAATTTTATCTTTTGTGCAAATTAAATTAGAGTTTTATTCTTGTTTCAATTTTTGTCTCTCACTTGGCACCAAATAGAATACTAAAACTTATTTCAGTTTCTGTCTCTTAGTCTCTGTCTCTCAATCTTAGTCTTTCAGTATCTGTCTCTCCACCAAACGCTACCTTAGTATTATGTTTGTTGGCTCAAATTGGTACTAAAATTTCAATATCTCTAAAAAGTAGAGATACAGGAGACTGAAATTTTTAGAGACGAAAACTGAAACTTTAATAATATTTTATACCTAAAATATTTTATTTTAATTAATTAATTCTAATTTTATCTTTTATACAAATTAAATTAGAACTTCATTCATGTTTCAATTTATGTCTTTCACTTTGCACCAAATAAAATATTGAGATTTATTTTAATTTTTGTCTCTTAGTCTTTATCTTTTAGTCTCTATCTCTCTACCAAACGCTACCTTATTATATGTATTCTACCATAGCGGCTTAGCCGCTCTCTGTAGGCAGCTTCGTTGTGGACTGTAGGGCCTGTCTCCGTGCGGCTTAGGTGCGAATTTAACGGGCCAGAATGATTGGGTCAGGATTGTGAAAAAATTATAATGAGGTGGAAAAAGCTAGACATAACGTGAGAGTAGCTTAAGAGCCAAAGCGTCTTGGACCAATAACAAAACAATGAGTGGGCTAGTAACTTAGGATGAGGCATGACTGGCCAAGATCTGTCGGTTAGTTAGAACTTAGAAGAACAGACCTTTACTCGTGTTTTGGTGTACGACGGTGATGAGAGAGGTTTAGATTTGAGGGGTGAGGATGAAGTGCTCTGAGTTAGAGAACAGACTTTTATTTGTGTTTTGGAAAGAGAAAACTGAGGGTAAAGAGAAGAGTTTTTTTTTAATTTTATATTAATTTTAATAAACAAAAATACTTAATTATAATTAATTATATATAATTAAAGTAGATATATATTTATATTTGTACACAAATAATATTTAATATATTTTTAAAATACATTAAATTTTATTTTTTTAAAATTATTTAATTATTGAATGACTGAGATTAATAATGCATTTTATCACAAATTTTGAAGTATGAGAGTAATCACCTAGAAAGGAGAGTGAATAGCAGGCATTATAATTGAGCCTTAGTTTAAACAAACCCATAATGCTGTTTCCAAAATTCAAGAGAAAGAGGAGATTCCATTAAGATTATACAATAATTTAGCAACACATCATTAATCGATGAAAAGGTATGAGGAACCAATGTATATTTTATATAATAGGTACAATAGAATTAGATTGAAATTAAAATTAAATTAGAGGCAATTAATTAATTTTGAGTAGTTTTTAATTTAAAATTTGAATTAAATTATGATTCTCAATTAGTTATGGCAATTAATTAATTTTGAGTAGTTATAGCAATTAATTAATTTTGAGTGGTTTTCATTTAAAATTTGAATCAAATCATGATTTCCATCAGAATCAAATTAGAATTATCTCCCTCCCTCAATACGGTGTAAACTCTTCCCTCACTCTCTCCTCGAAGCAAAAGTCGGTACAGTGCCGCCACGGTTACCAGTCGCCGTTGGACATCGCGCTGACACTCTTCCGACTGGCGCCGTCGTCCGCACAGGCCACCGTACGTAGGGAGGACACGCATATTGTGTGAGTCGAGCTCGCAACACCGCAGCAACCGGGACGTCCAGCGCCTCCATCGCAGCCGGTTTGTGCCTTCTTTCTGTCGCCGGATGTTCACTTTCTCTGTGAACGTGAATTGTTATTCTTGGGTGCTTAATTGTAGACGATGATTGCTGGTTATGATTTATACACGTTCACATTAGATGTTTGTTTTGTATGATTTGGATGTTCACTTTCTCATTTTTCGTGGATGTTTATTTTTCGAGTAATTCAACAAGACCCAGGCAATAACGCTGGGTTGATGCAAGCGCAGGGTTCGGGGCTACAACTCACGTCGACGACGCTGACAGTTGCAGGTCACGGATGTTCGGCCGCGTGAAGAGTGACGGCAGGAACGGAGGCTACACGTCGTGCAGAAACAGAGTGGTAGAACGCACTCAACGCAGGTTGCTGCGCACATGGCGGGCGGCAAAGAAAGAGGAGTTTTTCTGCGGAACAAACAATGAAGTTTTTTGGAAGGTAGGTAATAGTGGGTGATGAAGGGTTAATGTGAAAGAATTTGGAGTAAATTGGGGATAGATATCACAAAAAGCAACTAGAAATTAGGGATAATGATATTTAATTTACATTATTAATACATATTGGGCCAAATAAACAACCCATACCTCATTGTCTCCCTAGCAGAACTCTCCATCAATAATCATAATACATTTAAAATCATCAATAATTAATAAATTAAAATTACAAGTTCAAATTTTGTAATGTGAAATTAACAACATTTAAATTCAAACTTTGCACACAATTACTTTTAAATTTACATCATAATGATTAATTAAATAATAGCTTAAGTAGATCTATACTTTATTTTTCTGATACAGCTACCATCACTAAAATTTTTATAAGTTAATTCGCTGTTTAGATGATAAGTACAGTTTAATTGATTATAGAAGAGAAAAGGGCGTCAAATAAGGCAGAAACTCACCGGCAGTCAACATGAAATTATTTTTGGATGGATGAAAGTGTTACTATTTGGTTTAAAAAAATCAATTTATTTTATATAAATGATTTAATTAAAAAATCAATTGATATAGTTATGATATTAGATTTTCACCATATTTTATTTTAAAAATAAATTGACTCATTTAAATTGAAAAATAGTAGTTAATTGTTTACTATATAATTTTTTTCAACCAAAATTATAATTAAAAATTATTAAAAAAATAAAATTATCTAATATATTAGACCTAAAATTAATTCTAAAAAAAATCATGTTATTTTTAGCATTTAATTTTTTATTGTGTTTTCATAAAATTTGCACAAAATTCACCTATCACATTGACTAAACTTATTTATTTACGTAAAGTTTGTTTATGAACTCAGCAAATTTGTTACGTTTTAATACGATTTGAATTGTATTAATATATTTTTATTTTTTAATCAATTTAATTTTATTAATAAAAAATCTTATTAACATTGAGCTGGTCTAGTATATTAGATAATTTTATTTTTTAATGATCTTTAATTATAATTTTGGTTAAAAAAATATATAGTAAACAATTAACTACAATTTTTCAATTTAATTAGTCAATTTATTTTTAAAATAAAATACAGTGAAAAATCTAACATCATAGCTATATCAATTGATTTTTTAACTAAATCATTTGTATAAAATAAATCGATTGTTTTTTAAACCAAATGATAACGCGTATCATCTATCCAAAAACAACTTTACTTAAAATCGATTGTAGGTGAGTTTTCACCGTCAAATAATAGTTTCCACCAGTGAACTCCTTGATAGATCAAAGAAGTTAAAGGTTCACTATCATTGGCTTAGTTAATAAAAAATATTCTAAAATCCAAAGTCTAAAATTTCTAATGACTAGTAATTAATGAAAGATATTCTTAATTTTTGATTTAATTGTAATAATTTTAAATTAATTGAAATACGTGATTGAAAAAGAATGTCAGTATTGTCAGGAATCAAAAAACATGCATTACGAAAGATATTATCGAGTCTATTAGGAGCTAGAGTCTACAAAAAGTGGGTTGGTTTTGTTCCATCTAGTTATTGATGATAATGCCGGAGATAACTATGTTTTTTTATTTAGTATTTGTATTGTAACTAGTGTTAAACCCGTGCGATGCACGGGCTTATATTTAAATTTGATAAGTTAAATTAAAAATAATATTTTATATCTATATATTTTTTAAAGTTAGTATAACACTATTATCGTCCTTATATAATAAACGTGTTAAATATGTTGTTTTATCTTTATTCAAAGTAAAATATAAATAGAAGAGTTTGAAATTTATAATATTCTTGAATCATAAGGAGGGAGACATGAAAAAAATAAAAACATATATAATTGTAATAATAGCATGTTAATTTTACACTAAATTTTTTTATCAAAAAGCTAATAAAAATTTATCGACAATCTAGTATCTTACTAACTTCATTAGAAAAGCAATTGGCATAGGATGTTGTGCTCCTTGTTACACATTTCATTTCAAATCTGAAAAAGGAGTTATAAATAAATTAGTTATATCTATAGTAAATATTTGTACAAAAGTATAAATCATAACATGCTATTAAAGTGAAAATAATATTATTCTTACCTAAATATTATTAAAAACCTCTTTGAACACGACATTTGTTGTTGATAACTTTGGATTACCGTCTTCGTCTAGAATTAAAACCCTGAGGCCACTGCGACTCTTAACTCTTGACAAAGCAACATAAAGTTGTCCATGGGTGAACACTGATTTTGGCAAATAAAGTCCTACATGTGATAATGATTGACCCTGACTCTTGTTAATGGTCATTGCAAAGCATACTGTTAATGGAAATTGTCTCTGTTGGAACTTAAATGGAAATCCTGAATCTGAAGGGA
>NC_029775.3:103196903-103200327 GCF_000817695.3 Arachis duranensis
GGTCATCAGTAGTTGTAATCAATAGATCATCTGAAATTTCAACTTCTGATTCATCACCAATAATAGAGCCAATATTTCCATTTCCAACATCAAGTATCCAATTAGCAAATCTCTTCATTTCACCTTCATCTTGATCCGAAGAAGACATTAGAAGCCTCATATTTGTATGCAGTTTCAGAACCTTACAAAATGACCAGAGATGGGATGAGTTAATAGCGGATGCCAATATATTGTGTCTACTTCCTTTCGGAATCACCGGATGTATCTGTCTGAAATCACCTCCTAGAATAACAACCTTACCACCAAATGGTTGATGTGTCTTATGTTGATCGGTAACTGACATAAGATCCCTGAGCGTCCGATCAAGTGCTTCAAAGCACATTTTATTGAGCATTGGAGCTTCATCCCAAATTATTAAGCTACTTTGAATGAGTAGCTCAGCCTTCAAACTGCCATGCTTGATGTTGCAAGTAGATTCATCAGTAATTGTAATGGGTATTGAAAATCTAGAATGAGTCGTTCTGCCACCAAGTAGGAGTAAAGAAGCAATTCCACTGGATGCGACATTTAAAATAATCTTTCTTCTAGACCGAATAGTAGAAGAAAGTCCATTCCAAATAAATGTCTTACCACACCCACCATGCCCATAAACGAAGTAAAAACCACCAGAGTCTGTAACAACAGCATTGAGTATCTCATCAAATACTAACCTTTGCTCATGAGTCATCTTTTGTTTCGTATATAAGTTTGTATGAGTCAACTCATTTTTGTCATATGCTAAATCCTTCTCTATTAGCTTATTTTGAAAAAGGCGAACATCAGACATCTCAGGATATGGCATTAATTGATAGTCTTTTAAAGATCTCGCATTGCTGTTGAGTATCTTCTCATCAATCTCAATAAAGCAGGGATTTTTCAATTCGTCATGAGTCATGTTTAGTCCTAGTAAAAGCACATGGTGATTTTATGAAATATTTAATAAGTAATTCCAAAATAAAACTATTAATATTATTAATAAAAATAAAGATAATAAGAGAATACAATCTTGATATAAAAAAAGACATAGTAAAATACTTTGGTTTTTCAAAGCTTTTCTCCTCTCATATAGTATTCCATTAGCTAATAATGTCCAAGTTGCATTCCAAACACGCTCTGGATTGCTATTGCTATTAGATATCAGTAGTATCGCAAATAGTTTTCTCAATTGATGACCAGATGCGAGTTCAGCTACCTCATTAATAGCTACAATGAATTCCCTATCATCGCACAGTAGTCCCATGGAATAGCAAGCATCTTGGAAGTTAGAATATATAATTCCATTAACTGTCCTAATATACTCATATGTTGTGCAACCTCTCTGAACAGCTAACAAAATTCTCATATAATAAATATCACCTGTACCCGGTGGAACATAATTTAACCTCCCGATAGAATACCCTCTTTTGCATGGATGCCATT
This sequence comes from Arachis duranensis, assembly GCF_000817695.3. Taxonomy (NCBI): domain Eukaryota; kingdom Viridiplantae; phylum Streptophyta; class Magnoliopsida; order Fabales; family Fabaceae; genus Arachis; species Arachis duranensis. The sequence goes on from NC_029775.3 coordinate 103,198,362, forward strand.
CCCTTGATTCTCTATCATAAACAAATTGATTTGGAAACTCACCATACGTCAAAGTTTGACCTGCTTCAAGTTTTTTATTGGCCTCCATCCATGCTAAGAATATCGTACATTTTTCTTCCTCTTCTTCCACGATTTCTTCAAGATCGTCATCATCTTTAAAGATAATATTTTGCTCTCCAGGCAAATGAAAGGTTAATCTCATCATTGAAGGCCACCTTTGATGAATATCATACGCTAAGGTTCTCCACACAGTCTCACATGCAGACAAATACTTGTCAATAGCTAAATAATATATAGAGAATATTGTATTTTATGGACTTTCATTCGGCCAAAATACTCATGACATGTTAGTTATTTTTTTGTATAAAATCTATCTTGAATTGTGCTCCGTTTTATATTTTCTTTGTCTTTTAATATCAATTTTCTCTTCAATCTTGCTTCTCTTTGGACTTCTTGCATCTTTCAATATATACTTGAAAATACTAAATAAATAAATTTTTTAACTAATTAAAAATATATATACATTATACATAATACATTTTTATTATTAATTTTTTTATATTATTAAAAAAATAAAGTACACAGGAGTACACATATGGCAGCGTTTATTTTTGGTATACATGTCCATCAAAACATAGACATAGGAGTATACAGAGTATGTGTATGGTGTTTGTTTACTGACACAAAAATAATGAAAGACATGGTCATACACAAATACCTATTAAAAATATGTATTTTGTGTCTCTTTAAAATACTGAGACACTAATTTTTTTACAATTTTTTCTCATGTCTAACTTACCATATAGAATATGAAATTAGTGTCTTCTTATGTCTATGTAAAATTGCACAGCTTTTATTTTCATTGGTTGCTTTAATTTCCTTTTTATTCTCATTTATTTAGTTACATAAACATATTTTATGAAAAATAATATATATATTTTTTATAAAAGTATCTTTTTTTCAAATAAATATAAGTTTAATCTCACGATCAATAAATTCAAGTTATAGTTAAAATCTTTTTTTCATTTCCTTAAATAAAGAGATTGAAAATGAATAACTTATAAGTAAAAAGAGAGAAAAAGATGAAAGTACATCTATTGTTGTGCCGAGATAATCTAAAAAATAACAATGTAAACGAAGTAAATAGAAAAAATTTATAAATGTGACAAATAAAAAAATTTAAATTTAAAAATCAAAACGGTTAAGAAGCCACTTAATTAGGAATTAGTATTAGAATTTTAAATTTCAAATTTTTAAATAGAATTTCCTAATTAGCTAGTGCAAATTTAAAATTTTTAAATAAACTTTTTTAATTAAACGTTTATTGTTCATTAAGAATATAGGAATTTGTTAATTTAAAAATAATTTTTATTAGTTTCGTCATAAATAGTATCAATCATATTATTTATCGATAAAAATAAATAAAATTAAATACAATCTAAAAATTAATAACCTTATAAATTACGTAAATTTAGAAAAAAATACTTAAAAAGAGAGAAAAAGATGAAAGTACTTCTACTGTGGAGAGACAATCTAAAAGATAATAATAAAAATTTATAAGTGTGGCAAGTAAAAAAGTTTAAATTTAAAAATCGAAATAGTTAAAAACTTACTTAATTAGAAATTAGTATTAGAAATTCAATTTTTAAATTTTTAAATAGAAATTTCTAATTAGCTAGTATAAATTTTAAATTTTTAAATAAAATTTTCTAATCAAACATCCATTGTCCATTAGGAATATAGAAATTTGTTAATTTAAAAATTATTTTTTTTAGTTTCATCATAAATAGTATTAACTTTATTATACTTTTTCTAAAATTTAAACAGTATTACATTTTTTTTAAATAGTATAAATAATTTCACATTTTAATAAGATTGATAATTCTATTTATTTTATTATAATTCTTTGTAATTAATATAGTAACTTATAAATTATATAAATTTTTAAAAAATAGTTTGATTTTCA
>NC_029775.3:103201228-103264715 GCF_000817695.3 Arachis duranensis
TACTAGTGTTAAACCCGTGCGATGCACGGGCTTATATTTAAATTTAGTATAACACTATCATCATCGTTATATAATAAACGTGTTAAATATGTTGTTTTATCTTTATTCAAAGTAAAATATAAATAGAAGAGTTTGAAGTTTATAATATTCTTAAACCATATAAGGAGGGAGATAAAAAAATAAGAACATATATAACTGTAATAATAGCATGTTAATTTTACCCTAAATTTTATATCAAAAAGCTAATAAAAATTTATCAACAAACTAATATCTTACTAACTTCATTAGAAAATCATTGGATGTTGTGCTCCTTGTTACACATTTCATTTCAAATTTGAAAAAAGAGTTATAGATAAATTAGTTATATCTATAGTAAAGATTTGTACAAAAGTGTAAATGATAACATGCTATTAAAATGAAAATAATATTATTCTTACCTAAATATTATTAAAAACCTCTTTGAACACGACATTTGTTGTTGATGACTTTGGATTGCCGTCTTCATCTAGAATTAAAACCCTGAGGCCACTGCGACTCTTAACTCTTGACAAAGCAACATAAAGTTGTCCATAGATGAACATTGATTTTGGCAAATAAAGCCGTACATGTGATAATGATTGATCCTGACTCATGTTAATGGTCATTGCAAAACATACTGTTAATGAAAATTGTCTCCATTGGAACCTAAATGGCAATCCTGAATCTGAAGGAATCAAGTTTCTTCTTGGAATGTACACTTTATCTCCAATATTTCTACCGCTCACTACCGTCGCTCCAATTACGTTGCTGCCAAGTTTGTTAACTATTAATCTTGTCCCGTTGCATAAACCTGAAGTCTGGTCTATGTTTCGCAGTAGCATTACAGCGACTCCTGGCTTCAAAGTCAACTTGTGATTGAGTAGTCCCGAACATTTGATGTCATTTAGAAACTCTGATGTGAACCACTCTTGTTTTACATCTTCATTCTCATCAGCTTGACATGTTGTGTCAGAGCTCAAATACTCCTTTTCCATCCCTGAAAAGATTGTCAAGACAAAATCGTTTACCTTCTCGACACTCTTAAGTGTGGGTGCAAGAATTGCTCTACTCTGAAAATATATGTAATCTGACATGTTTTGCAACAAATTTAGATATGCAAAGTCTACCAAATACGTATAATCGAACTCAGGAGTATTGAGAGTGTCAAAACTCACAAAATTAAAACCACAAGTAATAACCAAATAACTTCAATTTATATTTAAAAAAATTCTAAATTCCAAACATATAAATCGAAAAAAACCAAAAGAAAAATAACAACTTAAGAAAAAATAATGTTTCTATCAAAACAAACATATACTTTACATTATTCTATTAGATAGACTTTAGAAGGGATTCTAAAACACGTGCATCCAAATTCTCAAGTTTCATTCTCAATCTTGATCTTCTTGCAGATTGAAGTATCTCCTTGCACCTTCGAATCTTCCGACTCCGAGAATAGTCGCTTGGCTGGTGTAATAGCATTTTTCAACACTTCGGATTCATCATTGTCCGCGACTTCATTGGAGAATTCAAGTAACAAATTCTGTACAAAATACTACGTTAAATTAAAGACTTCATTCTCACCTTTAATTTTATCTCAATAATATTTTTTGAATAAAATAAAGATCTAACTTTGAGAAAATAAATAAATAAAAGATTCATTTTTTGAACAAAATCATCTTCTTAACTTTATAAGAGGGTGAAAAATATGGATTATCAGATATTTGAACTTCAACGATGAAGAAAAAGGTCTTATCAATTAGGTTAAGAAAAAGTATAGGTGTATCCCATTCTGCAGGGTATTACATAATATATTAATAATAAATAATATAAAAATTACCATTAAAAATATCTTCACTAATATTTTTAGAAATAAATATTGGTTAGAACTTACCAATAGGAGTGGATCAAATATCTTTACACAGCTCTTTTTTAGAACTTGTTTTGTCTCATTGTCAAAGACTACAAAACATGCAAAATAAAATAAAATAGAATTGATGAACAAAAATCAAAGAATGATTAGATGGAAATAAATAAAAATAAATTTAAAATATAAATAATATAAATTTAAAATAAAATAGAAAAATATTAGTAGAAAACTCACGTCTTCATCGAGCCAAACCATCTCAATTGAGTATGGCAATGGAGAATTTCCGTAACTTGGTAGTGTCCATAACCGTATCACTCGTATACGTACACACAAATTGTTGATGGTAGGATTGATGTCTGTAATTTTGTGAATACCAGCAATTGGAATAAGTAGAGAAATTTTGAATATATGTAAAGAAAGGGATTTATGTACTTTAAATTGTGGTGCTTTACATCTCTCATAACTTATATTTTTATAGTTGACTCATAACTAAAATTTTTTAAATTTGATTGACTTTAATTTAAATTTAAATTAAAAGTCAATCAAATTTGAAATTTAAAAAATAACAACCTAAGTAAAATAACCCAAACAAATAAAATAATTTAAAATTTAAAAAATAATAACCTAAGTAAAACAACTCAAACTTAAAATTTGAAAATAACAACGTAAACAAATAATAATTTAAAAATTCTAAATTAACGTAAATCTTTATAGTAATATTAGTATGTAACAACCGAAATATAATTAACGTAAATTTTTTTAAAACTCTAAATTTTTTTAAAAGAATTTATGTAGCTGAAATTTAAAAAAAAAATCAACAAAATTTTAAAAAATAATGCTAAAAAGAATTAACAAATTTTTAAAAAATAGTGTTAAAATGTAAAAAATAATAACTTAAATAAAATAATTTGAAATTTAAAAAATAACAACCTAGGTAAAACAATCCAAACAAATAAAATAATTTAAAATTTAAAGAATAATAACCTAAGTAAAACAACCTAAACTTAAAATTTGAAAATAACAACTTAAGCAAATAAATTTATAATTTATAAATATAAATCTTAAAATTTCTAGTGACGACACGTCAACAAATGAACTCCCAAACTCAACGTATGAACGCCACATCAGCAAATGAGCTCCCCATTTGTATTACTATAAAGATTAGTTAGCTAAATAAGGAACGAAGAAGATAGATACAAGTATTTAAATTCAAGTTTGTTATAATTATTAGGCAGAAGTTTGTAACTCAACGTATGAGCGCCACGTCAGCATATGAGCTTTCCATTTGTATACTATAAAGATTCTAAACTTTTTAAATGCTCTACCTTATTGTATTAAACTTTTTATTTAAAAAAATTGTAATAATTTTATTTTAATTTGAAAATACTATTATGGGACAAAATTTGTACTTACGTAATTCTGCATCATCATGCAACCAATATTGAAGTAGAATTATAATCTTCTTAGTTACCACAGTCTACGAAACCACCACGGACAGCCATATGAAACGGGCTAAGCAGAAGAAGGAAGAAGCTGTGATTGGTAAGACCGTGAGAGGAAACAGGGAGAGACTTGGAGCAGGACGACAACGCGGCGAACGAAGGCAGTTTCTTACTCCCTGTGGCGGTGGCCCCAGAGCGCAATGGACGGCGGCGGAAGCTATAAGTTTAAAGGGATATAATTTTCATTCAAATTATTAAAGTGTATACCACCAAGTATATATTATACTTAATCTTAAACATTATAACACCACATATCCTTACTAAGATTCTTATCAAACATAAATAGTTTGGTAGCAATGGAAGTTTGAAACCAATTTCAAAATACAGAGACAGAAAAAATTAAAGACAGACCCACACTGAACCCTATCAGCTACTCAAACCCACCTTCTCCGTCGGCCATACGATACCATAGCCGCCGGCGGACTAGCCTAACCTCACCTACTCAAAATAAAACTTCAACAACCACCACAGCCACCACCACAACCTCCTCCGCCGCAGCCACCACCACAACCTCCACCACCACCGCCATGACCTCCACCCCGTCTGCCACCGCAAGCAGAAGCTGTCATAATAACTAAGCCACCGTCTTTGGTTCCGCGGCTACCGCTTCTACGAGATTTAGGTTTTGGAGCAGTAGTGGAATTAGTTGTAGTTTCAGTTTTTGTTGTACGTGCATCTCTCTTATTATCTACTTTCTCTTGACCATTCTTCTTTCCACCACCACCGAAACAAAAACAACCCATATAGTTCGTTCGTTGCAGATTCTAACTAATGACGAGTCCTATTATTTTCCTCTATCCTCTTTCCTTATATAGAACTTATGTTTAAAATGAAATTGAGATTTAAAATTTAAATATTTTTACTTTTTTAATCCAATTCAAGGGTTGTAATTCAAACTATAAATTTTGTGAGACCTATAATTTAAAATTAAAAAGGTAGTTAGTTTTAAATTAAAATAGGGGGATATGTTCACCAAAAAAAAAATAGGGGGATATTATTAAAGTTTTTTTTTCAGTGTTTTCAATTATATTTTGTAAAAAGGATATAATAATAAATAAATGTAAATATTTTAAATTATTAATTAATTAACACATTCAAATGACAAAGTTAATAAAAAATAACTTTCAAGAACATGCTACGTGAGTTATACATGCTAATAATTGAAAAATCTTGATTTTAATTATATAATAGATAATAGATAATTGTTCATTTATCTTGGATTAAAATATTATTAAAAATTTGTATTTACCTTCAAAAAATATATGTATTTATCGTCACAAAATTTATTTATTTAAGGAATTTCATCTTTTTCTTTATTTTTTATTTTGCTTTTCTTTTTTATACTTCATAAAATTTTTCGAAAAAACAAAGATATTTGAAAAGGAGAAAACGTAGAAGAAGAATAGAAGATCCATCCAAGAGAAGAAGGAAAAAACACAGTAGATTAGAAGAGGAAGTTGGAGGAAAAAGATGTAGAAGAAAAAAAAGATACACTAAAAACTAATCGCGTAAGATAAGAAAGAAAACATGTTTGGAGATGTTTAGCTAGATATTGTTACAAAATTAATGTGGTCACCCAATAGTTCTATTTTTTAAAATATAGGAGAATAAATTTATAATCTTAATTCTTTTGCAAATTTTTTTTTCTCTTTAACTACCTCTATTTCTAGTAGAAACAAGTTCAAATTATTGTTTGTGTGAACTTCTAAAAATATACTTTTTTTAAGTAATTTTTTTAAAAGATTTTTTTTAAAAAATAATAATAATTTTATGTTTGAATATTTCATATAAAAATATCTTTTTATTTATCAGTTATGTTTGGATCAGATTCAATAATATAAAAAGTTTTTTTATTTATAATGTTAAAACATCTATTTTAAGGTAAAACAAAAATCTTTTCAAGTCACCAAAAAAAAAACAAAAATCTTTTCAAAAAAAGATATAAATGGCAACTTTTGAAAAAGATGTTTCTATTTTTATTTTTTTAGTTTTTTAATTTTACTATTACAAATTTACTAAAACACTAAAAATTAAAAATATTTAATTATTAGTTGAAATGAGATAGGGGGGTGAAACAGAAAAGATTGAGGGATCAGAATCCATAAATGAGATAGCAGGGGATACAATGAATCCCGGCAGGGCCTGAATGGGTCGCAGATAGAGAGTGTCCGGAGTGCCCCGGCCCTTATTAGTTGCAATGTTTACTGCTAAAGGGTATTATCGGCAATTGGAGTTGTTATTAATATTCTCTATATTGTTCTATTCAATCAATCTTTATTGTTTCCTTAAATAATGCTATAGTGTAGTGAGTGTGGTGAATTTGTGATCCTCCTCTTTAGCTTGCACTAAAAGTTTCAACTTTCTTGCCACCCTTTACAATTCAGGCTCTACATAGATCAGAAATTGGCTTGGCTTCACAGGATATCCTTTCAATATCCCTCATTGCATTGCTTGCCACACTAAACAAGTTCCTAGGAGGAATGTCCAAATAAGGTTTTTGTGATTCTCTGATTAATTATTTCTTTTATCTCATACTTCTATATGATTTATTACACCCTTTTGTGTTGGTATATGCTTTATTGTAATAGTATAATTATTGTTCAGTTTCTGTTTTTTATGTGCAGTGACTTAAGAGTAATGACAAACATAAACCATAGATGATGTGCATTGACCACCTTAAATTGAAAATCGATGACGTTTTAGTTTCAGGTTTCTCATATGTCATCGTCTTTTATATTGATGAAAAAATGAATCAGGAAAAAATTTATGACAATACCTCAAAATACTTGACCATTTTCACACTAAGATCAAGGGAATTGCCTTATGAGTATTGGGCAGTTGCTTATCCGTGTTTAATGTGTTATGTCTAGTCAGTTCTCTATCATTTAACTGTTTGGTTTCGAAGTCTAAAGTTCAAATTATATTTCTTAAGCGCATTTCTTTGATTCTTTGCAGTACTATCTCAACTGATCTGGATGGAGCGCCCTTTGGGTAAACATTTCCTACTTTTATCTAGCTGAATTCAGGAAAATTGCTTTTTACCAAGTGATATTGAAAAAGCTGAGATAGTTGATTTCTTGGAAAAGAATAGTTGTTATTTCATCTTTGCACAACTGCATACTATTTGTTGTATGAGGCCAATGAAAAGGAAATGGCAAAATAAATGCTAATCTCAATTGCTATTTGCTATATTTCTTCTGCCTTCAGTTTGACCAACCTTCTGAATTATCTATTCCTTCCAAACGTATATTTCTGTTAAGGAATAATTTGCACAACTGCTTTTTTTTTTTTTTGGCTTTTTTTAAAGTGTATACAAAGTATATACTATACTTAATCTTAAACATTATAACACGACGTATCCTTACTAAGATTCTTATGCTTATGCATCAAACATAAATAGTTTGGTAGCAAAGGAAGTTTGAAACCAATTTCAAAATACAGAGACAGAAAAAATTAAAGACAGATCAACACTGAACCCTATCAGCTACTCAAACCCACCTTCTCCATAGCCGCCGGCGGACTAGCCTAACCTCACCTATTCAAAATAAAACTTCAACAACCACCGCAGCCACCGCCACAACCTCCTCCGCCGCAGCCACCACAACAAACTCCACCACCACCGCCATGACCTCCACCGTCACCCCCTCTGCCACCACAAACGGCAGAAGTAGTTGCGGTGTTACCGAAGGCAGGAGCTGTCATAATAACTAAGCCACCGTCTTTGATTCCGCGGCTACCGCTTCTATGAGATTTTGATTTTGGAGCAGTAGTGGAATTAGTTGTAGTTTTAGTTTTTGTTGTACGTGCATCTCTCTTATTATCTACTTTCTCCTGACCATTCTTCTTTCCCCCACCACCGAAACAAAAACAACCCATATAGTTCGTTCGTTGCAGATTCTAACTAATGACGAAACTACTTCGACTGCTTAGTGCTTATTAATGCTTGTATTTTGGTTAGTTTAGTATGAAAGACAAGTTTAAGTTTCTGTTTCTATTAATTGCCACTGCAATAACAGCTTTTAGAACATGCGAGGATGTTTCCTCCTCTTTCTCCTTCTTCATCAGGTAAGCAAAAATCTGCTAAACTGCTAAAGCTCAATTAGCTAATTCAAGAAACAACTTTCTTCCAATTATTTTCCCCATTTTCTTGGTCAATCGCGTCAATGCATTTTCCTTTCTTGTTTCAACATTGATGCACCACAATGTATTGTTTCATTTGTTTCTTAATACGTTAAACATAGAAAGATAAATCAATATTTTCATATGTCCCGATCAGTGAATTTCTTTATTCGAAACATGCTATATATTTTATTTTTATCGAGTAGCATGTAAATTTATGTTTGATGCATCAAGCATAAGAATCTTAGTGAGGATATGTGGTGTTATAATGTTTAAGATAAAGTATAGTATATAGTTTGTATACACTTTAATAATTTGAATGAAAAATATATCCTTTCAAACTTCAAAGTACCATGGTTTTGTGTTGGTTATATTAATGAAGGAATTATTAAATTAACAAGTTCATATGAAATTAGTGTTGATTTATGCGGTTTTAAAAATTGTATAATTAAAATTGGTTGAATTATTCTACTAGTTTCTATAATTTTATCAAATTTATAATTAGATATTTATTTGTTTTTTTTTAATTTAGTTTTTATACTACTTTTAATTTTGTAATTAGATTATTTTTATGTTAAAAACGTTAAAATTAATAGAATATTTTTCTTAAAAAATATGTGGTCAAAGATCTAATTAGATTTTTAATTGTGGATACTTTTAAATTTATGGATAAATAGTTAGTTAACTCAAATATTTTTTATACTAAAAAAAGACCTAATTACAAAATTAAAAACAATATAAAGACCCAATTAAAAAAAATTATAAAAATCTAATTATAAATACAGAATAATTAAACCATTAAAATTTAAAGAAATGGACAATAAAATAAAAGATTTGAGACAACACATACTCTCAATTTATATGGAACTTATGTTTAAAATGAAATTGACATTTAAAATTTAAATATTTTTAGTCCAATTCAAGAGTTGTAATTCAAACCATAAATTTTTTTAGATTTATAATTTAAAAATAAAATCTTGTCAATGGTGCTGTAGGTGAATTTGTTACTGGTGCAACTGTTCTGGGTTACAAAGGTAGCCTTTTGCTCCAAACTATTTATCTCTGATAGACCATAATTTGCATATGTTAAATCTATATTTTGAAATCTCACTTATGGAACGGGTCCGCTGATTTGTCGATGAAAATGGTGAACAAAACTCAATGATGCTTTGATGGCTTTCACCTATAATCTAACTAGATGTGATAGTGAAGTATCATATAAGGAAATCCAGTTCATTTGTATGTGAATGTTGTGTGTGCGTGTGTATTCGTGAGTTTTCATATTTGTTTCTTTATGATTTGTGTTTGGATCCGATGTGTTTTTGTTCATATGCCTAATGTCAATTCTGAAATCACATAAGTTTAAAGTGACATTTGTGCCCTTTTTTTGCTGTTTTAAGTGATCTGTTTCATTCAGATCCAATAATACTTGGTTGATAGCTGATGTTATATAAACTTGAAGCTCCTAAGTTGTTCGTATTCCATTCCAACCAAGAAATTTTTTTATTCTTGAAGCCAACAATGTCTTGTAGCCATAGCTTAAGGCCTAAGCATAATGTATCTGTTAGCGGTTGTAGTTCAAATGAAACCTTTATTGTTAACTAACTGAAACTTTTCTTTTAATTAATTTCTGGAAAGAATGAGAATTATAGGATGCCATGATAAAGTTAGCTGTATTTTTCATTGCTTGGGGGTTGGGGCTATGTTATTTATTATTGTAATGCTTATTCAGTCTTAAAATTTGTTATCCATAGGTGGTTCGTCAGTTAATGTGTCTTCAAATATTGGCACTGGAAGAAGCCAATATGTGAATGCTGGAGAACTAAGTGGCAGCACTTCTTCACATGAAGGACTTAACAAGCTGATAAACATAGTGATCTTATAGTTTATATAAACATTGTGGGAGCAAAGAACTAAGATGTATATTTTCCTATGTAAATTCTCTTGCCGCACATTTAGTATTTTGAATGTTGCTTCTTGTGCTTCATTTATGCATTGTTATAGGTTGGTTTGTCCAAATCAGCTATAGGTGATTCCAATCATGTAGAATCAGTTCATTAATTTTTTTTTTTTTTTGCAGCATTGTAAATTTATTGACAGAATTACTTATTCAATAACAGATGCAATTATACAATAGTCCTAAAAGAACATAGCCCTGAATGTTGTTCATTTTTTAAATTAATTTCTCAAGCTACACTTATAAAATAATTTTTCAAGCGTCTATATTTTGTTATTTGCTTTTAATGATTTGTTAGTGTTTAGAAAAATAAAAGTTTACAATTTCATGCCGACAAACAAGGCCTTCGAGTTACATTTTATAATCGTATGCTAAGCAAATCCTTATTAATTATTATGCTTTTTTCTCATTAATTCCAAAGAAAAGTATAGTCTAATTTTGATATGTAAAGAGTATCTCCCAAACGGTGTTTTGCTTTTTATATGACAGAACATTTACATGAGTAAACACTTCAATAACATAATAAAGCATTGCTGTCATTTTAAACCAATTAAATAAAATAGAATAAAAATAATTTGACACTAAATAATTAAAACAGAAATTTGCAGGAATATAAAGTAAAAAAATTAACATCAAGATCAAATGAAATTAATGAATAAATTATTTGAAACATTCAAACTTCAGGCAGTGTCATTCAGGGGTGGATAGATCCAACTTTCTGATATCTGAAATTTAAGGAAACATAACCAATGAAACAGTGGCAATGGAATGCCAACAAAAACAATGCCAATATATATATAATCCTTTTGAATAATTTTCAACCCTTGAATTTGATAGATAAGTAATAGAATAACTTACATGTTGAGAACCCGTAAAAAGCCTAACAACCCCTCTTTCTCTCAATGATTTGTGGAATTCTGTGAACTTTCATTTCCACCTCTCAGCTCCGATAATATAAACAGGCTTCCTGCGTGAGGAATGAAATTATTTTCTTGTGAGAAAAGGTATGCCAGAAATTAAAATTGAGTTTTCAGTAAAATTATTTAGTGGTTAGGTAAGCCAAACCAATTGAACTGTCAGAGCTTACTATCAAAACAAATTTCTTAACAACCAAATCTAAACCTCCTGAATAAATCTTTACCTTGTCCATCCCAAATATAAATTTTGGGATTGCCCTCAAGTTTCTTCAATATAGTATCTGACACCTTATTCAAAGGCAAAAGAAAGAGAAGAGTGAGTCAGAGATAACAAATAAAATAAAATAAAATAGATAATGAATTTACATCTTCACATTTTCCTTAGGCAGCCAGGAAACTAGTGATACTATCTACTGGACTTACCACTGATATTATTTTCTTGTGATTTTGATTACTCATTGCTCTCCTTTAAGTAAATCTGTGATCTTAATTCTTCATTTACATATGGTAATACCAAACGATCGTCCAAGGCGACCTTGCTCCTTAAGACCCCTAATTGCCAAAATCATCAGCATCATGCCAAATAATCATCAGTTTATCACACCAACATGTGTGATCATATATACAAATAGCTCCTGCAGATGATCAAGACCAATCTCAGACCTTATGATGTCAAAATGAAACAAAAAATAAGAAAAGCAATATCATGCATACTTAGTCCAGTCACAAAGGAACTGGATTTCCTTATATGATACTTCATTATCGCATCTAATTGGATTATAGGTGAAAATCATCAAAGCATCATTGAGTTTTGTTCACCATTTTCATCGACAAATCAGCGGCCCCATTCCATAAGTGAGATTTCAAAATATAGATTTAACATATGCAAATTATGGTCTAACATAGATAAATAGTTTGGAGTAGAAGGCTATCTTTGTAACCCAGAACAGTTGCACCAACAACAAATCCACCTACAGCACCATTGACAAGATCCCTCTTCTTCTTCTTTGCCAAAGACAAATAGGCGCAAAGCGAACAAACACACCTATAGACATTATACATGGTAGAGCTTAATGACATCGTTTAATCTATATGACTGATCCCATTTAGTGAGATAAGACTTTGTTGTTTTTGTTTATATATTTTTTTGTTTTAATTTTTAAATAGTTTCAAACATAAAATTAAAGTTAATTGAAATTGACTACATTAAAAAGATTAAGGTAGTTTTTGTCCAATATATTTTTTATTAAATAAAAACATAAAATTAAATAAAAAATATTTTTTATTTTTATTAAAGTATAAGGATAGTTTAGTAAAAATTGATATAATACATATTAAAAATAAATTAATTATTGACGTAAAAAATATAATTTATATGTTGTGTTCTAATTTATCCACGTTTTTATTGTATCAAGACATATAAATTTATTATTGTACTAAATCAAACACCGATTTACATTTCACTAGTATTAAATGGGGGAATAAGAGACTACAATATATACATTATACATATAAAAGAATAAATCCTTTTTTTATTACAAAATATATCTAATGATGAAAAAATAATTTAATATTCATTAGAAATTAGATTTGTTCGACAAAATTATCTCTGTTACTATTTGTTAAATGAATTTAGTATTTAGTCAGTATTGAATTAATTTATATTTTTTATGATTATATTTTTTAGCAATGTAATATTTATATGTTAAAAATTTTAATTATTCTAAATATATTTTTATTTTTAATATTAGAATATAAAAAGAAAACAGAAAAATGTATATATTGTCTATTGTAAAAAAATTTAAAAGAAATTAATTTAAAAATAGAATAAAAAATAGTGTTATCCAAATATATTGGCGTATGGTGTGTTATCCACATATGTGGATCTGCATGTTCAGTGACCTGCAAATCGCAAGTCACGTTTTGAATGAAAAAAAAAAAAGACTGTTGCAAAACGCAAGTTGCGTTTAACATAGAAGAAAAAGTAGCTGCCGAAACGTGTTTCATGTCCCGTGCATGTAGACAAGATCGACGTTTGACTACTTTGGAACTGTCCAAATGCAACCTATTTTTGGCAGGTGGGCAGAAGCAAATCGCAACTTGCAATTGGCAGAGAGCTGAGTTGAATGTCTAACAAGTGTTGTAGAAAAAATATGAAAGAGAGACTTTATATAACGCAAAACGCAAGTTCAAGGAGAAAAAGTGTGGTTGTTTCATTTTGGAGAAGGTTTAGCATTTTGGTTTACAAGGGAGGAGGGTTTTAGGGTTTGGTTGCAAGGGAAGGGAAAGAAGAATAATAAAAAAGAGAGGGAGTAAAATTAGAAAAAAAATGATTCGTAATTTTACACTACCTCAAAAACATATAATTAAATATTTGAATCATTTTTAATAGATAAGTGTTTTTTATATTATTATGATAAATAAATATATTTATTTATATTTTATTTATTTGTATTTTAACTGCTAGTTTATTATGTTGTTTATTATTATTATTATTATTATTATTATTATTATTATTATTATTATTATTATTATTATTATTAACGTTGTTGTTGTTTTCGTTAAAGATGAGTAATTATTATTATCATTAGGATATTATTAACTTTTTATATTGTTTATACATGACAATAATAATTTATTATTATGAACATGTTAATAATAATGTTTGTTATTTGGAAGAACTCAATGATAATGATATATTATTATTATTATTATCTTTTGAATATATTATTAACTATTATTATTAATATATTAGTATTATTGTTGTGACAGTTATTTTTGTAGCTAATTATTAATATTATTATTAATGTTATTATTAACATTAATTATAGTTATCAAGTAATATTAATAATAATTTTTTTTGTAGGCGATCGAAAATTTGTTGTTCAAAATATTTGATTTACCAGAAATCTTTAACGAGATACTTGTAGTGGTGCTAGTATTAATTATTAATTAGGTTTCACCACGTTTTGCGAGAAGACAAAATGAGAGGTCATTTTGCACTTCTTAGTATTTTGGTGGAACGATAAAAGTCTAAAATCCACACGTTTCACTTTCCAGTAGACAAAATGACTGTAGCATTGGAAGACGTAACACATATACTTGGCCTCCCAGTTAATAGGGAGTCTGTCACAAGTAGAACGGACAACAGTCACCATGCACTACAACATTTTTGAGCTATTGCAACATGTGCGATAAATAACACTTAAAAAGTGTTGTTTAAAGTGGTTAAAAACATCACTTAAAATTTATAGCAAAAAAATAAGACTAATACAACACTTTGTTAATAGGTGTTATTTTTTATTAATTTTAAAAACATATAAAAAATGTTGCTTTAATAAATTAAACAAACAACATTTATAATATTTATATATCACGCTTTATAAGAGTTGCTTTTAAATATATAATAAATTTCTGGTGAAAAGCGTTGCTTAAATTTTTTTCATCCAAATTTTAATTCCCTCCAAATATTTTAACAGAAAAGCTCTGCATACAAGCGCTAACGACTTGTATGCTTTACAAGTTACTTAACACCCTAAAACCTAAAACGCGCTCCAATGGCTACGTCGTATACACGCGCTATATATAACTACCAAATTTAAAAGATTTGTTTCCTTCTTCGTTTTCCTTATTTGCAGATTTGCTCGTTCTTCTTCTCGCGAAGCTTTTCCTGGTTTCTTCGATCGTTCTTTTCCCCTCCTTTCTCACTCGTTTCTTCTTCGTCATTTACATTAGTTCCTCTCTCTGTAACTCCAGCTTCGTTTTCTATTTGATTTTTTGTTTTCTGAAATCAAAGTTTGAACTCGTTTTGAAGATAATAGATGATTCAACCTTAGATTGTCAGCTGAATCCAAGCGAAGTGGATTATGAATTTGAATCTAACGAAGTTCCTGAGGTTTGATACTATGAATTTTGTTGCAGTAATTTGTATAGCATTGTGTAGGTGAATAATTCGTGAACATTGACTGTCAAACTAACGCATGAAGATAAATCTGTGGATTGAATGTAATGTATTAGTTTTGACTAATTTTCTGGAATTTATAGCAGACGATCAGGTGTAGATAAGAACTTTTTTGGGTGTATTTTTGAGGGAAGTGTGGGTGTATTTACAGTTTACTGGTTTTTCTGTTATTTTAACTGAGTTGTTGTGGTTCGGGTGTATTATATCAGACACGATTGGGTGTTTCTAGTTTTTGACATGGTGTATTCTGCAGCCTGTGTATTTACAGTTTATGGCTTTTATTGTCATTTTAGTTGAGTTGTTGCGGTTCGGGTGTATTATATCAGACATGATTGGGTGTATTTTTAGTTTTTGACATGGTGTATTTTGCAGCCTCTCTCTGTTGTTGATGACCAGTTTGTTCCCAAGGTTGGAATGACCTTTACCACCCTTGAAGATGCTGGAAAAGTTTACAGGAACTACGCCAAGGCTGCAGGGTTTTCTACAAGAGTTCAGAGCACAAATAGGAAGGAAAACGAGATTAAGAACCAATTGATTACATGTAGCAGAGAGGAAAAATGAAAATCTAAAATATCTCAAACAGCACAGGGAACTAAGCATGTCCATTCGTCGTACAATAGAGAATAACGAGGAGGCTGGTATTAGACTAAGCAAAACTTACCAATCATTTGTTGCGGCTGTCAGGGGTCATCGCGAGTTAAATTTTATTGAAAAGGATGTGAGGAATTACATTACGAGAGAAGTGCGAGAAGCGTGGGTGTGCTTAAAGACTCATTTGATAGGAATTGAAATGATTTTCTATTGAATTTTGGTCTTGTGAACAACAAGTGGCTTTCAGGTAATGTTTGTTTAAAATCTGCAGCAGAGGTGTAAATTTAATTTTTTTTCGGGTGTATTTATAGTCTGTGTTTGGGTGTATTCTACAGATCTCTATGAAGATCGTCATATATGGGTTTCAATCTATCTGGATCACCACTTCTGGACAGGGATGAGAAGCACACAAAGGAGCGAGAGCATGCATTCTTTTGGGTGTAAAAGCAGTGTTCTTTTGGGTGTATTTCTGAATTTTCTTGTATTTCATATTTTACATATATATACATATATATACTTCAGAATCTTGTTTTTATCTTATAAAATACTGTTTTTTTTACAACGATGTAAGGGTTTTAGGTATTAGGGTTTAGGATTTTAGGGTTTACGGTTTAGGTTTTAGGGTTTACGGGTTAGGGGTTAGGGTTTAGGTTTTAAGTGATTAGGGTTCAGGATTTTAGGGATAAAGCATCAGGGGGATAGAATTTTGGGTGTATATTCAACTTTCTTTGGGTGTAAAAAATGGCAGGTTATGGGTATACATTTGGTTTGATGTTTTCCTTCATATTATGGTACCTGTAATTCATACATTTTGAATACAGCAGAGAGAGTTTAATTATTGAAAGAAATTTTACAATAAACTGGATTATAATTGAAAATTTTTTACAACATGTGTTCAATTTGTTACAGGACTATATAACATTTACATTAATCAGTGTCAATATCCTTAGAATCTATCTGATAATTTGGTGATGCACCCTTAGTGGCGGGATGTGCATCAAGCCACTAAATCCCAAATCCCTAACAATTGTTTTCTTCTCCTCGCTCATGTTTCTGAATTTCTCACTTAACAAATGTGTTGCACACTTAAGGTCTTTGGTTTGCTGTAAACAAAGCAAAATTATAGTCAGATATGTTTCTATTATATAAAACTGATTTCATCTAAGACATATATTTGTTCTTACATTTTTTCAGCTTGGTTTCTGCCTGCCATTTTTTCTGAAATGAAAAATACACCCATAGATATCAGTAAGATACACCCATAGATATGATTCAGATACACCCATAGATATGAGTCAGATACACCCATAGATATCAGTCAGATATCACTCAAACATGCATTAATATACAAGGTCAAGCAACATTACAAGGTCTAGCAATATACACCCATGGACAAGCAAATATTAGAACAGTTACAACTGTTGACTATATTACAGTATACCAGTTCAGAAATATACACCCAACAAAATACTCAATATACACCCACCAAATCACGCAATATACTCCCAAAAATCAGTTACTAGAAGAACCAGAACACCAAGAACAGTAACACCTAGAACAACTAAGAAGAACAGAATAACCTAGAAGCAAAAATAACAGTAAAACCTAGAACAAGTAGAACATTAAAAACTGTAAAATGAGACCTAGAACAAGAAGAACAGTAAAACCTAGAAGAACGTAGAAGAACAGTAAAACCTAGTTCTTCGTTTTTGAAATGTGGAAAATATACAATATGAGTAAAATAGTAACAGTAAGATATATCAGTAGATCAGTAAGATACACCCATATATATGAGTCAGATACACTCATTGATGACAGTAAGATACACCCATAGATATGATTCAGATACACCCATATATATCAATCAGATACACTCATAGATATGATTCAGATACACCCATATATATCAGTCAGGTATCACTCAAACGTGCATCAATATCAAGCAACATTACAAGGTCAAGCAATATACACCCATGGACAAGCAAATATAAGCAAGTTCTGACTATTACAGTATATCAGTTCAGAAATATACACCCAACATTTTATGCCATATACACCTAACAAATTACTCCATATACACCCACCAAACTACGGAATATACCCCCAAAAATCAGTTACCAGAAGAACTAGAACAACAAGAACAGTAACACCTACAAGAATGAAGAAGAACAGTGTAACATAGAAGCAAAAATAATAGTAAAACCTAGAATATTATAAACTGTAAAATGAGACGTAGAGCAAGAAGAACAGTAAAACGTACAACAACATAGAAGAACAGTAAAACCTAGTTCGAAATTTGGAAAATATACAGGAATGGTAATGTAACGTACCTTTGTTTTCTCTGGAGATTCTTGATCGAGAGTTTTATGGTGTGTTGATGGAGTTTTCGAATGTTAGCGACGAGTTGTATATCTTGAGTTTCAAATGTTGCTCGAAAATGGAAGGATTGCGTTTTCTCTGAATGGCTTTGAGAAGTGGAAGAAGTGGAAGAGTCTGCCATTAATGGGCGGTTTACACGAAGAGAAGCGCAACCATTTGAGTGGGAGCGCGTGAATGTTACGCTCCATTCAATATAATTAGAGCGCGTGTGGAATGTTTGTGGGCTGGGGGCTTGTAACACTTGTAAGGCCTTATTGCTTGTATATGTAGCAAGCCCGATATTTTAATTCCCCCGAAACCAAAAACAGGAAAGAAAACACAAGCAATAATTGATTCATCACTCCTCACTCCTATTAGTTTATTACTTAGAAACAGAACTCAAATCCTGCTATCTTAGAATCAAAATCCTAACCCCAGCTCAATTTTCCCAATTTGACTACATTGACTCACGTTCTGCATTCCTTTCTCTCGCCATTGTCCTAGAAGGTTCTTTCGAGTGGATGCGCCAGCTCCATAGAGGCTTGCTCGGGCGGTGCGTGTGAGTTTCATGGTTGATTGTAGAGGCGCGTTGGTTTCCGATCTCTCCCAGACGTACGCTTGGATGGCGTTCAAAATCAAAATCATGAATAAACCTAAATCCCTAATCCCATCCCTAACACAATTTCCCCAATTTCATAACACCGATGCACGCATTCTGCGTTTCTCTCTGCTCTGCCGAGTTCTGCTATACTCTGCCATGTTCTTCTTCTCTGCCGTGTTCTTCTCCTCGCGTCGAGTTCTGCTTTACTCCACCATGTTCTTCTGCTCGCGCCGAGGTTAGCTCTGCTCCGCTATGTTCTTTTGCTCACACCTTGTTCTTCGTTCTCTCGCGCTGAATTCTGCTCCACTCCTCCGTATTCTAAATTGGGAGAAGTAGCTACTTATGCAAAAATAGTGAGAAATGTGACCTTGTTTTTCTTTTCCTTAATGTTTTAGGAATTTCATGTAACTCAATTAGATTACAGAAAGGCTATCTGCGGATAAATGTGAGGTATGTTCCTTTTGTCTTTAAATATGTCATTTAATTTGAAGTTTAAGTAATTGGAAGAATAAACTCTCAGTTGCTGCTATTTTATAGGCAGAGTTGTTAAGCAAGAAATATGAGGAGAAGTACAAACATTGTAGCAGAAATAACATCCAAATTGATTGTTGAAGGCAGTTATGAACATTCTGTTGGATATTCATGGCATTGTGATGGCTGTTCTTTACAGGAGAAAAGTGCATTTTGGATTCAGAACTTTGGCATGCATGTGCTGGTCCCCTTTTTTCTTTACCAGTTGTTCAAAACCGAATTGTCTACTTTCCACAAGGTCACAGTGAACAGGTAAGATTGTGATGTTGGAAGTTATATGCCTAAGTTCTTTTAGTTTATGTCTAAATTCTAAACTATAAAGTAATAATAAGAATTCTAAGTTTTTTATGCTAGTTTGTTTGATTACTTGGACTTGATGAGTTATATGCATGCATGAATTGTTTGATTTTATTTATAATTAATTTTAGGTGTTATCTTAATTAGCTTGTTCTGCACCTTGTTGCTATGCTGTAACTATTATAAGTTGTAACTATTTTATTTGTGTTGGTTAGTTCCAATGCTATAGTCAAAGAGTGTAGGTTTTGTAAGTGCTTGTTTGGATTTGTTTGCATGTCCCTAATGGATATTTGGTATATGAGTTATATAGAAAATGAAACTGGTTAGAATAATCATGCTTCTCATTATATTGTGGAACTAATAATTAATTCAGACATAAAAGGTTTTGAGATTTTTAAGCATATTTATCTGATGATCATCATTCATTTCTATTTAATTTTCAACATAGTTCATCTCATCTTGTTGCTTTCTTCTTAATGGAAGGACTTTAAACCTCTATCTCTTTCTCTGTTCTTCGCACTGTGTTGGTTACTTCTCTTTGCATTTTGGGTTCGTCGCTGTTGGCGTCTCCACCGTGTTCGTCGCTGCTCGCCTCACCTTGCCGTTGGTTTCGTCCCTGCTCGCATCGCCATCTGTTCATCGCTGCTCACATTTGAAGCTTCTGATTTTTGGTCTTCTCGCTTCCAATTTTCTCGTCGCCTTCTGCTCTTGGTAGCTTCTTGGCTCCTGGCTGGGTGCTGAGCTGCTCTGCACCGCCGTGGTGCATCATAGGTAGGCTCCTTGCTTTGTTCTATTTTCTTATGGCTGAAGTTGATGAGAAATTTTGGTTCTGCAATTTTTTCTTCTTTGATGAGAAATTACTGCTTAATTAATTCTGGTCCTGTAAAATCACTACAATTTTTTATTGTTATGATATATTTATCTGCCTCTGATTTAATCACTAAATGATGGCAATTTTAGGGCTTGGAATTTAATTATTGTTGGTGGAATCTCAATTTGGAAAGTTAACAGTGGATTCATTGTTATTGTAGGTGTTGGAGTTGGCTGGGAATTCTTTCAGTTCAATTGAGTTAGCGCTAAGTTTTTCGCCATGCTTCCAATTACGTTCACAAAAGGTGATTTTTCTTTGCCTAAGTGTTCTAATTTCTTTACTTTCAGCTGAATTATGATTAACATATGACCATGACTCAAAATCTATTTGGCTACCCACCAAGTGTTTGCCAGAAGTCCTCCACGAACAGAGAAAAACAAAGGTGCTTTATTATTAACTTCCATCTATTTGTTTCAAATTATCTCCTTTTTTGACTAACTTCAAATAGGATTCATGTTTCTTGAGTCACAAGGTGTCTTTGGAGTATATTAATTCACCAAGAATGGTGTTTGCAGCTACAATGGATAGGTTTCTTTTACCTGCGGGGTGAGACTGCAGTACACGTGGTGGAACGAGAAGTGCACGAAGATGGTTCCGTGTGATGTTTGGAGATTGGAAAGTGGTGGCTTTGCATGGAGGCTGGACGTGAAAGCTGCACTCAACTTGGGTCTCTGAATAAATATATATGCATGAAGAATAAACTTAATTTATGTGTTAATGACTCTAGTATAGAGTATAGAGAAGGGGATGAGTAGAGGCAAATGATGTTGTGTTAAATTAAATTAATATAATCTTCTATTTAATTATGCAGGGGCAATATGTTGTTAGGCAAGGCTCCAAAAGAATCTGAAGTTTCTCCTCTGGTTTTATTTGATTTTGAACTCTGTCTTCTAGCGTTACACGTTACTACTACTATCATATATGCTTGAAAGTGAATGCATTAGTAGGGTCTCTAAATATAACTCTTTAAGAGGAAAAAGAAAATCAGAGTTTAGTATTCAAACGGAAATGGTTGATTACTGTATTATATGATTTCTTAAACTGATTTGGCTGGCATTGGTTTTTAGACTTTAATATTTAAGAAGTGTACTTTTATTGCTTGTCAAGTATCTCTAATTAAGGAGCGAAATTTCTTTGATTGGAAGACTCTAAAAGCATGTATGTTATTCTAGTACTATTCCCTAAACCTTTATTATTATTATTATTATTTGGAATGGAAAAAATATAGCACTATTCAGAGTTGGAATTAAAAAAAATGGTTGGAATTACTAACATAATTTTCTCCCCCTGATCTTCTATTATTGTTACAGGCTTTTAGTGTTTTTGGAGAGTCCTGTGGATCAGTGATTTTGGATGCAGGGATGAATATTATCTAGCTTTTATTTCTTGGTCCTTGTTGGAAACCACCTAGATTTGTGTTCATGTAAAGTGTTTTTAGATTTGGTGGCAAAAATTGTGGTAGGAATTTGTTGTTACTTGTTTCCCATTTTTCACACTCTTAACCTTAGCCACCATACTATTTGTTGTTACTTGTTTCCCACTTTGCCATCCTTCCTGTCCTAAATTGGTATAATTCCAATTTCATTATATTATTATTGTAGTTGCAGGAGGCATAACTAGAAAGATGAAAACGGCTCCCTGTTGTGACAAGGTGGGACTCAAGAAAGGCCGTTGGACAAAAGAGGAGGATCAAATTAAATCTTGACCAACTACATTCAAGCCAATGGAAAAGGTTCTTGGAGGGCTTTGCCTAACAATGCTGGTATATATGCATGCTTCCATCTCTATTATTCTTTTCATTTCTTTCATTATCAGCCTCTTATTCTTCTTCTTCTTAATCATGAAGGGTTACTAAGATGTGGCAAGAGTTTTAGATTGAAATAGATCAAACTATTGGAGAGCTTATCTCAAAAGAGAAAACATCTCTATTGAAGAGGAAACCATCATCACTGAGTTGCATGCTTCTTTTGGCAACAGGTTAGTGCTATTTTTACTACTACTCTATATGTGTCTCAATGCCATTATGTATGTTCATCAGAAGAATGAACAAAACTTGAAGCTATACACATGGACAAACACACCGCAATTTGGTTCTTGTAATCTCAACACCTTAAATTAGGCATCCATTTCTGATTTTATCTTGTATAATGACTATCTTAAAACAAGATAAATATTATTTTTGGTCATTTTTAATACTCTTCTCCCTTACTTGTAGCATGAGATGAATGAGAACAAAGAAAATCCGTCACAAGTTGATGTGTTTGTTGCAACTCGAACTGGATGAAAAGGAAAAGAGCTTGATTCAGGAACACAAGCTGTTATTGTAAGTCATAATGAGTTAAAGTAGAACTGCTCTGATAAGTATGCTTTTATCACAATCTTGAAGTAGAACTGCCTTAAATTTGTTGCTTGGTTGTCGAGAATTATTTGATTTATTTTGCTTTTGCTTTTTTCAAACATTTATATACACGGTAATGGGTTATGGGTCTGACAAACAGCATTTTCTAAACTCATCAGAATTAACCCACCCACCTTACTTTGCTTTACAATTTAGGCCTTTGAAGTCTCTTTCGGGAAGTGAATTTTTTTTCCTTATATGAAATTCTTACTTATTAAGTGTCTTTTTCTTTCCTACTTCTGATAAAACAGAAAATATAGAGCCAAAATGTTAGAAAAATGAATCTCTATTTATTTAAATGCTAGAAAAAAGAATCCTTTGTTTGAAGGTAGAGCCAAAATGCTTGAACTAAAATTCAAGGCGTTTAACTCTACTCTAAGATGAATTTAAATTTAATAAAATCATTAATGAGAAGACTTTTAGTATGTGTTTGTTAGATCTTAGTGAACAAATATATGTAGCTAGATGTGAAATTTGTTGTTAAATTGATTAAATTTTAGACTTTGGCCTCATGACATTACTAAGCTTTCATTTTTTGCATTGATTGTGTCTCTGAGTATATCTCTTTTGTTTCAACGGAATCACCTTGGCCACATTAGGAGTTTTTTAGACCTATTTATTGCTTTTATATCTATAGTATTTAATATCATAAAGAAATTTTTATTCTAATTTTTCAGTTTTAATAATAAGTTGCTTATTTTTTGTTGTGTATTATTTGCAGATTTAGCATATGAGACAAGTCAAGTATGGACATAAAATATGCAAGTAGATTGACATATTTTTTATAAATATTAATTAGTATTTTGTTATGACAGTTATTGTTAGACAAGAATTTTATTATTTTGTTGAGAATTATTGATGAACATGTATTTGAAATACTAATTGAACTTTTTAATATCTATTTTAATTAGAATTTTATTATTAGTTATTTTGTCTCTTTTATAATTTTTTTCTATTGTGCACAAATTTATTTATTAATTAAAATAATTACATATGTATGAACAAAAAATTTATTGTAAATTTTATTTTTTTATTTTTATTACAAAAATAATTTTTATTTTTATCAAAAAGGCAACCTTTTTATTAGTTGCATATTTTGAATATTAGACAACATTTGTATAGTTGCATATCCAAAAGAAAAAGTAACACTTGTATAGGTTGCATATCCAAAAGAAAAGGCAACACTTGTATAGGTTGCATATCTAAAAGAAAAAGCAATACTTTAAAGGGTTGCATATTCAAAACTAATAGGCAACACTTCAAACGATTGCAAATTTCAATTTATAAGCAACACGTAAAAGAGTTGCATTTTATTGCAAATAGGCAAAACTTTTTAGTAGTGACTAAAATATGAGAGAAGAGACAACACTGTAAAAGTGTTGTCTCAAACACACCTTTGAAGTGTTGTTGTTTTTCAACCAAAGGTAACACTTACCAAGTGTTGCTCTCAAAAGCGTTGCTTTTGAACAAAAAAGTGTTGCCTTGATCTAAGGCAACGGTTGTATATGCAACGCCGCCCAAAAACGTTGCCTTAGGTCCAAAAGTGTTGCCATAAATCAAAAGCAACTTTTTATCAGTCTTTAAGTAACACTTTTTAAATGTTGCCTCAACCTAAAAATGTTGTAGGCCAGTTCTTGGTGGAGAATTGTTTCACTTGTTTTGGTCGATTGCCCGGTCCGGGCGATCACATATTGCGTAAGGTAAATCTTGTATGGGTTCGACGGTGTAGAGACACCGAACCGCATGACACGCAGGAGTCCATCGAGCGGTATGTCCGGAATCCATTTTCTGCGTGCTCGGAACAGTTGTATTTTCAAATAAGTTGATCAATTCTTTGAATTTGGAGTTTTTGCCTCTACTTCGAGATTTTCACCGCATTCCACTATACAGTTGGGCGCAGCTAGTCTGTTACATCTGTATAAGTCGTTGTGTCGTGCATCACGATACGATTTTAAAGAGATGGATGGGCCCCTCGTTCTGCTTTTTGTTTGGGCGTGGGAGCATATGTCGTTTCTGGCACCTATTCCTCGCAATGAGCTCGCCGATGTTGGTGTTCTACTTGTGCGCCAGTATTGGTTATCGTTGTTATTATTATTATTATTATTATTATTATTATTATTATTATTATTATTATTATTATTATTATTGACTTGCTTGTTTATAGTATTTTTCTTTTAATTATTTGATAATACGATGAACTTGTTTAAATTTATATTTATCTTGTATGAAAATATGTTTATTTTGCAATGAAAAAATCTAAAAAAATTATTATTTTACCTTATTTATAGATTTACAGACAGATTTTTCGTCTGTATTCAGACTTGAAAATGCTTTTCAGGCTTCAATTATTGACGGAAAATCTGACCCTAGTTATCGACAAAAAATCTGTCGAAAATCAGACGGTTTAAGTGAAATAGAAGTGACGATTGCCGAGGAAAAATCTGACTATTTTTTAGCGAAAGGGGGGACAATTACAGAGAAAAATTCTGTCGGTAATGGAAAAAAATCTGTCAGTAAATTACCGACGAAAAAAATATCCGTCGGTAAATAATTTCCGACGAGGCTTTTACAAAGGGACAAAATCCATCGGTAATTTCGTCGGTAACCGAAAATTCGTCTGTAATAAAGACTAAATATGTCTGTAAATCCATCAGTCATAAGCAATGTTCTGGTTGTATGTGAAGCTAGTTGGTTATCTTTCTTAATGGATTTAATTGGTTTGTCGCTTCAAAAATTTATTACTTTATTCTATTCTGTGACAACCAGTTAGTTATTCACATTGCCAATAATCTCATCTTTCATGAAAGAACCAAACACATTAAAATAGACTACCACATTGTTCGTGAAAAGTATTTGTCTGATCTCATTCATCTTATGCCAATTCGTTCCAATGACTAGCTTACTGATTTTCTTATCAAAGTTACGGATTCTTTTTTACTAATGTTTCCAACTTAAGATCATTAGATTTATACAATCATTGAAAGTTCATTGAAAATTATCAAAATGAGAAGAATTAATTTTTCTCTTTCTCAACTTTCACTCTTTTTCTCTCTCTTTTAGTTTTTCAAACCATTAACATCACGGATTAAATAACTTAGAACATGAATTTATTTTTAAATCATAAAAAAATAAATCTTAATACAAAGTGTACCTAAATTTATAAAAGTAATTGAAGAGTTGGTGATGCAAATATTAACTTAAAGTTACTCCACTTTGATTGATAGTGATTTCTAAATTTTTTTTTAACTAAAATCACCTTAAACTTTAAAATTCAAATAAAATAGAATGTTTGAGTTTATTTTTATTAGGTTCAAATCAAAACAATAATAAATTATTTTATTTAACATTTAAACAATAAATAAAATTGTTTATATATAAAATAACTAATGTAATTATAATTGATTAATTTCATCATTATAATTATATTATATTCTTAGCCTATATATAAATAAGCAACTCCCATCAAACATTCATCATAGCACATATAATACAACAATAACAAAGTTTATTCATAAGTTATTATTATCATAATGAACTCTAACATCTTTAATTAAGAAACAACTATACATTATTTTAACTAATTTTAATTTATGTTACTAAGAATGTTGTAGTTATAATGTATAAGCATCAATAACTAATAAGGATAACCATCTAATTTAAACTTTAAATAAAAGAGATATATATTTAAAATAATTATATAATTTGATCATCAGATAAATTATCAAAAAAATAGAGAAATAAATAAGAAAAATTAGAAAAAAAAGATAGTGATTCGAGCCAAGGGAGACAGAGCTGTCCCTACTGTATTGAAATATGAAGGCAAAAGAAGAATATCACATATGGTATATCCGTATATTCTGTCCTTTACATATGGTCATGGCACACTATATCATGCTATGCTTGCACAACTATCTGCCAACCCTGTTTCTTTATATTAATTCACCGAATAAATACTAATTATTTTTAACTAACCTAAGATTCTTGGGATTACAATCTGTTCATATATATAGTGCATCACAGTTAATCACGGACATTCACACCGACAGAAAATACAATATAATATAAAATTTATAGACACATTTAATAAATAATAATATATTATTTTTAAATTTATTTTTTAAGAATTTATATTAAAAATAAAATTAAATATGTTGATACGTGATAATATTTAAATATATCTAAACATGTATAAAAAATAATTTTTTATTTTTATTAAAATACAATTAGATACAATAGATATATATGTTGAACGAGTATCGACTATCGATAAATATTATGTCTAAAATATGTTCGACGCACAAATACAATAACGTCACTCAGCTAATTATTCGTGCTTTATAGTTAATTATAATGTCTAGACTCTAAACTACTTTTCCTATACATTGATTACATATATCTAAATTATTCTAAAGTGATGATATATAATATATAAAGGTGCATGTACATGCATGGTTTATAGAATACATACCCTACGTACTTTATAATAATATTTAGGCACCTTATTTAATTTGGAAGAAGGAGTTAAGTACCTTTGATTAGATTGTATGTTGTACGTACATGATATATTATTCTTTAAGAAAATGAAATGAATATGATGGTAAGTGATGATGATGAATGTGTGTAATGAGAATGCAGGGCATATTGGGGATATGTGAAGTGTGAAGTCAAGTAGTGGTAGGGTCATTGGTCTCCACACACACCAATCTCTTGTTAGCACAACAATATATCCTTGCGTAATTTTTAAACTACGGTTAAGGTTGTACTTGTACTTGCACTTATTATTTGTTATTATAGGACGATAAACAAAGTTTTGTGTTTTTATAAAAAATCAGTTATTAAATTAATTATTATATATATTGTTTTATGTATTTTTAATATAAATTTTATATGAATGTATAATTAATTTGGTAGTAATTGAGACAATAATCTAAAATAAATTTAATATCTGTAATTTTGTGTCGCCTAGCTATAACACCTATAATTATATATTTATTGTATTTAATATATATTATCTAATATAATTATTCAAACAATAAACATGATGCATTGGTTAGGAGAGGGTGGGCATTATCGGAGAGGTGTCTTGTCTTTTCTAGGTTTAATTTAATGCAAGGTACAAAATTAAAAAACTCAAAAAAAAGAAAAATAATTAATAGAATCTGAAATGTGAAAATGACTTTAATTTCATTAAATCAATTAGGAATTTAATTAGGACGATATATCTAGAACTGGAAGAACTACTACCTAGTCTACCATGTTAATAAATATATACTACTCCTAAGTCCTGAAAGTCCAAGTGATTTTGATTTATTCACAATAAGAAGTATCACCCGACACAATAACATGAACAAGTTAGGTCATTGGCATGGGTTTTGCTGCTCAAAATGTTAATAAGGAAAATTCAGGAACCCCCTAACTTTAAAACACAAAAAGGGAAGTGAGCATATAGGGAATTTTCTTTTCCATATAAAAATATAGTTGTAAAAAGTAGGGTTAAGAATTTATAATATATACCAATATATCAATATTAACTACTTTAGAGTCTAGTATTTATAATTTAAAAAGTAGCGTTAAAAATTTATAATTTAGAATATAAAAAATATAATAGTAAGATTTTTTTTTTTTGGGCAGCAGAATTTTGCGTATGAAACTTACTCTGTTGTTCATATTATTAAACTTTAGATTCTTAATGATAAAAATTGGGTTTATAACTTTATACAATAAAAATGTTAAAAATCTATATTTATAAAAGAGCTCCCACATTATTGTCCATTTCATCATCTATGTTGGTTGGTTCTTTAAGAATCCAAATATTCTTTTTTCATCTAAGATAGATAATTCCTAATTTCATACGAAAGTCACAATTTAGTTCTTTTTATTTGTTTGAATGTTTTATAAAAAAGCTTTGAGGTGCATTCTTTATGGAACTTGAAAGTATAGGAAAATGTTCGCAGTTGAACACAAATCTTAACATAAAGGTTTATTAGTCCTTTTGTTTTTGTGAACATAAGTCTAAAAGAGAAACTCAATAAAAAAAAATAAAACAACAATGATGAAGCTCCTAAACTATATTATTCATAAGCAAACGAAGCAAGGTCGGTGATACTGGCTTCATAGTTATTTTGGACATCATCTCTTTTTATTTTTAACAAATAAAGGATAATTATCCAAATGGAGCCAACAAACCATTTATTTAGATACTTGCACCCTTTCTATTCAAATAAATAATGTCCTTTTTCTTTGTAAGATATATATATATAGTTAATTAGTTGACATTATTGTTACTCTTGTGCCCAGAGCCCCTCAAATAAAGTGAGTTGGTTTCATTGGTAGTAAAGCTTCGTAGAGATTCTGATGAGAATATATGGTCCCCTCAATTTTATTTTATTGTCATATAAGTATAATTAATAAGTATGAGTATAAATATAAAAAAAGATGACATCACAATTGAACATTATTATATATTTGATAGCTGCGTTTTGTGCTAATTGAAGAAAGTGCAAATCCCGTGACTCACTGGATGGCTTAATTTGGCTCAATCGCTAGGTTCAGCCAAAGTTAACACAAAGTCATGATGGCAGTGCATGCATTAATGTTGGAAGATAGAGAATTATGATGGAGACTAGGGCCATTGATGATGAATTTCTTTATGAGATCTTTATTAATTGTTTACCAATCACACAACAACTATTTCCCCAAATCCAATAATATAAATAGAAAAAGAAAAAATGAATCGAAATTAAACAATTAAATTAAAAGCTTGATGCATACTATTACCAACCTTAGTTTAGAAAAATTTAAATAATGTGACGTTTAGCCTTATGTAATAAACTGATGTGATGCATTTTGTTCCAGCTAAACATACACTTCCATTCTCCATCACTAAACATATACTTACAGCTAAAGGTAACGCGTTTTCCAGCTTACAAATTCAGCAACCCTCATCCCTCTCTCTCCATTCTCCATTCTTCATTACTGAAATTTGAGAATGTTCTTAGTTTTTGTTTGTTTTTAAGTATAAAACAGTAAATAAAGATACACAGATATAAAATTATATTTATTAAATAAAATATACCAATATTGTATTTGAGATATTAAATTAATATATTTATATATTTTTTAAAAGAAAAAATTAAGGATAAATTAAATTTTTATAATTTATTTTATTTTATATTTAACTTATATTATTATTAAATAAATATAAAAATATTAAAAAATGTTAGGAGGTTAATATGTTTTAATAATATTATTAGCAAACACTTTAGATTAATAATGCTTTATTTTTATACTATTAATAAGATTTAAGATTTAGGTTTAGAATTTAGTATTGATAAAGTGTTTGTTAAAAAATAAATTTTGTTAATCATGTAGCATATTCCGGCATAAGAATAGGCCAATATATAAATAAAAATAATAGAAAATTAGTTAGTATTATTTTAAAGATAATGTAAATGTAAAGAAAAATATTATTCACCGACATTTCTCTTTTTAATTTGATATTTAAAATTAAAATACTTTTAATTTAGTTCCTAACTTTAGGTCTAAACAATGAAAATCATTAAATTTTAAAATAAAAATTACAAAACAATCACTTTTATATACTTTAATATTTTTATTATCACTATTTGAGTTTTATTTTTAAATTAATATACTAAGATATTTTAATTTGTTATGGTTTATTAAAATCTTTTATTCATTATTTATTTAAATCTAGAAAATACAAGAGTACTTATACATTAAAATTAATGCTAATTAAGTCTAATACATTTTTATATAAAGTTATTATTATAATTGAGAATTGGTGAGTCTAATTTAACTTTACTTATGAGCTAGATGAGAAATGTCTCATATTTATAATTTTTTAGAAATATTCCAAAAATGATCATGTAAAGTATGAACATTTATAAATAAGTGGTTTTGAGAGAGCCTAACTCAACTCAAAAAATTTTATGAAAAATGTCTTATATTTATAATCTCTTTATAAGTAGGTGACTCAAGAATATTAGATTAATAAGTTAAAATATTATATTTAAATTAAAAGTAAATAAATGTAACTCAATTTCAAAAATTAATTATAAGGTGAATAATATTTTATATTTATATATTCTTTAAAAATATTATTATTGAGCGATGTGAGATTTGTAATAATTATTAAATTATACAATATTTTAGAGAATAACAGTATAATGTATAAAATTATCTTATCATACGATATGACATACAACACACTCTTATATTGAACACAATTTTCTTTCAAATTACAATTGTTGATGATTATATTTGGTTAAAGATATTCTAATAGTATATATAGAAAATATTTATATATCTCTTGCTTTAAACAGTGCACAATTTTTTTTCTCAGGTAAACATTTAAGGATATGATCCTTCTCGGAAGCTGGTGAAGGTTATCTTTTTGAAAGGAAAAGTTATCACTTTTATTTATTTATTTTTTTATTTCGAGAAAGATATGATGAATACTATGAATGGCCCCACCGTAGTTACCCCACCAACATCAAACAACATTTTTAAATTAAAATTTTTTAACTAACAAATACACTTATATATTATTTTTAAATTAAATTTTTTTAAATAAATATATTCTTATTATTTTTATTTTTTAATTTAAATAAATATATTCGTATTATTTTAAATAAAATTTAAACAATGTAAATTTTATAATTTAAAATTTTAATTATTTAAATAAAATTAAATTGATTAAAAATAAAAATATACTAATACAATTCAAATCGTATTAAAATATAAACAAGTTTACTGAATCCATAAACAAATTTTAAGTAAATAAATAAGTTTAATCAATGTAATAGGTAAATTTTGTACAAACTTTATGAAAACACAATAAAAAATATTAAATCTTAAAAAATAATACGATTTTTTTATATTTTATAATAAAATTAAAAAAATCTGAATATTATTAAACTGGTTCAATATATTAGATACTTTTATTTTTTAAATAATTTTTAATTATAATTTTGATTAAAAAATTATATAATAAACAATTAATTATAATTTTTCAATTTAAATTAGTTAATTTATTTTTAAAATAAAATACAATAAAAAATCTAATATCATAGTTATATTAATTAATTTTTTAATTAAATTATTTATATAAAATAAATTGATTTTTTTAAACTAAATTATAATATATGTTATCTATCTAAAAAATAATTTTATGTAAAGTCTACGAGTTTTTGGCATTAGGGTTATAGGTACTTTCTATTTTCACGCAAAGTTCTTTTTCCCATGCTTTTTCATGTTAAGCTATTTTTGGAAAGGGCACATGTTGAGCAAGCACATACATGGCGCGTGTGAAACACCCCCAGCATGTTTGCCATTCTCTATGAAGCAAAGAATATATAATTTTTTCAGACAAAAAGTGTACACGTAACACGTGTGATTCAAAGCAATAAGCATGAATGAATGAAGGGTGGTGGAAGTGTCATGTGTGGATATGCATTATCATAAGCTGTACCATGTGATGTGAGGGCCCAACTTTGCAGCCTTTGTGTCTTGTTCTTAGGGGAACCAAGAAAAATTCACAATGCTCTCACATCTGCATCTCTTTTCTACACGTACACTATATCATTATCAAATATTATATCTTAATTTTTATGATCTTTGTGCGTAATGTTGTTTCATGTCTCATTTATTATTAGCTATGTTTAATAATTTAAATAAGATTTACATTTCACTAGTATTAAATGGGAAAAGAGACTACAATATTTACATTATACATATAAAAAAATAAATCATTTTTATATTACAAAAGATATTTAATAATAAAAAAACCAATTTAATATTCGCAATTAAATTCGTTCGACAAAATTATATCGTATGTTTTTTATATCAAATATAGGGATACTGGAAGTTACGGAGGACAACTCGCGGTGGCGTGTTGCGAGGAGGAAGTTACGGAAGTTGCACATCGCGAGTGGAGGAGTTACCATGAATCGGAATAGTTGATTGAGTATCGTAAATCGGGACCCGACAATAGTTGCGTCGCAACAGATGGGGGCGATGACAGAACAGAAGGAAGAGGTTACGCAGCGTGATAAAAGACGCGACGGTAGTCGATGGGTGACGGCATTGAAAACTAGACAGAGACCACATGTTTGTGGAGGGAGAGATTGAACTATTTTCAAATAAATGAAAAGGAATCAAATTTTTGATGAATTGTTTTTATATTTGTGTATTATAAATGTTATTAGGATAAATATAAAAAGAATCTTTTTTAAATTTTAAATTTTGATTTTTAAATTTTTATTTATTTATAAAATTTAAATTATAATAAAATTGAGTTATATTAAATTGTAGGAAGTTATTTCATTATATTTTTCCTTAAAGCAAATGTTACATGTGAAAATTTTCCCAATTTTTATACTGCGCACTAATTTATGGAGATGTAACATCCCCCTGTGATACCTTTTTGACGGACCTAGCACTCTTTTTAGCATTCTAGGAGTCAGTTTCAAACCATAATACAGTCTTGTCTCCTTAATGGCCCTACTATGTGTTTTATTATATTTAATCTAATTGGAGGCAATTAGGAAAAGGTTGTAGGTCATTATCATCACTCTATATAAACAGAAACTGTTCAATGCAGTGTCTCTATTTGAGAATCTTTCCCCCTGTTGGTTTGTCAATTCCTTGTGGTTTGGTGCTTTGGGAATCTTGGATAATGAGTTGATTGTAGTTTATTATGCTTAATTGCTTATGCATTTTCAATCAGATTAATAAGCCATTAAGTTAAAACCCTTGATATTTATGAGTAATGATATCTGTCTTCTTAAATATTAAAAAGGTTTAACTAATATATATTCTTAAGACACGTAATAAAAGATTTTATTTTATTTTTTCAATAAATATAAAATAAATTCGTTGAAAATTTAATTTTTTTGTATTTCCAATAAAAAAATTTTCACTTTGTAATTTTAACATATACTCTAAAGATAGAAGATAGCAAAATCCAATATTAAATATATAAATGTGTTGAAATCTTGGAAAAAAGAGTAATGATATAGCCATCTAGTAATTATTCAAATAGTTTAATGCCATATGAATAAGTTTACTGAATAATATTGGGTCCAATTTCCATCACTATCACCTTTCCCTTTCATACTTTGAATTCCATCTTCCACTACGTACCCATACTTCACATTCATTAATTCTCCACGAATCTTCCTTCAACAACCCTAGTAAATATATTAATTAATTAGTAGTTACCTTCTCATTCATATTTATAACACCATGATCACCGCATACATGTATATTACAATGGAGGCTAGGGCATTGATGATGAATTCCATCACTACTCCCCAAATTGAATACTACTATTAGAAAAAGAAAAAAGAATGGAGTAAGTATGATGTCGAGGCTTATGCAGTAAAGTGATGTGATGCATTCATTTGATTCCAGCATGTGACCCATGTTATCATGCTTGATATATATAGAAAGTGTTCAGTGCACACTAGCTCAGCCTCTCTTTACTTGCTCTTTGTTTTTTTCACTCTAGCTACTCTACTTAGCAAAAGGGAAAAGGAAAAGAAAAAGCACAGCTGTGAAGAGGAGTGATTGTTTCTATTATTTATTTATTATGAACGATAACAAATCCAGCCTTACCCTCTTCACTTGAATTCTCATTCATCTTCTTCTTCTCTCCGAAAATGGAGTGACCGAGTGAGAGCATTGTTGTAATGCTCTTTCCTCTATCACTCTCTGGCCACCACCACCAACAACCTCAATCCCCCCAAATTTGAGGTTCTTCTTCTTCTTCTTCTTCCTCCTCTGTCTCTGGTGAGGTCTTTCTTGACCAGCTTCAGTTATAAAGATCTATTCACGGCAACTACAGTGGCATCCCTTCCTTGCCTGATATGAAATTCCCTGTTCCATCAAAGAGGGCTGCTACCGCTAGCATCAAAATTAAGTCATCCAAAGTCTTGGCATCCGAAAGAAAGAAGTCTCCGATATAATAAGCAGGAATTGGACGCTTCCTTAGTTGTATGTTTGAGTTCTTTAGATTTGTTTTCCCATTGTTCTACTTTGTTATCACCTCAGAGAACATTTTTTTTAACTTGGTTTCTTCTGCACAGGTAATAAGGAAGGTAAACAAAATGGATGCTACTGAACCCTTCAATGTTCCTGTTAATCCTGAAGCTCTGGGAATTCCTGTAAGCACAATATGTAAGCAACATTAGATGTGCTTTCAGATATTGGTTAACATGTGCTGTCTCTTTCTTGATCTTGTACACTCAGACATAGAAGTTATTTCACAAGGATCTATGATATTTGTTGCTCCCAGGAGACTAATTTGATTTGTAGTAAAACCGGAACCAAAAAGTTATCTTTTGTCCTCCCCAAAAATTTGTGATTAGTTGATTACAGGTGTCTAACGTCATTATGCTTTCTGGAACCAGGACTATATGCAGCAATCTTGAAAAGAGCGATCAGTACATGAATTATGAGGATGTTTATAAGGATGTTCAATACATTTGGGACAATCAATAAAGGTGACTATATCTTGGATCTTATGAGGCGAGTGAAGAAGAATTTTATGAAGTACTGCAGCTGGGTTATATTATGAACCATCAAAAGGGACTAAGGGTGAGACTTCCGTGTACCCCTCCATGATTTCTTTCTTTTGTGAAAAGGATAGGTATCAAGCATTTAGTGAGTCATTCTTGACCGCCATTTTCTTTCCTGTTTTAAATATTCTTGTGATACAATATATGAACAGGATTAGATGTGCTTGTTTATATCTGCCATTTTGTCTCCAAACTTCTTTTACTTTTGGGGTCATGCTCAGGATGAGAGATGAGTCAACAAGTGATAGATGTTAAAATATTGAAAAGTGGGAAATTTATAGTTAAGCTATATGATTTTCTGAGATTTTATTTTCACAATCCTACTCAAGTAAATGAAAAGAAGATGAAGATGAATATGCAATTTGAGCATATTCTTCTAATGAGCAGGAGTAGAGGATGCTGCATTATCTGGTGATGGAAAAGTAGCGAAGGGTGGTCAAGCCAAGCAGAAGTCAATGAAACGTCATGAGTGAGTACACTCCCAACTGTGATATTAGAATACTTATGTGGTATAATTGCTATTATGATTGGAAGTTGATATCCCTTGGTCTTAAATTGAATGAAATCTATTGTTAATTATGTGTTTGTGTCAGTAATACTATTTTACATAGAAATTATAGACTAATATCTTTGACTCTAGAAATTTGATACATGATTGATGGTTTAATTTTCTAAAAATGAATGGTTAATCTGAAGAATAAGAATAGAGAAGCTTTGATTACTCTAAGAAATCACGTTAAGTGCAATGTAATTTCTATGGAAGGTATATATAACACAATACATTTATAAACTTGGTTATTCGTATTTCTTCAATTCTTATAATATCATACATTATTCTGCAACAATATTGCATTGTAAATTCATATTGATTATACTATAAGTGAAATCAAATTATAATCTATATAATCCTTTATTATGTAGCTTGCAGAATTATGATCTTTTTTACACTTTTTCTAATCTTACTATAATATTTAACCATTGTGTATCTTTCTTAACTATAGTATTATTTTACTCATGGCTCTCAGTTATTCATCATTTGTCACTAACAAGATCTAATTTCCCTAATTAATTATAGAGAATTTGCGAATTTGTGTGACCTTTTTTTCCTTCCATATGCATGAGGCAACATGGTAATGAAAATGATGTGTGTATCTTCAAGGAGGAAAGGCACAATGAACTAGTGTGTTATGTTGCACTTATCAATGCAGATTTTTAGTGTAATTTCTTTTTTTTTTTTTCCTAACAAGTATAGAAATACTACATTCAGTAAGGGGTGAAAGGCACATTGGTGAATTTTTGTTTTACAACACCCAGATTTTTTGGTGACACATGACATTGTTCAGATAGTTCTGTTAAGATTTTGACTAAATATCTTCATGAATGCAAATTTGATTTAAGATAGGAACATTTATATGTTACTATGATGAAGCATTCTTTTTTAATTCAATTTTTATGAAAAGTAATCATAAATTATTGTATCATTAAGTCCAAATTATTTATTTTCGTGCATCCTACGGACTCATTCACTAGTTAAATATGAAATAATAAAAATGAGTAACAATTTGGTGGCAGGCATAGTATTGAGCAAGAGTATACTGTTACAGAAAGACATTAACTGGTGGCTTCCTTGGACCACAGGTAATACAACTTTCTTTTCCTTTTTTTTTTAAATTTTTTAATCTCCTTTTTTGATGTACTTTTTTAACCCTTTTTTTTTATTTTCCTTTCTCTTTGAGTTTGTCTCAATTTAAGCTAGGGTTGCATCTATTACTGCACATGTCGCCTCAAATTGCTAACTCTTAGTAATTTGTTTTGTCTTTTACCCAATTGTCCACTCATATGTGGATTGAATTTTCCTTAATTTATTTCATTAATAGTAAATATCTATGACTATGATCAAAGATTACATCACCATTCACCTATGGCATATATATTTTAATTGATAGTGGGATAACATTGAATCATTCTTATAAACGTTAGGGATACAAATAGGACGATTTAAACGTTAGGAACACAAATAAGACTTACCCCAAACATTGTGAACAAAAACGATACTTTACTCAAAAATAAATATGATATATTAACTGGAATTGTCACAAAATATATTTTTAATTTAATTAATTGAATGTAAAATGAGATAAAAAAATATATTTTCTTTAAATGAATAGAACAATAAATAGGATCATTTTAATATTAGTATATAAGTTAAATTTAATTGTTTAAGGAAGTACCACTGTAATAATATTAACAAAAATTTGTGCAAAAACAATATTACTTATATTTTAATTTTATGGACTAAACTCATTTCAAAGTATAAGTATTAAATTTATTATGCTAAATTTTTAAGGATAATATAAAAATTCACAATAAATTAATTTTATCTGATATTCATTAATTAAAGAAATAAATTTATTAAAATCTTTTTTAATTAATTAATTAATGATAAGTCTCAGGAAAAAAAAACTAATCTCATAATTCTTATTAACTAAATTATGATATAGGATAGTGGTATGAATAGTTTTATGGGTAGAATTTGTCAAGAATATTTATTAAAAAAATTAAAATATTAAGTTATTAATTAACATCTTTAGATGAAGGACATCAATATTGCTTACACTTGTAAATTAAGAATAACTACTTATGCTACTTATAATTGATTAGATAAAAAATTTTAGAATTATAATTGTACTAAATTAATATTATTTTGTTTTTAAGTTTTCTCTTATTTTGTTTTATGATAAAATTTAGTTTAACATTTTCAAAAATAATGGTAATTCTTATCAAAGAAATGAATGAGCACATATGAAATTTTTTGTTGTGATTTTTTAGAATTTATTTAAAATAATTATCTTTTAATTTAGATTTTAATAAGTATTATTATTAATTTTTTTCATACCCTATGATAATTAAGAAAAATAAACTAAACGAAAAGAATCTTAATATTAGTAAATTAAAGATGGACGAATAAAATATTGAATGAAAAAAGTATGTCAACTTCACTATTAAAATGTATGAGTAATATTTTTAACTTATATTATGTGTTAGTTTTTCAAAATAACAATATTTAATTTTAATTATAGAGATCTATTTAATATTTATCACGAGCTTTTTTTTCTTTTATTTCTCTTTGTTTTTTTTATTTAAAATAATATAGTAAAAGACAAATCTCAATAATATATTATAAAAATATTTTTAAAGTGATATGTTTATGTGATATTTAAATACTATTATATAAGAAAGAACTAAAGAAGTCATTATATGCAAAGTAAGTATAATTGTCTTTTTAGTATAACTATATTTATTAAAAAAATAATATTAATATTAAATACATTGAATAACCTAAAAAAAAGTAAAATAATAATATTGTATATCCAATTTTTTTTGTTAATCAAGTATAACCAAATTAGTTTAATATAACAAAAATCAGTTATAACTAGTATTATTTAATTATATGTCTCTTTTTTCAGAGGATCACAGAAATTGCTGAAGTGGTTGTTTCATTTGATTCCAAGCCTATCCAGGTGAGAAATGATCATCACAAATATCAATATTTTTTTTGAAAAAATAATACTTTAAGATTTAAGAAACAGAGAACACCATTTGCAACCCTACCGAAAAATTAAACCGATATTTTTCATGCTCCCATATCCATTTATCTTATCTCTATGAATCATTTTGTTGTTCACTCTTTTCACGCAACAGAAACCAACAAAGTCTCTAATTACTTAGATAGTTTTAAAGCATAGTCTAACAAACTTTTATTACTTTAAAGATTCTTGAGATGAAATAATCTCTTTATAGAAAAAATTAATGTATTTTATAATAATATTTGCAGGAATCTAATTATATTATAATAAAATTTATAATATAATAAAAATAACTAGTCAGGTAGAACCACCTTTCCTTTCCATAAGAAAATCTTTCTTTGTCGTGTGAAATCGTAGTCCCAAACCTATTGGTTTTGATGAAGTCAACGTTATGTCCAGTTTGGTTTTTGTTTTTGTTTCTTATTTTTATCTTTGGCGTTCTACTTTTAAGATTTTGTGAAAAAAAAAATTGAAAATAGGTGATGAAATAAAAAAACAACTATTTTCACTTTTTCATTCCTAAAAACAGAAAATAATAACAGAAAGCTCACAATCTTTGGATGATTTAATTACGTTCTTGTTTGTTGTAATTCTAATTTCCGTTTCATAGATTCTCATTGTTGCTAAATGATAATTGTGCTGAAACTTGTTAATTTCTAACATGCAATGATTATTAGCAATGGAAGAATTTAGTTCATTTTGTCAATGACAAACGTCATTGTCATAGCTGCTATAATTTTAGGATTAGGACCACTGTATTAAACCAAAATTGTTAATTAGTTATCAAGGAATTATATTTGACTATTACCACTAATTTAAGCTGTCTATATTTATAGTAGCTAATGTAAGTACATATCTACAAAATTATACTTTGTGAGTCATTCTCTTCTTTTTTATTTTTTATTTACATTTTGTATGTTAAGTAAATTATTTATGTTAAGTAAACTATTTTTTTATTTTATTTTAAATATTAAGTTTTCTAAGAATTTATGTTGATTATTCCTTCTTGTTTTTTGGCTGAAAAATCAAGTTGCTCCAAAAGTATTTATATTAATTATTTTTTCTTAGTTGTCCTCTTAAAATAAACTACTCTCATTAGCTATTGCTGTTTTATTCTAATATAGTTAGTTATTATTAATTGTTAATATTGGTG
Organism: Arachis duranensis; assembly: GCF_000817695.3. Classification (NCBI taxonomy): domain Eukaryota; kingdom Viridiplantae; phylum Streptophyta; class Magnoliopsida; order Fabales; family Fabaceae; genus Arachis; species Arachis duranensis. The sequence goes on from NC_029775.3 coordinate 103,240,559, forward strand.
TTCGTTTGTTTTTTTCTTGAAGGAGATTGATAAAAAATATTTACGAATCTTTGGTGAACACACTAAGTGCAAATTGTGCATATATAATAAATTGTTGCGTCATGACCTCGTAAAATATTTCTATCTTATACTTATTTGTTTTTATATGTTTATGTTATTCTTTTGCACTTTTTTTTTATGTATATTGTTCTTTTGATGAAATGTTTGCCTACCTTTGAATTATTAATAGAATTTTTTCATCTATTAATATTCTTTTAAGATTTTGTAAGCGGACATAAAAATTACATTATTTTTGCTACCTAGATTCTTAGTTTAATAGTAATATCACTGTGAACAATTAGGTTTTCCCAAGAATTGGATGAGTTTACCAAGACATAGCCAAGAGTTTAGGGATGACATCAATAGATTCTTGGACTATGCTTACTCCGTTTTACTCTTTTTGCCAATTAAATTTGGATGTTTAACTTTGTCAATGGATATATTAAATTTAGAAAATAGCAATGGCTGACAGAAGTGTGCAATAAGTTCCGTCCAAACTTGAAAGGTTGCATCTTTTTCTACTATTCTTGACAGGTGTGGCTCTGTCCTGCACCCAGGACAAGTAGATATCTCATTCTTTTGGGACTTTGCCGCTACTGAAGAACCGAAAACCAGACTAGAAAACGTGTTCTTCTCATTCTTTATGGTAGTAGGAAGCGTGCTTACTGCTATGGAGAATGAAAAGCCACCATCAAGGATAAAATTGAGAATTTTCCAAACATTCTTGGAGCTACCAAGCGCACACCCAATGGGATCCACACCCAAAGACATAACACCCATAAACACCCAGTTTATCAAAAGACCCTGAGCTCTATATCACACACCGATGTTATATGCTGCATCCTTAGGTTCCCACCGTATACCTCCTTCCCCATCCAATTAGTGTTGTACAAGAACACGAACACCTCTGTCTCTCTCCGTCAAACATACTTTCCATCCCTCGAACGCTCTCTTAGCATTCCTCGAATGCGCTCTCTGTCAATCACTTTTTTCATCCCTCGAATGTAACACTACATAGTCATGAGCTCACCGGCGCAACTGGTATCAAAGTCTGCATCGGCGCAGTCGGAATAAGGGTCTCTACCAGCGTAGCCGAAATTGGGGTCACCATTGGTGCAACCAAGCCCAGTCTGTAAGCTAGTCATGGTGGCCATCATCGCTGCCGGAATCTACTTTGTCTCGGCTGTAGAGCTATCAATGCTAATACCCGCCTACTAGATTTTCGGAGTACCTGTAAGATGGATCTCTCTCGTCTAGCTCGGCGGCCCCATTTTAAGCTTGGATCTCGAGCCCATCCTCCGTTACTAGAGTAGACGGTGCACTTGTAAACTTAGGTGCCACCGTCCTTTTATCCTTGCCGGTGCCATTGCCCTCACCAGAGCTCTTTTGATAATTAGCTTCTCCGCAGACATCGACTACGCCTTTTAAGACCCTTCTCCTATAAGGAACCTCGGCCACACACCATAGCCATCTTTATGATTGGGTTCCGGATGTTGGACACGTCGATCAACATGATCCAGGTCCCCAGTTGAGCCTTCTTTGGTGACCTTGTCGCCAGCGACCAACGAAAAATCTGACAAGCAAACACATCTTCGCATTCTTCATGGCAGTGGGAAGCGTACTAGGTTACTTGGCCACGTTCCTTCAGAGATTTCCGACTAAGTTGCCAAACTCAATGCAGCTGCACAGAACATTGCAATGCTCATCATTGGCAGGGTCCTTCTTGGAGGAGGCATTTGCTTTGGCAACAAAGCTGTACTCTTGTATCTTTCTGAAATGGCTCCAGCAAGGAATCGAGGAGTAGTCAATCAACTCTTTCAGTTCACAACCTATTTTGGAATCTTGGTTGCAAACCTCATCAACTATTTTACTGACGAAATACATCCCCATGGATGGAGAATTTCGCTGGGCTTGACGGCTATTCCGGCACTTCTGATGCTTGTTGGAGGTATTTTCTATGCCAAGACACCTAACAGTCTTGTGGAACAAGGAAGGTTCGACGAGGCAAGAAAAGTATTGGAGAAAGTAAGAGGGACTAAGAATGTTGATGCCGAATATCAAGATCTTGTTGAAGCTAGTGAAGAAGCACATGCTGTCACTAGCCCCGTTAAGACACTCTTGAAAAGGAAGTACAGACCCCAACTTGTGATAGGAGCCTTGGGGATTTTGGCATTTCAGCAGCTAACTGGCAATAACTCCATCCTCTTTTATGCTCCTGTCATTTTCCAGAGTATTGGGTTTGGTTCTAATGCGTCACTATTTTCATCTTTTTATCACCAATGGAGCTCTCCTTGTCGTCACAGTCATCTCAACGTTTTTAGTCGACAAATTTGGTAGAAGGAAGTTCTTTCTGGAAGCTGGTTTTAAAATGATATGCTGCATGGTAAGTATTATTGCTTGTTTATGCTGCTGTCCTAGTTGTTTATGCTGATTAATTGCTTATTGGACCCTCTAGTTTGGTTGATTTTCAAATTACTACTGCTGTAGTTTTGGCTCTGGATTTCGGACATGGCAAAGAACTTTCTAAAAGCGTCAGTTACTTTCTTGTTATTGTGACATTCTTATTTGTGTTGGCTTATGGAAGATCTTGGGGTCCACTAGGATGGTTTGTTCCTAGAGAGGTCTTCCCATTGGAGATAAGATCAGCAGCACAAAGTATAGTGGTGTGTGTCAACATGATCTTCACTGCACTTGTGGCACAGTTGTTTCTCATGTCACTTTGCCACCTCAAATATGGGATCTTCTTGCTGTTTGCTGGCTTAATTGTCTTCATGAGTATGTTTATCTTTTTCCTCTTGCTGAAAACAAAGCAAGTTCCAATTGGGGAAATTTATCTCCTCTTTGAAAACCACTGGTTCTGGAAGAACATTATAAGACAAAGGGACCAACACCATGGGAAGACAGCTGCTGTTTAAGAGCCTCAATGAAGTTATGTATGTTTGAATTGTCAACTGTAAGTCAGACATGGTTAAGGTAAAAGCTATATAAGAGAATAACTTTTACCTAAATAATGTTTTGGAGCTTTCCACACGGCAAAGAATAATAACTATTAACCAAAGAACATTGGCGTCGTTGCCGTGGAACCTGGAAGTCATTCCATCATCATGGCGGACAACCTTGACAACGATCACAATTCCGGTTTGGAAGAAAGAACTCCGCTTAAAAATACGGATGCCACATTAAAGGATGTGCCTCAATCCAAGGGAGACAAGCAGTCTCCGAACACAGAAATCTTAGATGCCCTCCGTAAACGGCAGGATCGCCTCAAACAGCTCGAACAATAGGTCGAGCATCAGCGGGAAGCCGAAAGAGACATCTGAAGAGAAACAAGACGGCACCGAGAGCTAGAGGACAAGCTCTTAAAGCTCGAGGCTGACCTCAAAACTAAAACCATTCGATCCAGTCACAAAGATAGCCCCCCAAGGACCAAGACCCATTTACCAAATAAATCATGAAAGTTAAAGTCCCAAAAGACTTCAAAACTCCTGACATGACCCCATACGACGGTACATCTGATCCAAGCCATCATCTCAGCAATTTCAGAAGCAGGATGTATCTCATAGATGCCTCAGACGCCATACGATGCAAAGCTTTTCCAACTACTCTAACTAAAACGGCAATAAAGTGGTTCGACAGTTTGCCTCCAAGATCAATTACAAGCTTTGATGACTTTGCCAAAAAGTTCCTTGCTAGGTTCTCCATCAAGGATGATAAAGCCAAGCATGCTCCAAGCTTGCTGGGAATCAGACAAGGAGATCGGAAAAGCCTCCACAACTACATGGAGAGATTCAACAAAACATGCCTTGACATACAAAGTCTTCCAACAGAAGCGGCTATCATGGGACTCATCAACGACATAAGAGAAGGACATTTTAGCCACTCAATATCCAAGAAGCACCCAACATCTCTAAACGAGGTTCAAGAAAGGGCGGAAAAATATATCAATATGGAGGAGAACTCCCGATTGGGAGATAGCTCAAAAATTGGATTCTCCTACCTACCTTGGGACTAGAAAAAAGACCCTAGAAAGAAAGAAGGTCAACCCACAGAGAAACCTAGAAAGTACCACAACTACACCCCTCTTCGAGTGTCCCTTGTGGATGTCTACGGAGAGATATGCAACATGGAAAAGATCCCACCCCCCGTCCGATTAAACATAAAAGAGGAGGAAGTCGGACAGAGTATTGCGAATACCACCTAATCTACAGACACTCTACCATTGAATGCTACGACTTGAAGAACATCATAGAAAAGCTAGTTCGGGAGGGCAGATTAGATTGGTTCCTTGCCAATACAAGGGACGAACTAAAAAATGCTACGACTTGTGGCACAGTTGTTCCTCATGTCACTTTGGTTAATAGTTATTGTTCTTTGCTGGTCTAGAAAGCTCCAAAACATGGTTTAGGTAAAAGTTATTCTCTTGTATAGCTTTTACCTTAACCATGTCTAACTTACAGTTGACAATTCAAACATGCATAACATCATTGAGGCTCTTAAACAACAGCTGTCTTCCCATGGTGTTGGTCCCTTTGTCCTACAATGTTCTTCCAAAACCAGTGGTTTTCAAAGAGGAGATAAATTTCCTCAATTGGAACTTGCTTTGTTTCCGGCAAGAGGAAGAAGATAAACATACTCATGAAGACAATTAAGCCATCAAACAGCAAGAAGATCCCATATTTGAGGTGGCAAAGTGACATGAGGAACAACTTTGCTAAGTGCAGTGAAGATCATGTTGACACACACCACTATACTCTGTGCTGCTAATCTTATCTCCAATGGGAAGAACTCTCTAGGAACCAACCATCCTAGTGGACCCCAAGATCTTCCATAAGCCAACACAAATAAGAATATCATAATAACAAGAAAGTAACTGATGCTTTTAGAAAGTTCTTTGCCATGTTCGAAATCCAGAGCCAAAGCTACAGTAGTAGCAATTTGAAAATCAACCAAACCAGAGGGTCCAATAAGCATTTAATCAGTATAAACAACTAGGACATCAGCACAAACAAGCAATAATACTTACCATGCAGCATATCATTTCAAAACCAGCTTCTAGAAAGAACTTCCTTCTACCAAATTTGTCGACTAAAAACGTTGAGATGACTGTAGCGACGAGGAGAGCTCAATTGGTGATAAAAGATGAAAACAGTGATGCATTAGAACCAAACCTAATACTCTGGAAAATGACAGGAGCATAAAAGAGGATGGAGTTATTGCCAGTTAGCTGCTGGAATGACAGAATCTCCAAGGCTCCTATCACAAGTTGGGGTCTGTACTTCCTCTTCAGGAGTGTCCTAAAGGGGCTAGTGACTGCCTGTGCTTCTTCGTTATCTTCAACAAGATCTTGATATTCGGCATCAACATTCTTAGTCCCTCTTACTTTCTCCAATACTTTTCTTGTCTCGTCGAACTTTCCTTGTTCCACAAGATTGTTAGGTGTCTCGGCACAGAAAATACCTCCCACAAGCATCAGAAGTGCCGGAAAAGCCGCCAAGCCCAGCGAGATTCTCCATCCATGGGGATGTATTTTGTCAGTAAAATAGTTGATGAAGTTTGCAACCAAGATTCCAAAATAGGTTGTGAACTGAAAGAGTTGGTTGATTGCTCCTCGATTCCTTGCCGGAGCCATTTCAGAAAGATACAAGGGTACAACTTGGTCGCTAAAGCAAATGCCTCCTCCAAGAAGGACCCTGCCAATGATGAGCATTGCAATGTTCTGTATAGCTGCATTGAGTTTGGCAACTTAGTCGGGAATCTCTGAAGGAACGTGGTCAAGTAACCTAGCACGCTTCCTACTGCCATGAAGAATGCGAAGAGTGTGTTTGCTTGTCGGATTTTTCGTTGGTCGCTGGCGACAAGGTCACCAAAGAAGGCTCAACTGGGGACCTGGATCATGTTGATCGACGTGTTCAACATCCAAAACCCAATCATAAAGATGGCTATGGTGTGTGGCCGAGGTTCCGTATAGGAGAGGGAGTCTTAAAAGGCATAGCTTGATTATTTGAGTTTAATTGGGATTCTAGGATGTTAAATAAGGTTTTATGATATTTTGGTAGTTGTTTGGAGGTTTGGAATGCTTGGTTTGGTGCAAAAACATAGAAAATTTTTTGAAAAACAGAGCATCAACCCACACGTACGTGTCACCCATGCGTACACGTGGCCCAAGTATCTTCGACCATCCACGCGCACGCGCGTACGCATGGTTCCAGAAGTTTCAACCCTCCATACATGAAACCGAGAGTTGTGCCTACCTCATGCCAACTTTGTGCCTGAGGCACAACTCTACCCACGCGTACGCGTGCACGTCGTTTTTTCCGAATAACACACCACGTGTACGCGTGACCTACGCGTGCGCGTTGTTTCCATTTCACCTCACCAAATGCATGCGTCCTTCTACGTGTATGCGTGGATTGCCTTGCATCAACCTTCTTCTTTTCTTCTCTTCTTTCCATTTCTTGCCTTCTTCTTTCTTCTCTTCTATTCTTTTCCCTCTTCAACCATCATCCAGCACTACCAAACACCACCTATAACCATTTCTTTTAGTTAGTTGATTAGTAGTTATTTAGTTTAATTTTTTGTTATTTTTCTATTTTTCATTATAAGTGTTGGATTATTAATCTTGTTACTGTTTCTTGCTGCTGATTATTGATGAGATGTTCTTTTAATATCATTGTTTTTAATTTTCATTGTTGAATTTCTTTGTTGAGGACACATTTGGGTACTTGGTTTTGAGTTTTCATGTTCAACATTTGTGAATATCAAGTACATATTACATTGCCTTTAAGCTTCTTAACTCTTTTGAATTGCATATTTTGGCCACCATGCATTCATCATCCATTGTTAGGCAATTGTACATTTTCAATGCATTTTTTTAGTGTGCTTGTTTAGGATTGAGCATCACCTATTTCATGCATTGAGATTTTGAAATTGTGAAATCGGATCAAAAGCTTACCTGGTGACATATTTTTGAGCTTTTCAAACTTTGTGGACCATGCTTGCTATGTGATTGATTTTAACTCTTACGTCTCCTTTTCTAAGTTCCATAACATCCATGTCTTCAACCCTTATGTCACTTATGTGTTTCAACAACTTCAATATGTATCATTGAGTGTTGTGTAAGTTTCATATACCGTTTTGTTCACTAAGTTTACTTACACATCAACCGATGTCCATCCATTATCCATTTCATAATTGCTTGATTAATTGCTTAGATGCTTTCATGCTTCTTCATTACTTGTTTGCTTATCTTAACTTACAAGTCTTTTGAAGTATCTCAAGCACACTAGAATGAGTGAAGCGTATGCTTTCTTTTGTATAATTGTGACATGACTTTTAAATACTAGGGTGTGAGTTCTAAACTGCATGCAATCTAGGACCTACACACCTATTTTTCATCAATATCACAATAATTCACTCACTCCATTCTAATGGTTTTTACCTTATCCCAACAATTTACACTTCTTTGCTTTTGCATTTATTTTTCTTACTATCCTTCTTTCTATTTTTTATGGAGGAGTCCCCATAAGCAAAAATGGAAGTGGGAGAAGAACACGCAGCAACCGGTTGACCCACCAGCTAAAGGTAGCAACTAAGAAAGTCGCCGTACCCCTTGCTCATCTTTGAGTGCACCGAGGACGGTGCAAACTTTTAAGTGTGGGGAGGTCGTCCGACCACTCGGTAAAATTTTGGGTGACAAATTTCTAATCCCAACACTTTTGCATCTCATTTTTAGGTCTTTTAGGATTTTTGGTTGCATTGCATATGTATATATTAAGCTTAGTCAAAATCATGATATTTTCCAAGAAATTCATCTTTAGGGCACCCTAATTGATTAAAAAATTTTTTTTAGAACTTGCTTGAATTATACATATTGTGGATCATATTTTTGAGCTAAGAACACAAGCATGTGAGATTTGAGCCTAATGGTGTGGTTACATCATATAACCACTTATTTTCATTCTTGTGTGCATTATTCTCTTTCTATGATTGTAATCTTTGATTTGTTGGATTCTATATGTCCATTATTTTGTGTATACATGCACTTATATGATTGAGGCCATTGTTTCAAATAGCTCACTTACCCAATAGCCTACCTTTTGTCTTCCATTGAAACCAATTTTGAGCCTATGTTTAACCCATTTGTTCTTAATGTTAGCACATTACAAGCCTTAAGTGAAAAACAATATATGTCCCTTGTATGGATCTTTGATTAGCTTAGGCTAGTGAGAGTGTTTATCATTCAAGTTTGGGAGAGTTGGGAACATTGGTTGGGATGAAAGTGTATCTTTGCATTTTTTTGTAAAAATTTTGGGAATTAGGTACATACACATGCATTAAATGTAAAACCATATGTATTGATACTTTTGTATATACTTTATTGCAAAAAAAATACAAAATAAAGAAAAAATTATATATATAAAAAAAAGAAAAAGAAAGAAAAAGAAAAGCAATAAGAAGGGGACAAAATGTCCCAAGTAAAGCTCAATAAGAATCAATGCATATGAGTTGTAATCCAAAAGAGAATGCATGAGTGTGTAGAAAAGTGAAGAATGGGTAGTTAGGTTAGCTTCTAAATTGTATAGGTCGTTATATAGGTTAGGTGGGAAGTTTAGGTTAATCAAAGATTCAAATTCTAGTCCACTTAACCATATATGACCCTACATTGACCCTAACCCCATTACAATCTATGGAAAAGCCCTCATGATATTTGTATGCATGCATTGAATAATTGTTGATTGTTAGATGAAAAACAAATCTTGGAAAGTATGATTATGGGAGAATTGAGTGAATCAACCCCAAACACTTGAGTGACTAGAGCGGATACACATCCGGTGAGGGTTTGATTGCTCAATTATATGTTTTCACCATGATCATTCTTCTTCATGCAAGTTTGTAAAATCTTTTTAATAATTCAATACAATTGTGGGTTTGGTTTGGTTTGAATTGATTTCTAGTGCTTTAGCCCTTATGCTTACATATGTTTCCTTGGAAGTGATTTGTTTTGACCAAGTGATTGCATTCATATAGATAGTTGCATTTATATAAGTTGCATCTAGGTAGTTTACATTGAATAAATGTTGATACTCTTTGTCTCTTTCTTGAGTTTAGCATGAGGATAAGTGTGGGGAGGTTTGATAAACCCTAATTTTGTAGTTTATCCTGTGCTTAATTTGGGAGGATTTTATCACCTTTCGCCACATTTATTCAATGAAACAGCATGGTTTTGCAATTCTCCTTGAATTTGTACTTAAGTATAAAAACATGCTTTTTAGGCCCTTAAATTGGTAATTTTTATTCACCTTTGATTCCGCTAGATTCCTTGATGTGTTTGTTAGTGAATTCAGGTTGAAAAGGGCTAGGAATGGATCAAAGGAGTGAAGAGGAAAGCATGCAAAGCGGAGAAATCATGAAAAAACAAGGATTTGGAGTGCATTCATCGACGCGCACGCGTGACGGACACGTACGCGTAGATATGAAGTCTCATGGCAACGTGTACGCGTAGACGACGCGTACGCGTGGATGGAAAAATGCCAAGCGACACGTACGCGTGACCCACGCATACGCGTCGATACTCACACGTGACCTCATTAAAGTGAAAACGCTGGGGCGATTTCTGAGCTGTCCAGGCCCAAATCCAACTCATTCTTGAGGCTATTTCATGCAAAATTCAAGCTTGGGCAAAGGGGGGAGCACTTAGTTAGTCATGATGAGCCTTTAGTTAGTTTTCTAGAGAGAGAAGCTCCCTCTTCTCTCTAGAATTAGGTTAGGATTAGGTTAATTTCTCTTAGATCTACATTTGATTACTTGATTTCATCTTGTTTCCTTTAAAATTTCTTGTTCTAATGCTTCAATTCTTTTTGGTTCTCTTGTTAATTTTACTTTCATGCCTCTCTTATGTTCATGCACTCATGTTGGATTTGAATCTCCTTTAATGAAATTTGATGTTTGACGTCTCTTTTATTGTTGATTTGAGTTGTGAATTTTACTTTCCTTGAAATTGGTAGTTGGTAGATTTTACTATTTCTTGCACATTTATCATGCTTTCCTTTTATGCCTTCCAAGTATTTGACAAAATGCTTGGTTGGATGTTAGAGTAGCTCTTTGAGCATTCTTGGCTTGGAAAGAGTAATTAGGCAATCTTGAGTCATGAAAACCTAACCTATGTTGGTGATCTAGAGTTATTAGCTAATATTGCTTCTAATGACGCTAATCTTTTGCTAATTCAATTAGTAAGTTGATTAGGACTTTTGGATTGAGATTAGCTAGTTTTATTAGACTTTCTTCGAGTGTGAGGATAATATGATACCTTCTTCCATCGTCGGGGATGACGTAATAAGATAAATTCTTGTTTATTATTGTGATATGATTAACTAGTCTTATTTGACGTTCTCCCTATGTGAAGATGACATGATACCTTCTTCCATTTGCCGGAGTTGACTAAATAGAATGAATTAATCATTGTATGACTAGGATAGAAAGCCTATATTCTCAATCTTTGCCATGAATGTCTCTCTTTATTGATTGCTTTCTTTAATTGCATACTTGATTTAATTTTCTTGCCATCTACTTTCTTGCCCATTTAATTTCTCGTCCTTTTTACAAATCAAACTCCCATGTTCCTTCATAGCCAATAATTGACCACTTCATTGCAATTCCTTGTGAGACGACCCGATGTTTAAATACTTCGGTTAAATTTTCATTGGGGTTTGTACATGTGACAAAACCAAAACTAAATTTGATGTGAGAGTTGTTATTTGGTTTGGAGCTATGCTTGCAACGATATTTTATTGAGAAATGCCTAACCAACATAATTCTTGCTATAAAGACATAACAAAAAGGAGCCGGGGGAGGAGGAGGACACTGAGGATGGAGATGCCGAGAATGCATTGAACTTGGAATTTTCCATGCAACCCGAGCCCCGCATCCATCAGCTAAAGGTGGAGCGCTTTAGAGCCGTTCTCCCGGATTGTATTCGTGCACAGAGGACCGTGCAACGCTTAAGTGTGGGGAGGATTCGCCATTTTTTGGGGCATAAATTTTCTTTTTCGAATACTTTGCACTTTATTTTTGTTTTCTTTTATTATGTTTCTTGTAGATATTTGGAGCGTTTTTAACTGTTGCATTGCATTTTTTCTTTTGGTATATATATCTATATATATATCTTAGTTTATTTCTAGTTATTGCTTTTGGCATTTTTGCTTTTGCTTGATATATAGCTTATAGATATTGGTTGTAATTGGATGATGTGAATAGCATAATGCTTAGTTCAATTTTGATCCTAATTGTTCACGTTAGTTTTTTGTGATGTTGAAAATTAGGAGAAGAACTAAGAAATTTTGAAAACTTTGCATCTATCACAACATACATACATTCATATATAGAAAATAATTTTGGTGAAAAACAACAAAGATCTCCAAGAATTTTATTTTTAGGACGTTCTATGGAATTGATTTGGAAAAATTGTTTTTAAAAACTTGCTTAAATGAATTTTTTGTGAAACATAGAAGAGTGATAGAACAAAATAACCTTGTGAGTTGTTGAGCCTTAATGAGTGGTTACACATTATAACCACAAATTTTGTTCATTGTGTGCTATGCTCCTTCTATGATTGTAATCTTGGTTTTGCTTGATTTTTTATTTCCAATGTTTAATGTTTTGAATGCATTTAGCATTAGTGAGGCCATTTTTGAATTAGACTCACTCATCCATATGGACTTACCCTTGCATCTACCTTTGTTAACCCCTTTTGAGCTTTTTAATCCCCTTTGTTCTAATTGTTAGCACATCACAACCCCAAGTGAAAAACCATGAATTACCTTGAATTGCATCTCTGATTAGCTTAGGTTGAGGAGTGTGTTTCATTTAAGTGTAAGGGGAATTTTGGAAAGCATCGGTAGAGACATAAAAGTATTTTTAGGGTATTCATTGAAAATTTGGAAAAATAGATGCACATTCATGTATCAATTTGTTTTAACCATATGCATTTGTCCTAGAAAAAGAAAAAGAAAAAAAAGTGAAATGAAAATAATAATAATAATAATAACAATAACAATAACAATAAGATGGGACAAAAGTTATCCCAAAGAAAAAAATAAATAAAAAATGCATATGTGAATTTGGATAAAAAAGATGCATGAATATGTATAAAAAGTGTGATTATGGGAAGTTAGGTTGCATATTTTGCTATTTGGTTAATATAGGTTGAGTGGGGCACTTGAACTAATCAAAGATCCAATTCTTTAGTCCACTTAGCCATATTTATCCTACCTTAATCCTAACTCCATTACAACCCTCTAAAGACCTCATGATACTTGCACTCACGCATCACATATTTGTTGATTGTTAGATGAAAATCAAATTCTTGAAAGCATGATTAGAAGGAGACTTGAGTGATTAAACCCTAAAACACCGAGCGTTGAGAGTGTATACACACCTAGTGAGGGTTCGATCACTCAACTCTATGTTTCCATACTTCTTATCATGTATTCTTGCAAGTTGCTTCATTTTGATGAGCTAAATCAATTCTCTATATTGTGATTGCATTGAGCTGTTTCTTTGCTGAGCCCTAGATGTCTATACTCTTGCTTGGAATTCATTGGTTTGTTTTCACCAAACTCATAGTACATTATATATATATAGTATACATGCATGTAGGTAGATGCATTAAATAAGTTGCTTGTCCTTCTATCCTTCTCCTTTGATCATGATTAGCATGAGGACATGCTATTATCTAACTGTGGGAGAATTGGTGAGTCCATATTTGACGATATATTTTGGTTTGATTTGAGTGGATTTCATCACGTAAACCCACATTTATTCATCCAAATAGTATACTTTTGTGTTCTCTCCCTAAATGGTGCTTAATTGTAAAAACATGCTATTTTGTGTTTTAATTTAATTAATTTTATTCCACTTTCATTCCATTTGATGAGTGATTTCAGGTGTAATAGGTTGGAATGACTTGATAAGAGTGGAAGAAAAGCACGAAATTGGGAGAAAACATGAAAAAATCAAAGGAGAAAAGTATTTCAGCTTGTGCCCACGCATACCTTCTGTGCCCACGCACAAAGGTCAAAATCAGCACCTGTGCCCACACACAAGCTGTACCCACGCACAGAATAGAAATCAGCAAGTGTGCCCATGCACAACTTCTGTGCGTATGCGTAGGAGAAAAATCAGCATGTGTGTGTACGCACAGGTACCAGCGTGTGACTTCATTAAAAAGTCACGTGGCTCGCGATTTTGAGGTCTTTTTGGCCCATTTCTGGAAGGCTGAAGCTGATTTTGGATGATATATGAAGGGGGAAGCAACCACACATCATAAAATACATGACCATACTTCATAGAATACACTTTAGGAGTAGTTTTAGGGTAGTTTAGCTTAGGTTTCTTCTCTCAATTTCCTTAGAGTTCTTGATTAGGGTTTGTAGAATTTTATAGTTCAAGTTTTGATTTTAGATCCTACCAATTTCATTGTAAGTATTTCTTTTTTTTCTCTCTTTTATTACACTATTTGTTCTACATTTTCTTACACTTTAATTCCCTTTGTCAATATATACATAGTTTTGCAATTTTGGACTTCTAGTTGAGGAATTTGATGTTTGATGGCTATTTTATGTTTGTTTGAGTTATTATTGCTAATTGTGATCATTTGTAGTTCATAGCTTTCATCATTTTCTCAAATTTGCCATGTTTTATGTTTATGCCCACTATGTGTTTGATGAAATGCCAATGTTGATTATGGGGTAATTTCTACCCCTTGACTTGGGAAAAATGAGTTTATGGATTACTAGAGCCATAATGTCCAACATTTATTGATAATTCTTGGGTTGTAAGTTGTTACTGTTTCCACTAACGCTAGCTTTTTACCAATTAATTTGGTAAGTTAGCTAGGATTTGTGGATTAATGACAATTATGCTCACTTAACCTATCCTTCGATGTTAAGGGTTGACTTAGTGATATTAATCCATCATAATTATCATAGTTATGGTTATGGCAAGGAAGGGATTTCATTACTCATCCAAAGTCAAGGTTTCATTCATGTTTTGAACCACTTTTCCATCACTTTATAACATTACTTGTCTATATTACATACATAGTTCCTTTATTCCTTTATTAGTTTATTAATTGCAATTTTGAATCGTTCTTTGATTTCTTTAGTTGTTTGCTTCTTTATCATTGAACACTCTTTGTCTCTCACAACCAATTTTATGCGCTCTTTGTCACTAGTTCCTAGGGAGAATGACCCGGGAGTCTAAATACTCTCAGTTAAATTGATTTGAATTGTGACAATATCTTGGATTAAATTTTGATTTGAATCAATTGTTGGTTCGGAGCTATACTTGTAACAAAAAACCTATTTTGTGAAATTTTGAAACCACGTTTGGTCCTACATCAGGTATCAGCATGGCAGGAGGTTTTTATCGCCTGAGCTTATCCTAGGTGACTCTAGGGCAGCTGCGATACCAGCTTAGGCGATTAAGTGAAGTCCCGGACGAGTCCCGGACATGGACCAGCTGCCTGATGTTCTGGACAACTGTAGGGTTGCTAGGAGGTAGCGTGTTGGGACACGATCTAGCCAGCGTGGGTGGATTTGGCTGGAGGAGGCCATTGATGCGATTCAGATTGACGACAAACGATGGTGAAGCCACTAAATCTGGCTCGGGTGTAATCACCAGCACTGCTGACGAGGATCCAACAGGCAATGCACTAGAGCTAGCTAGATGTCCTGTGGAGTGCAGATTCTTGTTCGAACCTCCGGAACTAGATGCCACATCCACAAGCTTTGCCAATAACTCTGGAGTCTTCACCTCAGGAAACTGACGGCGACAATGAAACAGCACCTGCATATCTTCGTCACTGCTAATAACGAATGAATCATACTTTACATCATCGCGTAACATGAAAATCGAAATTCTATAGAACAACTTCTCCACCCGTTTCATGCCATGCAATCCTAGTCTCTGGAGTATATGATTCTTAAACTCAGCGAAAATGGTCGAAGGTTAAAGAAATACACTCAGCGGGTCCTTGTCGGTGAACTTAATTCCTGATCGCATTTTCTTTTTAATGGACCCTCTATAGTGCACAAGAGCTACAAAACTCTGACTAGCTATTGTGAATCTCACTCTTCTACAAAATTTCGTGTAGGAGCTCGTTTTTATATACCACATTGCTTTGTAAAAATTGAAACATTTAACTTCGATTTACTCTAACGTTGGTGCATGTGTAAATCGAATTTAATTGATTCGGTTTACGTTCATTCATAAATCGAATTGATTAGATTTAAGTTCATCTTTAAATCGATCCTACTTAATTCGATTTAGTAGGAAAACTTTAAATCAAATTGATTTGATTCGATTTTAGTTGAACTTCATTTTTTACCTAATTCAAATCAATTTCATTCGATTTACTACATGTTTCACTAAATCAAATTCACTCAATTCGATTTATATAGAAATGTGATTTGGAACTTTGACGTTGCATTTTTTGATTTGGAACATTCAGGACATATTGAAATCCATTGGGTTTAATAAAATTATTTTCTCTTAAAAATAAATTAAACTATATATATATTTATACACAAATATATTAATGACTGATTTTGGTATACAAATAATGTTTTTAGAAAATAAAATAACAAATCTACTACCACCTTAGCAAAAAATTGACATTTAGTAATTACTTTCAAAAGGTGGCATTTTGATAATAAATTTTAGAAAATATGACATATTAATAAAAAAACTTATAATGTTTTAAATATATTTCAATTATATTCTTGAGAATCTACACCGTTAACAGAGATACTCATGTGATAATTGTATGAAATATATTGTTGACATGTGACAATTATAATTTTTTTTTATATAATTTACAAGTAAGAATATATAATACTTAATTATTTGTTATAATCTCATTATTATTAGTTAATTATTAAAGGTATTAATAAGGACATTTTTAATATGTCAATCATATCAAATTAAAATCGAATAAAAGAGTTCTTAAATAGTTAAACCCAAAATAGAATTAAAAATCTTCTTTAACATAAACTTACTATGTTAACGGTTGAGAGAGAGAAAGAAAACAATCAAAATGAAAGAATTACGGCACTATAGTGAAAATTGGATCCTTAGTTCGACAGGGATGGCAAAGCGAATCGAATTCGTCGGGTTAGCCTACTAAAACTGTCAAAAGGCGAATTGAAGTGAGATTTTAAACTTGCAAAACCTACTTCACCGAAATCGTAGGGTTTGACAAGGTGGGACAGACTGATCCCAGTCATTTTTTAAAGGACTCTTCTGTAAAAATCCAATTTTTGGTAAACAGGTTTTTCTGATTATTTTAAAATTTATTTCGCAAAATCCTGAACCACGGCCCAATAAAAAATAGTGAGGCTGGCCGAATGGTAAAAAAAAAGAAAAAAAGAAAAATTAAATAGAAAAAGACCATTAATAAGGTCAATATTGACTTTATGAAGGTAGTTAATATTGTTATCAAATCCAGCTTGACCTGATCGGTTCGATCGGAAACCCAGTTATCCGGTCACCTGGCCCGGCTGAACCACTCATTGAACCGACTATGCAGTAGACCCGGTGAGACCCGGTTCGACCCGACGGATTTTTATTAAACCCGGTGACTCGGCTGATTAATTTAACCCGATTCAGGTTGTGTTTATTTATTTATTTATTTATTTAATATCTGACACCCCAACCCCACCCCCAACGTCAAATGTCCTAATCTGATCCCCTGCCCTTAAGCCTCAACATCTCTTTCCTGGGGTATTTTCTCGCTACTCTCTCCCTCAAGCTCTCTCACCTCTTTTACGCCACTCTCGTCTCCGGTGTGTCACTTCTCTCTCGGTCTAGCACTCACTGTTTTGGAATCAGGCTTGTCCCGCTTTGTGTCCTCAGCGTTACAAGCTCAGACACTGCCTTCCTGGCCTCGCTTCGCAGGTGGTAGAACCAAACGGAACCATACGAAATCCAGTCGCACGCCTTCTCCTACGCTCGTCGTCGCTGAAAGTAGAGGCAGTAGGTCCGGTGGGTTGGTCTTGTTTGTCTTCTTGCTTGGAGCCTCGCCGTCAACTTCCTTAGCGCAACTTGATTTGGTGAATTCCAACAAATTCCTCATTTTTTTCTGTTTTGATTTTATTGCTATAATTCATCACTGCAATTTGATTTTATGTGTTGCTACAATTTGTTTCTGATTATCACTGAATGTTGAATTTGCTGTCTTGCTGAAATAATCACTTAACTTCAATTTATTCATTGCTGAATGAATTTGTTTTTGATTGAACGTTGAATTTGTTGCTATAATAATCACTCACTTGAATTTGTCTGTTACTGAAAATCTTGACTGAGTTAAAGTTGTTATTGATTATAATCACGATTAAAGCTGCTGTTGTCTTGGTGAAATAATCACTTGGCTATTAAATTAAGTATGGATGAGAACCTTACTACTGGAGTTAGAAGAATGCTTGCAAGCACTTAATTAAGTGACTAATATTAGTTAATTGATGTTAAAACAAAAGGTAATATTGTTAATGTGAATTTGATTTGTTTATGATAGCTATATTGGGGAATGAAGTAGGATAGTTCGATAAGTAGGAACACAACTCATGCCTGATGGTAGCAAGGCCTGTAACAGATGTAGCTGATTCAAGTTTGCCATTACTAAAAGGGTTTCAGTTATTTTACAGAACATGATTTTGTTGCTATAAATCATCTTTTTAGTTAAAATTTCTGTTGCCATAAATCATCATTGAGCTTTAATTTACTTATTGTGTTATTTTTTTCTCTCATTAAAGTGGTTATTGAAATTACTTAGTTTTTTCATAGATACAAAACGATGTTGTTTTAGTAATTTGATGAACGAAAAATATCTTAGGAACTAGTATGAGTTTTGGAGTGCAAGTTCAAAAATAAAATTAGATGACTATTAATTTCAATACTTTAAAGTTCGAGTGAAACTTCACGGACTAATTTAAATTTGATTTAATAGATTTTTTATGTGTATTTCGTCGGATACGTTAAGTTTTTCCATTGAAAATCACCTAATGTCGTTAATGGACAAGTATTAATTTGTTTAATTTTAATATTTTGAAAGACTAATCTAATTTAAAGTTTAGAAAGATTAATATGTACATAAAGAATATGAATTTGGAGATACTGTTGTGAATGCTGTGAATGCGACCCAAACTATTTCTACTCTATTTATTGCTATTTATTTTGTTGTAAAATAAATAACTAAGGAAGATATAATAATATAAAATAATGAAATATAATTAGATAGCTTTAATAATAAAATTCATAATGATTACTATCTCAATATAATAAGGATGATTAATATATCTATTAATATTATATGTCGTTATAGTATATGAAGAGAAAAGATAAAGAAGAATTTTGTACATAGAGAAAGAGAAAATATTTTGTATTTGTATTGTGTATATTTCCTTGTCTGAGATCGTGCTTTTATAGGCATACATAGGTTTGCTTTTCAAACCACATTTATTTTGCTTCATCCTAAGGACTTGTTCCTTTCAACATAGAAAATAGGTTGCTCATTAATGGATGACGTACGGAAAATTACCGATTAAGAATTTAATTCAGAAATCAGCATTGTAAATACAGTTCTTAATCAATGAAAATTCTGCGTATCATTTAAAAGAGTTGTCACAAAATTTAGAAATAAAATATTGGTAGTATGAATTCCAGGTCGTCTCCCAACGAGTTGAGAAAAGAGTGCTATTTTATTAATCAGAGGTTTTCCAAGAATTTTTAAGTTTGAGAAACAGAAAAATAAATAATAGTAAATTTAAGCAATGGAAATTTACGAGAGAATTTATATAATTCAAATAAAGGCCTTGCCGGAAGAGGATTAATTGGAATTTCTATCCTTGTTGAATTTTTTTCAAGTGTAATAATAAAAGGTTGTTGTTCTACTTGGTCATTCCTTACTTAATAAGGGAAAGTCAAGTAACTAACTAACCAACTCTATCACTCGAGTCCTAATCCTTTCCTAAGAAAGGATTAGAGTCAGAGACTAGAGAGTCAGCTAATAATTTTCAGTTAAGATTAACACTTGAGTATTCCAACTCAAGGTTCTCCTCTTAATCAACTCCCAATCAAGTCAGGAAACTACTCCATTAACATGAATATAACCTTCACAAAATTAAAAAGGGAATAAAAGGAAGACATGATAAACAACAATTGAAAATTAATTAAAAGTAAAAATGTTTCTTTGCATTAATAAATCCCAAAATCATAAACATACTTATCAAAGCAGGGTAAATGGGCAATAAAAGAGTAAAGGAATAAGAAAGCAAACTAGAACAATAGCAACTTCAACGGAAGTAATGACTCTTCTCAATATCCAAAGCAAAAGCAATAAACTCCAAAGCTATGAATGTGAATAAAACCTAGAGAAAGTAGTAGAATTCTCTCTAAGATTCCCACAACTAAAACTAAAACTATACGTAATGAGAATGTGTCGAGTATCTGCTATCCCCTGGCTCTAGTCTGTGTTTCTGGGCCGAAAACTGGGTCAAAACTTAGCCCAAAATTGCCCCCAGCGTTTTCTGCAGGTCGCGCATGTCACGCGTACGCGTCGCTAGCCATCTTCGCGTGTCACGCGTACGCGTGAGGTACGCGCACGCGTCGCTGTGCAAACTCGCTTTTTGTGCGCATGCGTCAGGTACGCGCACGCGTCTTTTCTCGCTGGTCAGCTCCTTAGTTTCTTGTGTTCCTTCTATTTTTGCAAGCTTCCTCTCCACCCTCTAAGCCATTCCTGCCCTATAAACCCTGAAAACACTTAACGCACAGATCACAACATCGAATGGTATAAAGAGGAATTAAAAATATACAATTTAGATGTCTAGGAAGCCAGTTTTCAACCATAGAGTGAAATTGGGAAGGAAGTGTAAAATCATGCAAATCATATGAATAAGTGAGTAAAGAGTTGATAAAACCACTTAACTTAGCACAAGATAAACCATAAAATAGTGGTTTATCAAACTCCCCACACTTAATCATTAGCATGACTTCATGCTAAGCCCAAGGAGACAAAAAGAATGAATAGGAGAAACTAAGACTCATGCAATGCAATGCAATGCAACCTATGTATATGAATGCAACTATATGTTAAGACGTTTCTATCTACTTGGTCAAAAGTAAACAAGTTCTCCAAGACAAACATAAATCAAATTCCACTAATTCAAATCATACAATAGGAAGGAATTAAACTTATAAGAAGATAGCTCATGAAAGAAGGGAACATAGAATCAAGCATTGAACCCTCACTGGTAGTGTATATGCATTCTAGTATCTCAAGTGTCTAGGGTTGATCACTCTACTCTTCTCTAGTCATGCTTTCTAAAACTTTATTCTTCATCTAACTAATCAACAAATATTTAATGTACCAATACAAATATCATGAGGTCTTTTCAAGGTTGTAATGGGGCTAAGGTAAGGGTGAGGATATATGTATGGCCAAGTGAGCTATAAATTGAATCTTTGAGTAACCTAAGCTATCACCTAACATACACACACTCTATGAAATTCCAAAATATGCCTAGCTACCCGAAATTCCCACTTTTGCATTAAGTACTCATGCATCAATTTTTCTTTAATTTCATCACATATGCATTGATCTTTCTTTAAACTTGACATTGGGGTAATTTTGTCCCCCTATTCATTTATTTACTTAATTATTTGAATATTTTTGGTTTTTCTCTTCTCTTTATTTTTGAAAGCAAATATAACATATCAACGCACATGGGAATTAGCATTTTCTGGTCTTACATGAGTAGGCACCCGAATTCCTAATATTTTGTCAATGACACATTGTACACTTTCATCAACCCAAGTTCCCACAATTCCCCACACTTAATTGACACACAATCTCTATCTTAAGCTAACCAAAGATTCAATTGGGATAATTAATTATTTTTCTACTTAAGGCTAGTGATGTGGTAAAAAAATAGAACAAATGGGGATTAATAGGCTAAAGGTTGCTAACAAAGGTAATTTAAAGGGTAGGATCTTTGGGATAAGTGAGCTAATAATAAATGATGACCTCAATCATACATATGCATGAATACATTAAACAATGGACATATAGAATAGAACAAACCATAGATTGCAATCATAGAGGAGAGAAAATACACAAGAATAAAAACAATGGTTAAATAATGTAACCATACAACTAGGCTCAAAATCTCACTAGGTTGTGTGTTCTAGCTCTAACCATGTTCCAAATTACAATCTTCAGACAAGTTTAACATAGAATTTTAATTTGAATTAGTGAAATTTTCAAAAATTGGGTCTTGAAAAGAAACTTATTATTTTTCAACCAAGTGGACATGCATGTAAACACTTATTACTATGCAATCTATCCTAATCTAACAAAAGAAAAAATAACCTATTGGTGTTAAGAAAAAGCAATTACCTCCGGAAGTCAAGTACTGACCGACCTCCCCACACTTAAAGCTTGGCACCGTCTTCGGTGCCATCAGTCAAGAACAAAGGGGGCTAGTAATAGCATCTCCACAGTCTAGAGTGTCTGGTTCCTCTTCAGGTGGGTGGTTGCCAAAAATCAGCTCCTTGAGGTATGTAAATCGGTGATTGTTACGGCGCTTCAGTCGCTTTGCCTGCCGGTCTAGCCGGTCCAACCTCTGAAGTATCTGAAGGAGTAACTGATTTGTTGGAGGTGCTTGTGATGTGGAAGGAGAAGGAGTATCTCCGGCCGGTCTACAGTTGACAAACCCCATTTTTAGGGTTTATCTTGTATTGATTTTAGGGGATTTTATAACCTTTCACCCACATTTATTCAATGAAATAGCATGGTTTTGTATATTCTCCTTTAATTGTGCTTAAGAGTGAAAACATGCTTTTTAGGTCTTAAAATAGCCAAATGTAATTTACCTTGATTCCATTAGATGCCTTGATATGTTTGTTAAGTGACTTAAGGTTTAGGAGGCAAAGATTGGATCAAGGGAATGAAGAAAAAGCATGAAAAGTTGGAGAACTCATGAAGAAATGAAAGAACCGGAAAGCTGTCAAGCCGACCTCTTTGCACTTAAACGACCATAACTTGAGCTACAGAGGTCCAAATGATGCGGTTCTAGTTGGGTTAGAAAGCTAACATCCGGGGCTTCGAAACGATATAAGATTTGCCATAGTTGCTACATGTTTGGTGGCGCGCACGCGCAAAGTACGCGCACGCGCCGTTGCTGCCATATGGTCCACTTAAAGTAAAACGTGGCCAACGATTTTAGAAGCCTTGTGGGCCCAATCCAACTCATTTCTGATGCTATTTAAGTCAAGGACTAAAGGGGAATCAATAGACTTTTCATACTTTAGAACTAGTTACCATTAGTTTAAGTTTAGTAGTTAGAAGTAGTTTCTAGAGAGAAAAGCTCTCACTTCTCTCTAGAATTAGGATTAGGATTAGGATTAGTTCTTAGATCTAGGTTTTAATCTTTGCTCTCATTTACTTCTACCTTTTAATTTCTTGTTGTTACATTCATTCTTCTTCTATTCTTTTGTTGTAATTTTCTTTATGTTGTTCTATATGTGAATATTGTGAATAGCTTGATTTTTGGATTGCTTGCTAGTTTTTGCTAGTCTTAGTATTTTGTTTCATTATTTCTTATTAGTTTTTGTTCTTTATTTTCTCCTTCCATTATGAATTCTCATTTTGGCTATGAGTGTGATTACAATTATGTTGTAGGTGATGAGAGCTATAATGAAGTTGTGTATCAAGAATGGGATAATCAAAGGTGGGAAGAGCCATATGCTTATGATCAATCCTCATGGCAACAACCCCCACCAATGCACTATGAAGAAGAACCATTCTATGATGCACACCAATCCAATGGCTATGGTGAATCTCCTTGTGACTTTCAAGAACCACCACCATATGCCTATGAGTCATATCCTCAACATGAATCTCAACCACACTCTCAAGCCTATTTTCACCAAACACCTCCATATGACCATGATTCATATCCACTACACCAACCACCTTTTGAACCATATGAGCCATACATGGAACCACAATTCCAAGATTACTACTCCCAAGAACCACCTCAATACACACCACCACCTTACCAAGAAGAACCACCTTCCTATAATGAACCCTTCCTCCAAGACAATGAACCCTCTTATCCACTCCAATCTTCAATGGATGAAATCCTTAGCCTTATACTTCAAGGGCAAGGAGAAATGCAAAGGGAGACACTAGAATTTATGGCTACTTTGACCAAGGTAGTAAGCAATTTAGTCTCCCAATATTTGAGTACTCAAGGCACTCCTATGGTTACATGTGGAGAATCAATTGAAAAGCATAGCATGAAGGAAAGATTGGAAACTCCGGTGGAGAATGAGGAATGCTACTTTGTGTTAGAACAATTGGAGAAACCTATGGTCATTGAAGACAAGGAAGAAGTGGTAGAAGACTTAGGAGATGCGGAGCCTCCATGGGAACATAGAGTTGAAGAAAACCCCTCCAAGATGATTGAAATTGATGCTAGGGAGGAAAGTGCACACCTTCCAAGGCATACTCCATATGAAGACTTGGATGGGATAGAGCAAGGATTGAGTTCCCTTGGTGATGAATATCAAGCATCAAGTCTTAGTGGTGAAGAATCCTTTGAGCATGAAGAACCTTCTCCGGTTGGATTTGAAAGCGTTGAGGAGGTAAATTTTTCTCACCCTTCTTATTATGATTTGAGTAAAGGAAAAGGTTTAGATAAAATTGTTGAACAAAGGATTGAGATTAAGAGATCTTGTGAAGAGGTGGAAGTCCCTAGAAATAGAAGAACGGGGGTTGGTTATGCTTTGTCAAGATCTTTGGGAGCATCTTTGCCTAGATTGCCATCTACACCTTTATTTGAGTGGGTGAAATTCATTTCTATTAGCTTTATTATCCCACTTGAATATGGTTTGCTTGAAACAGATGGCCAACTTAGGAAAGTTTGCGGGATGAAGCGTAAGCGAAAGATGTTTTGTGGTTGGCGTTCCAAATCAAGGCTCATTATGGTTAATGCATCAAACATGAGATATAAAGGTTGGAGTAGTGCTCAAATAGATGGGTCTAGGAGGATTGTTGGCCACT
>NC_029775.3:103267890-103269175 GCF_000817695.3 Arachis duranensis
ACCTTTCACCCACATTTATTCAATGAAATAGCATGGTTTTGTATATTCTCCTTTAATTGTGCTTAAGAGTGAAAACATGCTTTTTAGGACTTAAAATAGCTAAATCTAATTCTCCTTGATTCCATTAGATGCCTTGATATGTTTGTTAAGTGGTTTAAGGTTTAGGAGGCAAAGATTGGATCAAGGGAATGAAGAAAAAGCATGAAAAGTTGGAGAACTCATGAAGAAATGAAAGAACCGGAAAGCTGTCAAGCCGACCTCTTCGTACTTAAACGACCATAACTTGAGCTACAGAGGTCCAAATGATGCGGTTCTAGTTGGGTTAGAAAGCTAACATCCGGGGCTTCGAAACGATATAAGATTTGCCATAGTTGCTACAAGTATGGTGGCGCGCATGCGCAAAGTACGCGCACGCGCCGTTGCTGCCATCTGGTTCACTTAATGCAACATGTGGCCAGCGATTTTAGAAGCCTTGTGGGCCCAATCCAACTCATTTCTGATGCTATTTAAGTCAAGGACTAAAGGGGAATCAATAGACTTTTCATACTTTAGAACTAGTTACCATTAGTTTAAGTTTAGTAGTTAGAAGTAGTTTCTAGAGAGAAAAGCTCTCACTTCTCTCTAGAATTAGGATTAGGATTAGTTTTAGTTCTTAGATCTAGGTTTTAATCTTTGCTTTCTTCTACTTCTACCTCTCAATTCTTTGTTGCTACATTCATCTTCTTCCATTCTTTTGGTTGTAATTCCCTTTATGTTGTTCTTATATTTTGTTGTAGATCTAGTATTGTTCCTTCTACATTCTTCCAATTCAACAAGAGGTAATTCATAATAAATGTGTCTTCTTTGCTTTTCTATTGTTGATCTCTTGTTTTTGTAATTGTAGATTCCTTTAATTCTTGCATTTAATAATGTTTACTTTTATTGCACTCTATGTGTTTGTTGAAATGCCTCTTCTAGGTTTAGTGTAGATTTTGTTCCTCTTGGCCTAGGTAGAGTAATTAGTGACACTTGAGGTATCTAATTCCTTTGTTGATTGGTAATTGGAGAGATTGCTAATTGGTTTGGAGTGCACTAAAGCTAGTCTTTCCTTGTGAGTTGGCTAGGACTTGTGGCTCAAGTCAATTCATCTACTTGACTTTCCTTTATTTAGTAAAGGTTAACTAAGTGGTAGCAATGAACAATTCTCATCACAATTGAGAAGGATAACTAGGATAGAACTTCTAATTTTCATACCTTGCCAAGAGCCTTTTATAGTTGTTAGTTTATTTTCATTGCCATTTACTTT
>NC_029775.3:103270767-103272096 GCF_000817695.3 Arachis duranensis
GGTGTGAAAACAAAGTGTGGGATCCCGGATCACAAGAAGAGGATCAACTTTGGGAGCCCCAAGCTTGTGAAGAACTCCATCAACACTTGGCTCAATTCATGAAGAATCTTGGGGCACAATGGAGAACCAAGCATTGGTGGGAGTTCCAAGATGAATACAAGCATAAGCCACCTTGATAAGAAGCTCCCCATAAGTCCAACTTAAGGACAATAAATAAAAGTGCTTGGTGGGAGACACCCCACCATGGTAAACTCTTTCCATACTCTTTTAGTTTGTTAATAAGTGAATTAAGTTGCCATTATAGGTAGATTCTCATTTTCATTTTTATCTTTTGTAAATATTGGTAGAATTAGTTTAATTTCTTGTTTTTATTGTTTTATTGAGTTTAGTTAGTAGTATAGTATGTTGAATAAGGTTCTAGGGTGTTTTGGTAGATGTTTGGATGAATAAGGTTCTAGGGCGTTTTGGTAGCTGTTTGGAGGATTGAAAGGCTTGGATTGGTGTAAGAACTTAGAAAAATATTTTTTTGAAAAAAACAGAACATCATCCACGCGTGCGTGCACATAACGCGTACGCGCACTTGAGCATTTTTCGACCACCCACGCGAACGCGCACTGTACGCGTACGCGTGGATGCAAAAATCTCACCTCCAGCCAAAAACCCGAGAGTTAGGCCTGCACTGTGCGAACATTGGGCCTAAGGCACAAGCCTATGCACGCGTGCGCGCACCTGGCGCGTACGCGCACATCATCTTAAATTCGCAATGCACGCGCACGCACACTGTGCGCGCGCGCGTCGATTGCACGATCCACACTCTTGGTACTTTTACCCGAGAGTTGTGCCAGACTTGGGCCAACATTATGCCTCCGGCCTAACTCGACGCACGCGTGCGCGCACCTGGCGCGTACGCGTCCTTCCACCAATATGCACATCGACGCGTAAACGTGCATGACGCGCACGCGTCGGGAAAAAAAAAAGAGTTTTTTTTCTCCTCTTCCATTTTCTTTTGCTTATCACATTCGCATACTTCTACTCTTCCCATTTTTATTTAGTTTTTGTAGTATGTTTTCGTTTTTTTTTAGTCATTTCAATAATGGTGTTGGATTCTTACACTCAATTGTTGAGAAATTCTTGCATTATTTTGGTGCTTCTTGACTTGTTTGATATTGTTGGGTGATGAAACTTTTAAATCAATGCTTCATCTTGTATGACTCTTGTGTCTTTATGCATTGATATGACCTCATATTGTCTTTCATGACCCACTTTTTCTCATTTTGAACTTGATGCTCCATATACTCTCCATGCTTTAACTTTACTCTTGCATCAAGT
>NC_029775.3:103275327-103283487 GCF_000817695.3 Arachis duranensis
AGTGTAGATTTTGTTCCTCTTGGCCTAGGTAGAGTAATTAGTGACACTTGAGTTATCTAATTCCTTTGTTGATTGGTAATTGGAGAGATTGCTAATTGGTTTGGAGTGCACTAAAGCTAGTCTTTCCTTGGGAGTTGGCTAGGACTTGTGGCTCAAGTCAATTCATCTACTTGACTTTCCTTTATTTAGTAAAGGTTAACTAAGTGGTAGCAATGAACAATTCTCATCACAATTGAGAAGGATAACTAGGATAGGACTTCTAATTTTCATACCTTGCCAAGAGCCTTTTATAGTTGTTAGTTTATTTTCATTGCCATTTACTTTCATGTCTCTTATCCAAAACCCCAAAATAACTCAAACCAATAACAAAGCACTTTATTGTAATTCCTAGGGAGAACGACCCGAGGTTTAAATACTTCGGTTTATAAATTTAGGGGTTTGTTTTAGTGACAAACAACTTTTTGTATGAAAGGATTATTGCTTGGTTTAGAAACTATACTTCGACGAGATTTTATTTGAGAAATTCTAAACCGTCAAAAATCCAATCGTCAACAGTCCGGCTGATAGTGGTTGCTAGGGGTCTGATGTACTTTCCGCTGGGGACATATTGATAATCCCGCAGAATCATGGTGTTGGTGTTCCCAGCTCTGTAGGAGACTCTGGCTGTCGAGATTACATCTGAAACCAAGGCGGAAAAGTGAAGGTTGCCCGCAATCTGTACGTGGCCCATGGCTTGCCAAAGGTGTCTCAGTAAGTTGAGAGGCTGGTCTGTAAGGATACACCAGATGAGAACAGCCATATTTGCAGTGAAAGAGGACTCGTGAGTGCTCGGAAAGACGTAGTGAGACATAATCTATGCCCACAGCCAAGCCTCCAAGGTAAGTGCTGAAGCCAATATGCCCTTAGGCTGGGATCGATGGTAACCATGGATCCATCTGCTATCAGGTTGTGCTATAACTTTGAGGACGTTGTCCCAGTCAAATTGGTATGTCTGGCGCTTGAGAGAGGCTTCCTGGTATGCGTCCAATCCTTCCGGAGCTGGGGGAGATATAAAGCTCGCTGAATGGCCCCTTCAGTTATAGGGACTTGCTTCTGACGGACATAGATAGACTGCAGGGTTGGCATGTAAAAATTAGAGTAGAATTCAACTACCCATGAGAGGTTAACCTGCCGTGGCTGCCTCCGTAGGAATCCCTATTGTCTGCGCTCAATGCGGGGCTTTACAAGATCAACAATGTGGGTAGGGAGAATGAGTAGGTGCTCATTGTTGTAATTTCACTTAGCCAGGATGGAGAACATCTACTCACAGTAGCGGTTAGTGAACTGCGCAGTGTCCCTTGTTGGAAAGGCTTTCTCGATTTCATTGACCTTGATGATCCTTTTGACCCGCTTTGTTAATGGCTTGACTGATGTTGAGGATGCTTCCGCAGCTGGTGCTCTTTTCGTTCTACTCCTCACTGGTGGCTTGTTAGATGCTTTCTCTTTACCTTTCCTGGTGGCCATCCTGAAAAGGGAGAAAAGAAAGGGACATGAAATCAAGTAGCTAGAACTGGGAGGAGGAAGATACAAGTGATAATCAAAGGGTTAGAGCAAGGAGGAGGAAGGTACAAGTGATAATCAATGCCAAGGTAAAGAAGAATATCATAAACACATGGTCGCGATTCCATGTAATTAGGACATCAATGGAAATATAACATGATAAATTAAGACAATTAGATGCAAGATGTTTATTAGCATGCTGGCAAAGGCATGAGTAGCATAGCACAAGCACTAATAGCTTAATTTGATTATCAAATGTAACAAACTAACAAGCACGTTTGTATTGACAATTAAATTTAATCAATAAAATATTGCAGGGGCTTTGTAAAAAACAGTTAGTAGAGTAGAAAAATAGAATAAAGAAGAATGCACAATGCCATACGGGCTTTTTCACAAACACCTGGTATGCATGTAAAATATGTTAGGGAAAGTATGAAATCAAAACATGCATGCAACCTAAAAATTAATATTAATTGTCAAATCACTCCCTAATATATCCACAAGCAAATATAGAACAAAACAATCACCCATTTAAAAAGCTAACACCAATTAAAAGAATATAAAAAATAGATAAATAATATGAAGGAAAGAAAGAAGAAAGGAAAAGGTAAGTAAATGCAATAATTAAATGAAGGAGGAAATAGTAGAGGAGAGAAAGA
Source organism: Arachis duranensis (assembly GCF_000817695.3). Taxonomy (NCBI): domain Eukaryota; kingdom Viridiplantae; phylum Streptophyta; class Magnoliopsida; order Fabales; family Fabaceae; genus Arachis; species Arachis duranensis. The sequence goes on from NC_029775.3 coordinate 103,277,526, forward strand.
AAAGAAACCTGATGAGAAGGATGAAAAGAGGAGGAAGGAAGAAGTAGAAAATAAGAGTGAGAAGAGGGAAAGGAAGAAGAAAGAAGAAAGAAGAAAGAAGAAGGAAGAAAATTAGGATCGGGGGGAGGGGGACGGAAACGCGTAAGGCATGCGTACGCGTGGGGCGCAATTTTCATAAGGACGCGTAAGCGTCTGGCATGCGTATGCATGCACTTGGTTTGTGCGAATTGCGCGAAGGCATCAACGCGTACGCACAACTCTCTGTTCGCTCTGGGCATGGGGCAAAATCCTCATATGACGCATGTGCGTCATGCACGCGCACGCGTGGATGGCCATAAGGAGAAAGGACGCGCACGTGTCAAGGATGCGTACGCGTGACCAAGTTTGTTCCTTTATCACAATTCTAGCCCCGAGCCATCACAACCTTCTGCTCAAATACTCATTTACGCCGATTTCATCATCCACGCGTGCGCGTGCTGGACGCGTACGCGTGGAGTGCCAAAATGTCAAATGACGCGCATGCGTCATGGATGCGTACGCGTGAACATGTTTGTGTGCAATGCACACTTCTTGCGCCACTCCCGCGCAACTCTCGATTCAAACTTCATTTTCCACGCACACACATACGACGCGTACGCGTCGTGGATGCTCGCGTGTTGGGTGGTGCTTTTTTTTTTGCAACATGTAGTATGCAGCTAATTATGCAGAAATTATGAATGAAAAACAAAATAAAATAAGGCGAAGAATGAAAATGAAAGATCGTACCATGGTGGGTTGTCTCCCACCTAGCACTTTTCTTTAACGTCCTTAAGTTGGACGGTCCACTAGCTCAGTCTTCTGCTGTTGGTGGATCCTCCAAGAGGAAGATCTCTAGCTCCTTGTTTTTCTTCATCTTCTCACCTTGATATAGCTTTAAGCAATGTCCATTGACCTTGATGAATTTGGAGCTTGAAGGATGACTCAGGTGAAAGACTCCGTATGGCTCTGCCTTCTCTACTCTGTAGGGACCTTCCCACCTGGATCTCAGCTTGCCTGGCATGAGCTTCAGTCTGGAGTTATAAAGGAAGACTAACTCCCCTGGCTTGAACTCTCTCCTTTTAATGTGCTTGTCATGCACTTCCTTCATCTTCTCTTTGTATAGCCTGGAGTTATCATATGCTACTAGGCGAAGGCTCTCTAATTCTTGCAGTTGCATCTTCCTTTTGGCTCCGGCCTTCTCAAATCCCATGTTGATTTCTCTTACTGCCCAGAAAGCCTTGTGCTCTACCTACACTGGGAGGTGACAAGCTTTTCCATAGACCAGGAGAAATAGACTAATCCCGATTGGTGTCTTGTACCGATATGTCCAAAGCGCATCTTGTAAACTGGTGCTCCAGTCCTTCCTATGAGGCTTGACTATCTTCTCCAAGATACGCTTTATCTCTCTGTTAGACACCTCTGCTTGTCCATTAGTCTGCGGGTGGTAGGCAGTTACTACCTTGTGAATAACGCCATGCCTCTTCAGTAGAGCGGTCAATCTCCTGTTACAAAAATGGGTGCCTTGATCACTCACGATTGCTCGTGGGGATTCAAAGTGACCGATAATATGATTTCTAACAAAAGAGACAACAGTGTTAGCATCATCAGTACGGGTAGGACTTGCTTCCACCCATTTAGAAGCATAATCTACAACTAACAATATATATAAGAAATCGCTAGAGTTTAGAAACGGACCCAAGAAGTCAATGCCCGAAACATCAAAAATCTCACAGAACAACATAATTTGTAGGGGCATCTCATCCCTCTAAGATATATACTGGTGCACGAAATTGTGATCACACTTTTCACAGCTCCGCTGATGAGCGGATAATTTATACGCTTTTTGGCATTGTTTTTAGATAGTTTTTAGTAGGATCTAGCTGCTTTTAGGGATGTTTTCATTAGTTTTTATGCTAAATTTACATTTCTGGACTTTACTATGAGTTTGTGTGTTTTTCTATGATTTCAGGTAATTTCTAGCTGAAATTGAGGGACCTGAGCAAAACTCTGATAAAAGGTTGACAAAGGACTGCTGATGCTGTTGGAATCTGACTTCCTTGCACTCAAAATGGATTTTATGGAGCTAGAGAATTCCAAATGGTGCGCTCTCAACGGCGTTGAAAAGTAGACACCCAGAGCTTTGCAGAAATATATAATAGTCCATACCTTATTCGTAATTAGACGATGTAAACTGGCGCTCAACGCCAGTTCCATGCTCCATTCAAGAGTCAAACGCCAGAAACACGTCACGAACCAGAGTTGAACGCCAGAAACACGTTACAACTTGGCGTTCAACTCCAAGATAAGCCTCAGCTAGTGTATAGATCAAGCTCAGAAGTGGATTTCTGCATCAATTACTTACTTCTGTAAACCCTAGTAGCTAGTTTAGTATAAATAGAACATTTTACTATTGTATTTAGTGTCTTTTGACCACGTTACATCTTTGGTCTCAGTTTTATTTTATTATTCACCTTAGGAGACTATTGATCACGTTTTGGAGGGCTGGCCATTCGGCCATGCCTGAACCTTCATCACTTATGTATTTTCAACGGTGGAGTTTCTACACACCATAGATTAAGGGTGTGGAGCTCTGCTGTACCTCAAGTTTCAATGCAATTACTACTATTTTCTATTCAATTCCGCTTGTTCTTATTCTAAGATATTCGTTGCACTTTAACATGATGAATGTGATGATCCGTGACACTCATCATCATTCTCACCTATGAACGCGTGACTGACAACCACTTCCGTTCTACCTTAGACCGGGCGCATATCTCTTGGATTCGTTAATCAGAATCTTCGTGGTATAAGCTAGAATTGATGGCGGCATTCATGGGAATCCAGAAAGTCTAACCTTGTCTGTGGTATTCCGAGTAGGATTCCGGGATTGAATGACTGTCACGAGCTTCAAACTCGCGATTGCTGGGCGTGATGACAAACGCAAAAGAATCAAGGGATTCTATTCCAACATGATCGAGAACTGACAGATGATTAGCCATGCTGTGATAGAGCATTTGGACCATTTTCACTGAGAGGATGGGATGTAGCCATTGACAACAGTGATGCCCTACATACAGCTTGCCATGGAAAGGAGTCATACAGCTTGCCATAGAAAGGAGTAAGAAGGATTGGATGAAAGCAGTAGGAAAGCAGAGATTCAGAAGGAACACAGCACCTCCATGCACTTATCTGAAATTCCCACCATTGAATTACATGAGTAACTCTATCTTTATTTTCTGTTTATTATTTATTATTACTCGAAAACCCAATAATCAATTATTATCCGCCTGACTAGGATTTACAAGGTGTCCATAGCTTGCTTCATACCAACAATTTCTGTTGGATCGACCCTTACTCACGTAAGGTTTATTACTTGGACGACCCAGTACACTTGTTGGTTAGTTGTGCGGAGTTGTGACAAAGTGTGATTTATGTTTGAGAGCACCAAGTCCTTGGAGCCATTGTTGATGATCACAATTTCGTCTGCCAAGTTTTTGGCGCCGTTGCCGGGGATTGTTCGAGTATGGACAACTGACGGTTCGTCTTGTTGCTCAGATTAGGTAATTTTTTATTTTTCTTTTCAAAAAGTTTTCAAAAATATTTTTCAAAATTTTTTCTTTGTTTTCAAAAAATTATTCAAAATTTTTAAGAATGAATTCTAGTGTTTCATAAAGTATGTTGAAGCTTGGCTGGTTGTAAAGCCATGTCTAAGTCAATTGGATTGAGGCTTCAAAACCATGAGCATAAAGGCAAGTTAATTGGAATATCAGTTGTTACATGCCTGATTTATATCTTCTAAAGCTGGCTAGCTACTAAGCCATGCCCAACCCTTGGATTGGAGCTTTAGGCTAATATTGAAAGATTCCTGGAATTCTTATTAAAAATTTTGGATTTCTTATTTTCTTTTTTTCTATATGTTTTTCGAAAAAAAAAATCATAAAATCATAAAAACAAAAAATATTCTGTGTTTCTTGTTTGAGTCTTGAGTCAATTTCTAAGTTTGGTGTCTTGCATGTTTTCTTTCCATAAAAAATTTTTCAAAAATATGTTCTTGATGTTCATCATGATCTTCAAAGTGTTCTTGATGTTCATCTTGACATTCATAGTGTTCTTGCATGCATAATGTGTTTTGATTCATAACTTTCATGCTGTGAGTCATTTTTTATGTTTTTCTCACTCATCATTAAAAATTCAAAAATAAAAAATATCTTTTCCTTTTTTCTCTCAAAATTTCGAAAATTTGGGTTGACTTAGTAAATTTTTTTTAAAATTAGTTGTTTCTTGTAAGTCAAGTCAAATTTTCACATTTTAAAAATCTTATCTTTTCAAAACTTTTTCAAAAATTAAATCTTTTTCATTTTTCTTATTAATTTTTGAAAACTCTTTAAAATATTTTTTCAAAAATCTTTTTCTTAATTTTATCTTTATTTTCAAAAATTATGCTAACAATTAATATGATTGATTCAAAAATTTGAAGTTTGTTACTTTCTTGTTAAGAAAGGTTCAATCTTTAAATTCTAGAATCTTATCTTTTAGTTAGTAATTAATTTTAATTTTAAAAAATTAAATCTTTTTCAACCATATCTTTTTAATCATATCTTTTTATCATATCTTTTTCAAAATTTTATCTTTTTCAAAAATTTAATTTTAAAATATCTTTTCTAACTTCTTATCTTCTTATCTTTTCAAATTTGATTTTCAAATCTTTTTCAACTAACTATTTGACTTTTTGTTTGTTCTTATCTTTTTCAAAACAACCTAACTACTTTTCTCTCTCTAATTTTCGAAAATGTCTCCCCCTTTTTCAAAAATTATTTTTTTAATTAATTAATTATTTTAAATTTTAATTTTAATTTTATTTCTTATCTTTATTTTCGAAAATCATTTAACTCCTTTTCAAAATTTAATTTCAAAAATTTCTCCCTCTCTCATCTTATTCTATTTATTCATTCATTTACTAACACTTCTCTTCATCTCAAATCACTGCCCCTATCGTTACCCTTGTGTTTGGATTCTCCTTTCTTTATTCCCTTCTTCTTCTACTAACAATAAGGAACCTCTTTACTGTGACATAGAGGATTCCTCTTCTTTTTCTGTTCTCTTCTCTTTCATATGAACAGGAACAAGGAAAAAGGCATTCTTGTTGAAGCTTATCCAGAACCTGAAAGGACTTTGAAGAAAAAACTAAGAGAAGCTAAATTACAACAATCCAGAGACAACCTTGTTGAAATTTTCGAACAAGAGAAGGAGATGGCAGCCGAACCCAACAACAATAATGCAAGAAGGATGCTTGGTGGTTATACTACACCTACTTCCAAGTTTGATGGAAGAAGCATCTCAATTCCTGCCATTGGAGCAAACAATTTTGAGCTGAAACCTCAATTAGTTGCTCTAATGCAACAGAACTGCAAGTTTTATGGACTTCCATCAGAAGATCCTTACCAGTTCTTAACTGAGTTCTTGCAGATCTCTGAGACTGTTAAGACTAATGGAGTAGATCCTGAAGTCTACAGGCTCATACTTTTCCTTTTTGCTGTAAGAGATAGAGCTAGAACATGGTTGGACTCTCAACCTAAAGATAGCCTGGACTCCTGGGATAAGCTGGTCACGGCCTTCTTGGCTAAGTTCTTTCCTCCTCAAAAGCTGAGCAAGCTTAGAGTGGATGTTCAGACCTTCAAACAAAAAGATAGTGAATTCCTCTATGAAGCTTGGGAAAGATACAAACAGATGCCCTAAAGATGTCCTTCTAACATGTTTTCAGAATGGACCATGATAGATATATTGTATTATGGTCTATCTGAGTTCTCTAAGATGTCATTGGACCATTCTGCAGGTGGATCCATTCACCTAAAGAAAACGCCTGCAGAAGCTCAAGAACTTATTGACATGGTTGCAAATAACCAGTTCATGTACACTTCTGAGAGAAATTCCGTGAATAATGGGA
>NC_029775.3:103283715-103284658 GCF_000817695.3 Arachis duranensis
GAACACCTATAATTCATCATGGAGAAATCATCCAAATTTCTCATGGAAGGATCAACAAAAGCCTCAACAAGGCTTTAATAATGGTGGAAGAAATAGGCTCAGCAATATCAAACCTTATCCATCATCTTCTCAGCAACAGACAGAGAATTCTGAACAGAGCACCTCTAACTTAGCAATCTTAGTCTCTGATCTGTCTAAGGCCACTTTAAGTTTCATGAGTGAAACGAGGTCCTCCATTAGAAATTTGGAGACACAAGTGGGCCAACTGAGTAAGAAAATCACTGAAACCCCTCCTAGTACTCTCCCAAGCAATACTGAAGAAAATCCAAAGAGAGAGTGCAAGGCCATTGATATACTCAACATGGCCGAATGCAAGAAGGAGGGAGAGGACACGAATCCCAATGAGGAAGATCTCATGGGACGTCTCTCAAGCAGGAAAGAGTTCCCTATTGAGGATCCAAAGGAATCTGAGGCTCATATAGAGACTATAGAGATTCCATTAAATCTTCTTCTGCCATTTATGAGCTCTGAAGATTATTCTTCCTCTGAAGAGGATGAAGATGTAACTGGAGAGCAAGTTGCTCAATATCTAGGAGCTATCATGAAACTGAATGCCAAGTTATTTGGTAATGAGGCTTGGGAAGGTGAACCTCCCTTGCTCATTAGTAAACTAGATACCTGGGTTCAGCAAACTTTATCTCAAAAGAGACAAGATCCTGGGAAATTCTTAATACCCTGTACCATAGGCACCATAACCTTTGAGAAAGCTCTGTGTGGCCTAGGGTCAGGCATAAATCTTATGCCACTCTCTGTAATGGAGAAGCTGGGGATCATTGAGGTACAACCTGCCTTATTCTCATTACAATTGGCAGACAAGTCAGTAAGTCAAGCTTATGGATTAGTAGAGGACGTGTTAGTAAAGGTTAACAGCCTTTACATTCCT
>NC_029775.3:103284722-103298520 GCF_000817695.3 Arachis duranensis
TCAAGGATCTTCTTCTTTAACAATGGAGAGGAAGCATGAAAAGCTTCTCTCAATATAGAGTCAAACAAAGCCCCCACAATCAAACTCTAAGTTTGGTGTTGGGAGGCCACAACCAAACTCTAAGTTTGGTGTTGAGAAGACCCCACATTCAAACTCTAAGTTTGGTGTTGGGAGGCCTTCATCATACTCTGAACTTCTATGAGGCTCCATGAGAGCCCACTGTCAAGCTAGTGACATTAAAGAAGCGCTTATTGGGAGGCAACCCAATTTTTATTTATCTAATTTTATTTTTATTTTATTGTTCTTTTATGTTTTATTAGGTACATGATCATGTAGAGTCACGAAAAAAATATTAAAATTAAAAATAGAATAAAAAACAGCAGAAGAAAAATCACACTTTGGAGGAAGGACTTACTGGCGTTTAAACACCAGTAAGGAGCGTCTGGCTGGCGTTCAACGCCAGAACAGAGCATGGATCTGGTGTTGAACGCCAGAAACAAGCAACACCCTGGCGTTCAAACGCCAAGAATGCACCCTGAGGAGAGTTGGCGCTGAACGCCAGAAACAAGCATGGAACTGGCGTTCAACGCCAAAAACATGCTGCACATGGGCGTTGAACGCCCAGAACATGCATCACTTCGGCGTTTAAACATCAGAATTGCATGCAAAGGCATTTTACATGCCTAATTGGTGCAGGGACATAAATCCTTGACACCTCAGGATCTGTGGACCCCACAAGATCACCTCAGGATCTGTGGACCCCACAGGATCCCCACCTACCATATTCTCCCCTCTTCTCAACATTCATCCCCTCTTTCCAATAAACACTCTTCCCCAAAACCCTTCACCAATCACCTCAATCTCTCTTCCCAATTACCCTCTTCACCACTCACATCCATTCACTCTTCCCCAGAAATCCCACCTACCTTCAAAATTCAAATTTCTTTCCCACCCAAACCCACCCTAAATGGCCGAACCTACTCCCTCTCCCCTCACTATATAAACCCCTTCATTCTCCTTAATTTTCACACAACACAACCTCCTCTCCTACACCTTAGCCGAATACATCTCCCTTCCTCCCCTCCATATTTTCTCTTCTTCTTCTTCTTTTCTTTCTTCTCTTGCTTGAGGGCGAGCAATATTTTAAGTTTGGTGTGGTAAAAGCATAGCTTTTTGTTTTTACATAACCATTGATGGCACCTAAGGCCGGAGAATCCTCTAGAAAAGGAAAAGGGAAGGCAAAAGCTTCCACCTCCGAGTCATGGGAGATGGAAAGATTCATCTCCAAAGCCCATCAAGACCACTTCTATGATGTTGTGGCCAAGAAGAAGGTGATCCCCGAGGTCCCTTTCAAGCTCAAGAAAAATGAGTATCCGGAAATCCGACATGAGATCCAAAGAAGAGGTTGGGAAGTTCTGACCAACCCCATGCAACAAGTCAGAATCTTAATGGTTCAAGAGTTCTATGCCAATGCATGGATCACTAGGAACCATGATCAAAGTAAGAACCCGAATCCAAAGAACTATCTTACAATGGTTCGGGGGAAATACTTAGATTTTAGTCTGGAAAATGTGAGGTTGGCATTCAACTTGCCCATGATGCAAGGAGATGCACACCCCTACACAAGAAGGGTCAATTTTGATCAAAGGTTGGACCAAGTCCTTAGGGACATATGTGTTGAAGGAGCCCAATGGAAAAGAGACTCCAAAGGCAAGCCGGTTCAATTAAGAAGACTGGACCTCAAGCTTGTGGCTAGAAGATGGTTGGAGTTCATCCAACGCTCCATCATCCCCAATAGCAACCGATCTGAAGTTACTGTGGATTGGGCCATCATGATCCATAGCATCATGAATGGAGAGGAAGTAGAAGTTCATAAAGTCATCTTCCTTGATTTCTACAAAATAGCCGATAAGCCCTCTACTTTGGCAAGGCTAGCTTTTCCTCATCTTATTTGCCATCTATGTTACTCAGCTGGAGTTATCATAGAAGGAGATATCCCTATTGAGGAGGAAAAGTCCATCACTAAGAAAAGGATGGAGCAAACAAGAGAGCCTACTCATGGAACCCAAGAGACGCATGAGGAAGCTTATCACCAAGAAATCCCAGAGATGCCTCAAGGGATGCACTTTTCTCCCAACAACTATTGGGAACAACTCAACACTTCTCTTGAAGATTTGAGTTATAATGTGGATCAATTAAGGGTGGAACATCAAGAGCACTCCATCATTCTCCATGAAATTAGAGAAGATCAAAGAGCAATGAGGGAGGAGCAACAAAGGCAAGGAAGAGACATAGAAGAACTCAAGGACATCATTGCTCCTTCAAGAAGAAGACGCCACTAAGGTGGACTCATTCCTTGTTCTTATTTCTCTGTTTTTCAATTTTTATGCTACATGTTTATCTATGTTTTGTGTCTCTACTTCATGATCATTAGTATGTAGTAACTATGTCTTAAAGCTATGAATAAATTCCATAAATCCTTCACCTCTCTTAAATGAAATATGTTTTAATTCAAAAGAACAAGAAGTACATGAATTTCGAAATTATCCTTGAATTTAGTTCAATTATATTGATGTGGTGACAATACTTTTTGTATTCTGAATAAATGCTTGAACAGTGCCTATTTTTGATCTTGTTGTTTATGAATGTTAAAATTGTTGGCTCTTGAAAGAATGATGATCAAAGAGAAATGCTATTGATAATCTGAAAAATTATGAAATTGATTCTTGAAGCAAGAAAAAGCAGTGAAAAAGCAAAAGCTTGCGAAAAAAAAAGAGAAGTGGCAAAAAAAAAGAGAAAAAGCAAGCAGAAAAAGCCAATAGCCCTTAAAACCAAAAGGCAAGGGTAAAAAGAATCTAAGGCTTTGAGCATCAATGGATAGGAGGGCCCAAGGAAATAAAATCCAGGCCTAAGCGGCTAAATCAAGCTGTCCCTAACCATGTGCTTGTGGCATGCAGGTCCAAGTGAAAAGCTTGAGACTGAGTGGTTAAAGTCATGATCCAAAGCAAAAAGAGTGTGCTTAATAGCTCTGGACACCTCTAACTGGGGACTTTAGCAAAGCTCAGTCACAATCTGAAAAGGTTCACCCAGTCATGTGTCTGTGGCATTTATGTATCCGGTGGTAATACTGGAAAACAAAGTGCTTAGGGCCACGACCAAGACTTATAAAAGTAGCTGTGTTCAAGAATCAACAAACTTAACTAGGAAAATCAATAACACTATCTGAAATTCTAAGTTCCTATAGATGCCAATCATTCTAAACTTCAAAGGAGAAAGTGAGATGCCAAAACTGTTCAGAAGTAAAAAGCTACAATTCCCGCTCATCTAATTAGAATTAAATTTCATTGATATTTTGGGATTCATAGTATATTCTCTTCTTTTTATCCTAATTTATTTTTAGTTGCTTGGGGACAAGCAACAATTTAAGTTTGGTGTTGTGATGAGCGGATAATTTATACGCTTTTTGGCATTGTTTTTAGATAGTTTTTAGTAGGACCTAGCTACTTTTAGGGATGTTTTCATTAGTTTTTATGCTAAATTCAAATTTCTGGACTTTACTATGAATTTGTGTGTGTTTTTTGTGATTTCAGGTAATTTTTGGCTGAAATTGAGGGACCTGAGCAAAACTCTGATAAAAGGCTGATAAAGGACTGCTGATGCTGTTGGAATCTGACCTCCCTGCACTCGAAATGGATTTTATGGAGCTAGAGAATTCCAAATGGCGCGCTCTCAACGGCGTTGGAAAGTAGACATCCAGAGCTTTGCAGAAATATATAATAGTTCATACCTTATTCGTGATTAGATGATGTAAACTGGCGCTCAACGCCAGTTCCATGCTCCATTCAAGAGTCAAACGCCAGAAACACGTCACGAACCAGAGTTGAACGCCAGAAACACGTTACAACTTGGCGTTCAACTCCAAGATAAGCCTCAGCTCGTGTATAGATCAAGCTCAGCCCAAGCACACACCAAGTGGGCCTCGGAAGTGGATTTCTGCATCAATTACTTACTTTTGTAAACCCTAGTAGCTAGTTTAGTATAAATAGAACATTTTACTATTGTATTTAGTGTCTTTTGACCACGTTACATCTTTGGTCTCAGTTTTATTTTATTATTCACCTTAGGAGACTATTGATCACGTTTTGGGGGGCTGGCCATTCGGCCATGCCTGAACCTTCATCACTTATGTATTTTCAACGGTGGAGTTTCTACACACCATAGATTAAGGGTGTGGAGCTCTGCTGTACCTCAAGTTTCAATGCAATTACTACTATTTTCTATTCAATTCCGCTTGTTCTTATTCTAAGATATTCGTTGCACTTTAACATGATGAATGTAATGATCTGTGACACTCATCATCATTCTCACCTATGAACGCGTGACTGACAACCACTTCCGTTCTACCTTAGACCGGGGGCATATCTCTTGGATTCCTTAATCAGAATCTTCGTGGTATAAGCTAGAATTGATGGAGGCATTCATGGGAATCCGGAAAGTCTAACCTTGTCTATGGTATTCCGAGTAGAATTGCGGGATTGAATGACTGTCACGAGCTTCAAACTCGCGATTGCTGGGCGTGATGACAAACGCAAAAGAATCAGGGGATTCTATTCCAACATGATCGAGAACCGACAGATGATTAGCCGTGCCGTGACAGAGCATTTGGACCATTTTCACTGAGAGGATGGGATGTAGCCATTGACAACGGTGATGCCCTACATACAGCTTGCCATAGAAAGGAGTAAGAAGGATTGGATGAAAGCAGTAGGAAAGCAGAGATTCAGAAGGAACACAGCACCTCCATGCACTTATCTGAAATTCCCACCATTGAATTACATGAGTAACTCTATCTTTATTTTCTGTTTATTATTTATTATTATTCGAAAACCCAATAATCAATTATTATCCGCCTGACTGAGATTTACAAGGTGACCATAGCTTGGCTCATACCAACAATCTCTGTGGGATCGACCCTTACTCACGTAAGGTTTATTACTTAGACGACCCAGTAAAATTGCTGGTTAGTTGTGCGGAGTTGTGACAAAGTGTGATTTACATTTGAGAGCACCAAGTCCTTGGAGCCATTGTTGATGATCACAATTTCGTCCACCATCTGCCTAACTAACTAGCAAATGCACTGGGTCGTCCAAGTAATACTTTACGTGAGTAAGGGTCGATCCCACGGAGATTGAGGCTTGAAGCAAGATATGGTAATCTTTTAAATATCAGTCAGGCGGATTCAAATAATTATGAGGATTTCATAATTAAAAAATAAATAAAACGGAAAATAACATAGAGATACTTATGTAATTCATTGGTGAAAATTTCAGATAAGCGTTTGGAGATGCTTTGTTGCTTCTAAACCTTTGCTTTCCTATTTTTCTCATCCAATCATGCGTCTTCCCTTCCATGGCAAGCTGTATGATCCTCTAAGTGAAAATGGTCCAGCTATGGTTTCTGTACGGCTAATCAACTGTCGGATTTCTCGTCTTGGATGAAAAATACCAGGCATAGCTACCGCAGGGCTAACCATCTGTCGGTTCTCACTTGTGTCGGAATAGGATCCCTTGATCCTTTTGCACACTGTCACTGCACCCAACAGTCGCGAGTTTGAAACTCGTCACAGTCATCCCGTCCTAGACCCTACTGGAATACCACAGACAAGGTTTAGACTTTCCGGATCTCAGGAATACTGCCAATTGTTTCTAGCCTATACCACGAAGGATATGATCTCAGATTTGGATTCTCTATTGTCAGGAGAGACAATGCGAATCCCGGATCAGAGACCCAAGAGAATATACTCCGGCTGTCGTCCAATGACTACGTTGAACATCATGTAGACCTCTTGTGGTTGTCAGGCATGCGGATCTTGGCTAAGCGAGTAATGAAGATAGTGGGTGATTGTCACGGGTCACCCCTTCATTTTGAGTAAACTGAATTAAGTACAAGAGTATATCTTGGAGAAGAAGTAGGTGTGAATTGAAAGAGAAACAATAATACCTGCATTAGTTCATGAAGAATTGCAGAGCTCCTCATCTTAATCTATGAGGTGTAACAACTCCACCGTAGAAAATACATAAGAGAAGAAAGTCTAGGCATGGCCGAATGCCAGCCTCCCAAAAGTGATCCAAAGATCAAAATATGATCAAAAGACTCCTACACAATAGTCAAAAGTGCTATTTATACTAGACTAGTAACCTAGTTTTACAGAAAATGAGTAGATAGTGCAGAATTCCACTTCCGGGGCCCACTTGGTGTGTGTTTGGGCTGAGCTTTGAAGCTTTTACGTGCATAGGCCATCCTTGGAGTTAAACGCCAGCTTGGGTGCCAGTTTGGGCGTTTAAGTCCAGTTCTGGTGCCAGTTCCGGCGTTTTACGCTAGAAAAGGGTCTATAGTGGCGTTTGGACGCCAGTTTGGGCCATCAAATCTCGACAAAGTATGGACTATTATACATTGCTGGAAAGCCCAAGATGTCTACTTTTCAACGCAATTGAGAATATGCGAATTGGATTTCCATAGCTCCCAAAAATTCACCTCGAGTGCAGGAGGGTCAGAATCCAACAGCATCTGCAGTCCTTTCTCAGCATCTGAATCAGATTTTTGCTCAGATCCCTCAATTTCAGCCAGAAAATACCTGAAATCACAAAAAAACACACAAACTCATGGTAAAGTCCAGAAATATGATTTTTGCATAAAAACTAATAAAAATATACTAAAAAGTAACTAAAATATACTAAAAACTACCTAAAAACAATGCCAAAAAACGTATAAATTATCCGCTTATCCCAACACCAAACTTAAATTGTTGCTTGTCCCTAAGCAACTAAAAACAAAATAGGATAAAAATAAGAAAATATACAATAAATCTCAAAATATCAATGAAGCTTTGTTCTAATTAGATGAGCAGGGCTAGTAGCTTTTTGCTTCTGAACAATTTTGGCATCTCACTTTATCCTTTGAAGTTCAAGATGATTGGCATCCATAGGAACTCAAAATTCAGATAGTGTTATTGATTCTCCTAGTTTAGTATGTTGATTATTGAACACAGCTACTTTATGAGTGTTGGCCGTGACCCTAAGCATCTTATTTTCCAGTATTACCACCGGATACATAAATACCACAGACACATAATTGGATGAACCTTTTCAGATTGTGACTCAGCTTTGCTAGAGTCCCCAGTTAGAGGTGTCCAGAGTTCTTAAGCACACTCTTTTTGCTTTGGATCATGACTTTAACTACCCATTCTCAAGCTTTTCACTTGGACCTTTATGACGCAAGCACATGGTTAGGGACAGCTTGATTTAGCCGCTTAGGCCAGGATTTTATTCCTTTAGGCCCTCCTATCCATTAATGCTCAAAGCCTTGGATCCTTTTTACCCTTGCCTTTTAGTTTAAAGGGTTACTGACTTTTTTTGCTTGCTTTTTCTTGATCTTGATCTTTTTTTTTGCAAGCTTTGTGTTTTTCACTGCTTTTTCTTGCTTCAAGAATCAATTTTATGATTTTTCAGATTATCAATAATATTTCTTTTTTTTCATTATTCTTTCAAGAGCCAACAATTTTAACATTCATAAACTTCACTATAAAAAATATGTACTGTTCAAGCATTCATTCAGAAAACAAAAAGTATTGTCACCATGATAAACCACTATTTTATGGTTTATCTTGTGCTCAATTGAGTGGTTTTTATCTATTCTGTACCCACTTATTCATACAATTTGCGTGTTTTACATTTTCCTTCCTGGTTTTGTGATATGATTGAAAACATGCTTCTTTGGCCTTATATTTGCTAATATTAATCCTCTCTTATTACCATTCGATGCCTTGATATGTGTGTTAAGTGTTTTCAGAGATTACAGGGCAGGAATGACTCAGAGGATGGAAAGGAAGCATGCAAAAGTGGAAGGAATACAAGAAGTTGAAGGAACTGCAAAGCTGTCAACCTGACCCTCTCGCACTCAAACGGCTATAACTTTAGCTACAGAGGTCCAAACGACACGGTTTTAGTTGCATTGGAAAGCTAACGTCCGGGGCTTCGATTTGATATATAATATTCTATAGTTGCCCTGACGCTAGGTGACGCGAACGTGTGCTCCACGCAGACGTGTCGCAGTGACAAAAATTAGCGTGGCAGATTTCTTCTCCAGCGATTTCTGGGCTGTTTTCGACCCAGTTTGCGGCCAAGAAAACACAGATTAGAGGCTATAAAGTGATGGAATCCATTCATTCATAAGGAAGCTTTGGAGAATTCATAAAGGATTCAACTCTCTCTTAGGTTTTAGGATTAGGATTCCTCTTAAAGGATTTAGGATTCAACTCTTCATCAGGTTCAATATTTCATTTACTTTATATTTATCTCTTATTTTCAGATATTTTAATGCTTTTATTGGTATTTGATTTATGTTGCCCAATTAGCTTATGAACTTTTCATGTTAGGATTATACATTATTGAGATGTTTTCATATTTATGATTTTAATTTAGCTTTTTACATTCTTGGCTTTGGTTAAGAAATCAGTAACTCTTGAGTTATCAAACTCAACGTGATCGATAATCGCTATCTTTGCTAATTAGCTTGAACTTCTATAATCCCAATCTTTTTCTAGGAATTAACTAGGATTTGAAGATCAATCTAATTAGCCACTTGACCTTCCTTTGCACCAGCAGAGGTTAACTAAGTGGAATTAAGATTCAATTTTCATCATCATTGATAAGGATAACTAGGATAGGACTTCCAATTTCTCGTACCTTGCCAAGAGTTTATTTTACAGTCATTTATTTATTTTATTCGTCATTTATCATAATTGCCCCTCATTCTTAAAACCCCCAATTTACAAACTCATAACCAAATTTATTCTGAATTCTAGACCACGCAAAAGTCTGTTCTTCAAAATGGCGCCGTTGCCGGGGAATTGCAGACGTGTGCCTTATTATTGGTTTTTATAAATATTAAAAAAAATAATTTTCAGATTTTTATTTTAAAATTTTTATCTTATCTTATCTTATTTTTCAAAATTCAATTTTTTTTAAAATCATCTCTTTTTCAAAATATTTTCTTTTTGTTAGTTTTTATTTTTATTTTCTCTCACTACTATGAACTCTCACCCCTTTGGCTATGAGTCTGGTTACAACTATGTTTCAGGAAGAGGAGACTACAGTGAGAACAGGCATCAAGGTTGGAACAATCAAAGATGGGAGGAGCCACAAGGATTTGATCAACCCTCATGACAACAACCACCTCCAATGGACTATCAACCACCACCATATGCCTATGAACCCTCTCCTCAACATGACTTTGGACCACCATACTCACAAGCCTCTTTCCACCATTCACCTCCATATGACCCTAACCCTCAACCACCATAATGAGCCATATGAATCATATATAGAACCACCCCAATTCCAACCCAATTATTCCTAAGAACCACCACTTCAATATTCACCATCTCCATATCCATCAATCCAAGAGCACTATGATCCTATTTATGACAGCCGAGCGCATCAAGAGTCAAAGGATCATTTCAAGGAAACAGTGGATCGATTTCAGGCAACCATTCTTCAGTTGGAGCAAGCGATAAATCAATTAGCTTCCCAACGTTCGGACACTCAAGGAACCCCATGGCTTCATGTGGACAATCTAATGAAGAACGTAGCATGAAGGAGATACTAGAAACTCCAGTGAACAGTACGGAGCATGACTTTGTACTAGAACAAGTGGAGGAAGCCGAAATTATTGAAGAAGAAGAAGTGGTTGAAGACTTAGAAGAAGCACAACCTCCCATGCCCTTGGTGAGCAATGAAGAAAAGATTGAATCGGAAGAAAGCTACCAAGAGGAAGAGGTTGGTATTAAAGAAGTTTGCAAAGAGGTGGACGTTGTCAAAGAGCACAAAGGAGTGGAGCTTGGAATCATCTTGCCAAAGTTGTTGGAGACCCCTCCCCCTAAGTTGCCATCATCCTTCACAACATTCAAGTGGGTAAAATTCATATCCCTTAGCTTTCTAATTCCACTTGAATATGGGCTACTGGAGACGGATGGTCAACTTAGAGCTCTTTGTGGCATTAAGAGTAAGAGGAAGATGGCCAGTGGCAAGAATTGTCAAGCAAGGTTCAACATGGTTGTGTGCTCAAAGTTTAAATGCAAAGGTTGGTGTAAAGCTCAACTGAATAGGTCTAGGAAGTTGTTTGGCCGCTTACGTGAAAATTCAGACTACTTGCCACCCGGATGGAACAATATTGCTCAACCAAAAGACGGGTGAAAAGGCAAGGTCTGGAACCCAGGAATCCATTCTATCAATCACCACTCTTGGGGCCTTGTCACTTGCTTTAACTTACTTAAAGGCTTTTTGCGCCTAGTTTGGGACCCCGGAGGTTACTGGAATCACAAACATTGGTGGAGATTCCTGGATGAGTTCAAGCACAAGCCACCATAACAGGGAGCTCACCAAATGTCCAACTTAAGAACTTTAACTAAAAGTGCTAGGTGGGAGACAACCCACCATGGTATGATCGTTCCTTTTTCAATTTTAATTTTATTTAGTTTTGTTTGTTTTTGAATTTTATTTTATTTTATTGAACCTGGAATCATACATAGCATTCACATTAAGCATTGCATTCTGCATTTTGCATAAAAAAAAACCACGCACGCGATGCGGCAGCGTCGCTGATGCTTCTGCGTCACTAGTGCGCTGTGAAGAAAAGAAAGTGAACAGAGAGTCACGCGAAAGCGTGGCTGGAGGCGCGCTTTAGGCACAAACATGCCCACGTGTCCGCGTCATCCACGCGGCCGCGTCATATGGAAAATAAGCCTCCCACGCATCCGCGTCATCCACGCGACTGCGTGGCCCTGTAAATCGACGTAAAAAGGGTATATGGCCGAAAGTTGAGCTGGAATTGGGTTGGACTCGTGCTGGAAGCCCAAGCCCTCCCACGCGAAGCATTCCCCACGCGTCTGCGTCATATTGGAAATAAGGCCATTCACGCGATCGCGCCAACCACGCGACCGCGTCACCCAGATTTTTGGCAAACTACATTTAAAACAGAGAGTTGCACGATCGCGAGGCTGCACTCGTGCTAAAGGCACGAATCACTTCACGCGAATGCGTGACCTACGCGTCCGCGTCACTTCGTAGAAGCGCTATCCACGCGACTGCGTCACCCACGCGACCGCGTCGCCAGCGTCGCACAACCTATCCAGATTAGTGCCAATTTTCTTATCTTTTCTTCCCTAATCCTAATTTTTCTATCTTTTCTTATTCTTTCTTCGTCCTTTTCTTATTTTCTTCTTCTCATCCTTTTTCACTTTTATTTTATTTTATTTAATTTAGTTGCATACTTTCATTCATTACATTTTAATTTTGTGCATATTTTTATTTTCTTTTCTAACTTTATTATTTTTCCATTTGTGTTAAATTTTCTTATTCAACTGTTATAACTTTTCTGGTATTATCTGGTGCTTAGTGACTTATTTACACTGTTGGGTAATATTATTTAAATCAATGCTATTCTTTTATGATATTTGTATTCCTTTTTGCATTGACATGAACTTATACTGTCTTTCATTACCCACACTCTCCTCCCTTATGTTTCAAATCTTGCACCACTGTCATGCCATGGCTTCTATTATTTTCTCACTTGCATGTTGTAGCTACCATGTAATTGAGACCCTTCTTATCTGGCATTAACACCCATACTTTATTTATTTTCTTATCTTTATTTCTGGGTTACTTTTTCTTCTTTTTCCTCTTCTTTCAGGATGGCCATTGAGGAAGGAAAAAAGAGAAACTTCTAAAAGGGGAGACAAACAAGTCCATCTGCACAATCTTTGGAGAAAAGCGTCAGTTGGAGAAACCCGTCCACTTGCACATCTCAGCATGCACCGAGGACGGTGCAATCTTTAAGTGTGGGGAGGTCGATACCGATCTCCATGGGTTAGTTACTCTTCTATCTCAACACAAATGGTTTATTTTCCTTGTTCATTATTGCATTTGCATGATTGATTGCATATTTGTTTGATTTTTGCATATTTCACCACTTGGTTAAAGTAATATTTTCTTTTTCAAGAAACCTTTTAGAGCATTTCACTAATTTGAATAAAATTTAATGTTACACTTGTTTGAAGAAATATTATACTGGAACATAGTTTAGAGCTTGAACACACAAAACCTGTGAGATTTTTTGAGCCTATTTGAATTGGTTGCATTTTACCAACCAATATTTCATTTTTGGTGTGTGTTTTTCTCTCTAAAATTATGATCTTTGTCTTGCTTAATTCTATATTTTCATTGTTTGATGTATGCATACACTTACATGATTGAGGCCTTTGTTTCACTGAGCTTACATACCCATATGGCCTTACCCTTTCATTATCCTTTGCAAACCAATGTTGAGCCTATTATACCCCTTTGTTCTTTACTTTAGCACATCATTTAACTCTAAGTGGAAAACTATAATGTCCTTAATTTGAATCCTTGGTTATCTTAGACTACTGAGAGTGCTCATAATTTAAGTATGGGAAAAGTTGAATTTGGAAACATTTGGTTTGAGAATTGAGTATGTTAGAATTTTCTGAAAATGTGAAAATAATGTTTAGGACATGTTCATGCATTCAATAATTTAATCATATGCATTGAGAAAAATAAATAAATAAAAAAAAGAGAGAAAAAGAAAAAGAAAAAGAAAAAAATAAAAAATAAAAAAATAAAAAGGGGACAAAATGTCCCAAAGTAAGTAGTGAAAGCAATGCATATGTACTGTACTTGAAATTAGAATGCATGAATATGTGGAAAACATGGTTAATGGATAGTTAAATGTGGTATTATGGTTACATGGATTGTTGGTGGACGAAATTGTGATTCCCTTTTTTCTTGTAATTGGATTTATAAAAGATGTATACTCTGAGGGCATTGTTTATTTTCTTCACAATCTCGTTCAACTAACCAGCAAGTGTACTGGGTCGTCCAAGTAATAACCTTATGTGAGTAAGGGTCGAATCCACAGAGATTGTTGGTATGAAGCAAGCTATGGTCACCTTGTAAATCTCAGTCAGGCAAATTAAACATTATTTATGGGTTTGAGGATAGGAATAATAAAAAGAAATAAATAATAAAAGGGATAGAACACTTATGCAGATTCATTGGTGGGAATTTCAGATAAGCGGATGGAGATGCTGTAGAGCTCTTGGACGCCTGCTCTCCTACTTCTTCTACTCAATCCTTCTTACTCCTTTCCATGGCAAGCTTTGTATAGGGGTTCACCATCAACTGTGGCTACTTTCATTCCTCACGGGGAAATAACCTGTGCGGCTGTCACTCGCACAGCTAACCAGTCTGGAGGCATCACCCATGGCTGATAGCTACATCCCATCCTCGCAGTGAAAACTATGCTAACGCACTCTGTCACAGTACGGCTAATCACCGGTTGGTTCCCGCTCCTACTGGAATAGAATCCCTCTTTTGCGTCTGTCACCAACGCCCAGCAGGTTAAAGTTTGAAGCACGTCACGGTCATTCATGATCGGAATCCTACTCGGAACACCACAGACAAGGTTGGACTTTCCGGACTCCCAGGATCCTACTCGGAACACCACAGACAAGGTTGGACTTTCCGGACTCCCAGGATCCTACTCGGAACACCACAGACAAGGTTGGACTTTCCGGACTCCCAGGATCCTACTCGGAACACCACAGACAAGGTTGGACTTTCCGGATCCAGATGAATGCCGCCAACTATCTAACTTATACCACGAAGATTCTGTTGGGGAATCTAAGAGATACGCATTCAAGCTCTGTTGCATGTAGAACGGA
>NC_029775.3:103298903-103299131 GCF_000817695.3 Arachis duranensis
CAGATTCCAACAGCATCAGCAGTCCTTTTGTCAGCCTTTTTCAGAGTTTTGCTCAAGTCCCTCAATTTCAGTCAGAATTTACCTGAAATCACAAAAAAACACACAAACTCATAGTAAAGTCTAGAAATGTGAATTTAACATAAAAAATAATGAAAACATCCCTAAAAGTAGCTCAAACTTACTAAAAACTATATGAAAACAATGCCAAAAAGCGTATAAATTATCCGC
>NC_029775.3:103309891-103318863 GCF_000817695.3 Arachis duranensis
TGTTTGGGCTGAGCTTGATCATTCCACGAGCTAAGGCATTTCTTGGCGTCAAACTCCAAGTTATGACGTGTTTTGGGCGTTCAACTCCGGATCATGACGTTTTTCTGGCGTTTAACTCCAGACAGCAGCGTGTACTTGGCGTTTAACGCCAAGTTACGTCGTCATTCTTCGAATAAAGTATGGACTATTATATATTGCTGGAAAGCCCTGGATGTCTACTTTCCAACGCCGTTGAGAGCGCGCCAATTGGAGTTCTGTAGCTCCAGAAAATCCATTTCGAGTGCAGGGAGGTCAGAATCCAACAGCATCAGCAGTCCTTTTGTCAGCCTTCTTCAGAGTTTTGCTCAAATCCCTCAATTTCAGTCAGAATTTACCTGAAATCACAAAAAAACACACAAACTCATAGTAAAGTCCAGAAATGTGAATTTAACATAAAAACTAATGAAAACATCCCTAAAAGTAGCTCAAACTTACTAAAAACTATATGAAAACAATGCCAAAAAGCGTATAAATTATCCGCTCATCAATTGTCTAAAGTTAGGTGAAAAGTTTAAGTTAATTGAGGATTCAGATTTTAGTCCACTTGGCCAAATACAATCCTACCTTGACCCTAACCTCATTACAACCCTTAAAAGACCTCTTGATATGTGTATCTGTGCATCAAATTTATGTTGATTGTTAGATGAAGAGCAAGCCTTAGAAAGCAAGGTTAGTAGGGAATTAAGAGAATCGAACCTTAAACACCTGAGCGATTAGTGTGTATACACTTCCAGTGAGGGTTCGATGCTCGATTCCTTATTCCCGGCTTTCATGAGCTATTTTCTTTTGCAAGTTTACTTGTACTCTATTCTGTGATTTGAATTAGTGAAATCCAGTTCATACTTATTCTTGAAAGATTTATTTACTTTTAACCAAGTAGGGAAAAAGCATTCTGCATTTAGTTGCGTTCATAGGTTGCATTTTATGCATTCTACCACTCCTCTTCATTCCTTTATAGCTTCTCTTGAGCTTAGCATGAGGACATGCTAATGTTTAAGTGTGGGGAGGTTAATAAACCACTATTTTATGGTTTATCTTGTGCTAAATTGAGTGGTTTTTATCTATTCTGTACCCACTTATTCATACAATTTTGCGTGTTTTACATTTTCCTTCCTAGTTTTGTGATATGATTAAAAACACGCTTCTTTAGCCTTATATTTGCTAATATTAGTTCTCTCTTATTATCATTCGATGTCTTGATATGTGTGTTAAGTATTTTCAGAGATTACAGGGAAGGAATGGCTCAGAAGATGGAAAGGAAGCATGCAAAAGTGGAAGGAATACAAGAAGTTGAAGGAACTGCAAAGCTGTCAGCCTGACCCTCTCGCACTTAAATGGCTATAACTTTAGCTACAGAGGTCCAAATGACGCGGTTCCAGTTGCGTTCGAAAGCTAACGTCTGGGGCTTCGATTTGATATATAATATGCCATAGTTTCCCTGACGCTAGGCGACGCGAACGCGTGCTTCACGCGGACGCGTCGCAGTGACGAAAATCAGCGTGGCAGATTTCTTCTCCAGCGATTTCTGAGTTGTTTTTGACCCAGTTTGCGGCCCAGAAAACACAGATTAGAGGCTATAAAGTGGGGGAATCCATTCATTCATAAGAAAGCTTTGGAGAATTCATAATTTTTAGTTTTAGATGTAATTTTTAGAGAGAGAGGTTCTCTCATCTCTCTTAGGTTTTAGGATTAGGATTCCTCTTAAAGGATTTAGGATTCAACTCTTCATCAGGTTCAATATTTCCTTTACTTTATATTTATCTCTTATTTTCAGATATTTTAATGCTTTTATTGGTATTTGATTTATGTTGCCCAATTGGCTTATGAACTTTTCATGTTAGGATTATACATTATTGAGATATTTTCAGATTTATGATTTTAATTCAGCTTTTTACATTCTTGGCTTTGGTTAAGAAATCAGTAACTCTTGAGTTATCAAACTCAACGTGATCGATAATCGCTATCTTTGCTAATTAGCTTGAACTTCTATAATCCCAATATTTTTCTAGGAATTAACTAGGATTTGAAGATCAATCTAATTAGTCACTTGACCTTCCTTTGCACCAGCAGAGGTTAACTAAGTGGAATTAAGATTCAATTTTCATCATCATTGATAAGGATAACTAGGATAGGACTTCCGATTTCTCGTACCTTGCCAAGAGTTTATTTTACAGTCATTTATTTATTTTATTCGTCATTTATCATAATTGCCCCTCATTCTTAAAACCCCCAATTTACAAACTCATAACCAATAATAAGAACATACATCCCTGCAATTCCTTGAGAAGACGACCCGAGGTTTAAATACTTCGGTTATCAATTTATTTAGGGGTTTGTTACTTGTGACAACCAAAACGTTTGTAAGAAAGGACTTTTGTTGGTCTGGAAGCTATACTTGCAACGGGAATTTATTCTGAATTCTAGACCACGCAAAAGTCCGCTCTTCACACCACATCAAAATATTAAACTAATTTCAAGATAGAATTCGAAATTTATGTACTTCTTGTTCCTTTGCAAATAGAAATATTTTTCTTTTAAGAAAGGTGAAGGATTCATGGAACACTCATAGCTTTAAGACATAGACATTAAACACTAATGATCATGTAATAAAGACACAAACATAGACAAAACATAAAGCCTAAAAATCAAAAAACAGAAAAATAAGAACAAGAAAATTAAAGAACGGGTCCACTTTAGTGATGGCGGCTAGCTCTTCCTCTTGAAGACCCTATGGAGTGCTTTAGTTCCTCAATATCTCTTCTTTGCCTTTGTTGTTCCTCCCTCATGGCCCTTTGGTCCCCTCTAATTTCATGGAGGATAATGGAGTACTCTTGGTGCTCCATCCTTAGTTGCTCCATATTGGAACTCAAATCTCCTAAAGAGGTGTTGAGTTGCTCCCAATAGTTGTGTAGAGGAAAATACATCCCTTGAGGCATCTCAGGGATTTCTTGATGAGGGACTTCCTCATGCTTTTGTTGAGGTCCATGAGTGGGCTCTCTTGTTTGCTCCATCCTTTTTTTAGTGATGGGCTTGTCCTCTTCAATGAGGATGCCTTCCTCTATGACAATTCTGGCTGCATATATGACAGATGACATGAGGAAAGGCTAACCTTGCCAAAGTGGAAGGCTTGTCAGCCACCTTGTATAGTTCTAGAGGTATGATCTCATGAACTTCCACTTCCTCTCCAATCATGATACTATGGATCAAGATAGCCCGATCCACAGTTACTTCGGACCAGTTGCTAATGGGAATGATAGAGCGTTGGATGAACTCTAACCATCCTCTAGCCATGGGTTTGAGATCAAGCCTTCTCAGTTGAACCGGCTTGCCTTTGGAGTCTCTCTTCCATTGGGCTCCTTCCACATAGATATCTATGAGGACTTGGTCTAACCTTTGATCAAAGTTGACCCTTCTCGTGAAACGATGAAGATCTCCTTGCATCATTGGCAAGTTGAATGTAACCTCACGGTTTCCGAACTAAAAACCAAGTATTTTCCCCGAACCACTGTGAGCCAATTCTTTGGGTTTGGGTTCACACTTTGATCATGGTTCTTAGTGATCCATGAGTTAGCATAGAACTCTTAAACCATTAAGATTCTGACTTGTTAGATGGGGTTGGTGAGAACTTCCCAACCTCTTCTTGGAATCTCTTGTCGGATCTCCGGATATTCGCTCTTTTTGAGTTTTAAGGGGACCTCGGGGATCATCTTTTTCTTGGCCATAACTTCATAGAAGTGGTCTTGATGGACCCTTGAGATGGATCTCTCCAGCTCCCATGACTCGGAGGTGGAAGCAATTGCCTTCCCTTTCTTCTTTCTAGAGGTTTCTTCGATCTTAGGTGCCATTAATGGTTATGAAAAAACAAAAAGCAACGCTTTTTCCCACACCAAACTTAAAAGGTTTGCTTGTCCTCGAGCAAAAGAAGAAAGAAAGGAGGAGAAGAAGAATAAATGGAGGAGATGGAGATGTAGGAGTGTTTGTGATGTGTGAAAATAAAGGAGTAAGGAGTGGTATTTATAGGGTAGGGGGAGAGGGAATTCGTTTCATAGGGGTTGGGTTTGGGAGGGAAATGGTTTAAATTTGAGTGGGTGGGGGTAGGTGAGTTGTATGATGGAAAATAGTGGATGGATGTGAGTGGTGAAGAGATTATGGGGAAGAGGGTAGGATTTGATCGGTGAATGGTGTTTAGGGAAGAGTGTTATGAAAAGGTATGAAGAGGAATGAGAGTGAGTTGGGGTAGGTAGGGATCATGTGGGGTCCACAGATCCTAAGCTGTCAAGGATTTATCATCCCTGCACCTTTTTGGCAATTCAACGCCCTCTGTGTGGCATTTCTGGCATTAAACGCCAGGCTGATGCCCCTTTCTGGTGTTAAACGCCAGTCTGGCTGCCAGTTCTGGCGTTTAACACCTAGAATGCTGCCAGACTGGGTGTTAAACGCCCATTCTGCTACCCTTACTGGCATTTAACGCCAACCAGACACTAGATATCCTTTTCTGGCGTTAAACGCCAGTCTGGCTGCCATTTCTGGCGTTTAACGCCCAGAATGCTGCTAGATTGGACGTTAAACGCCCATTCTGCTATCCTTACTGGCATTTAAATGCCAATAAGCTCGTCCTCCAGGGTGTGCTATTTTTTTATGCTGTTTTTGATTCCTACTTTAACTCTACAGCTATTTTTGTAACTCCACATGATCATCAACCTAAAGAAGACATATAATAACAATGGAAAATAAAATGAAAGAGTAATTAATATAGATAAATAAAATTGGGTTGCCTCCCAATAAGCGCTTCTTTTATGTCAATAGATTGACAAGAAGCTCTTACAGAGCTTCACAAGTGCTCAGAGCATGATTGTGGCCTCCCAACACCAAACTTAGAAGTTAAGTGTGGTGGCTCTGTCTGACTCTGTATTAAGAGAAGCTTTTCATGCTTCTTCTCCATGTTTATAGAAGAAGATCCTTGAGTCTTAAACACAAGGTAGTCCTCATTCAATTGAAGGACTAACTCTCCTCTGTCCACATCAATCACAGCCCTGGCTGTGGCTAGGAAGGGTCTTCCAAGGATGATGGATTCATCATCATCACTCCCAGTGTCTAAGATTATGAAGTCAGCAGGGATGTTAAGGCCTTCAACCTTCACTAAGACATCCTCTACAAGTCCATAAGCCTGTTTCATTGATTTGTCTGCCATCTCTAGTGAGATTCTTGCAGCTTGTACCTCAAAGATCCATAGTTTCTCTATTATAGAGAGTGGCATGAGGTTGATACCTGATCCCAGGTCACACAGAGCCTTTTCAAAGTTCATGGTGCTTATGGTGCAAGGTATTAAGAACTTTCCGGGATCCAGTTTCTTTTGAGGCAATGTCAGCTGAATCCATGTATTCAGTTCATTGATGAGCAATGGAGGTTCATCCTCCCAAGTCTTATTACTAAATAACTTGGCATTCAGTTTCATGTTTGTTCCTAGATACTGAGCAACTTGCTCTTCAACAGTGTTTTCGTCTTCTTCAGAGGAAGAATATTCATGAGAGCTCATGAATGACAATAGTAAGTTCAGTGGAATTTCTATGGTCTCTGTCTGAGCCTCAGATTCCTCTGGTTCCTCAATAGGGAACTTATTATTGGTCAGTGGTCGTCCCTTGAGGTCTTCCTCACTGGGAATCACTGCCTTTTCACTCTCTCCAGGTTCGGCCATTTTGGTTATAGTTATGGCCTTGCACTCTCTTTTGGGATTCTCTTCTGTATTGCTTGGGAGAGTACTAGGAGGAGTTTCAGTAACTTTTTTACTCAGCTGACCCACTTGTGCCTCCAATTTTTTTATGGAGGACCTTGTTTCATTCATGAAACTGAGAGTGGTCTTAAATAGATCAGAGACTATGTTTGCTAAGCCAGAGAAGTTCTGCTCAGAATTCTCTGTCTGTTGCTGAGAAGATGATGGAAAAGGTTTGCTATTGCCAAACTTATTTATCCCACCATTATTGTTGTTGAAGCCTTATTGAGGCTTCTGTTGATCCTTCCATGAGAAATTTGGATGATTCCTCCATGAAGGATTATAGGTGTTTCTATAGGATTCTCCCATGTAATTCACCTCTTCCATTGCAGGGTTCTCAGGGTCATAGGCTTCTCCTTCAGAGGAGGCTTCTTTAGCACTGCCGGATGCAGCTTGCAATCCAGTCAGATTATGAGAAATCATATTGACTTGCTGAGTCAATATTTTATTCTGAGTCAATATGGCATTCAGAGTATCAATCTTAAGAACTCCCTTCTTCTGAGTTATCCTATTATTCACAGGATTTCTTTCAGAAGTGTACATGAACTGGTTACTTGCAACCATCTCAATGAGTTCCTGGGCTTCTGCAGGTGTTTTCAGATGAAGAGATCCACAAGCAGAAAGGTCCAATGACATCTTGGATAATTCAGACAGACCATCATAGAATATACATATGATGCTCCATTCGGGAAGGCATGTCAGAAGGACACCTTTTGATTAATTGCTTGTATCTTTCCCAAGCTTCATAGAGGGATTCACCTTCCTTCTGTTTGAAGGTTTGGACGTCCACTCAAAGTTTGCTCAGCTTTTGAGGTGGAAAGAATTTGGTCAAGAAAGCGTTGACCAACTTGTCCCAAGAGTTCAAGCTTTCTCTAGATTGTGAGTCCAACCATGTTCTCGCTCTGTCTCTCACAGTAAAGGAGAAAAGCATAAGACTGTAGACCTCGGGATCAACCCCATTGGTCTTAACAGTATCACAGATTTGCAAGAATTCAGCTAAGAACTGATGAGGATCTTCCGATGGAAGTCCATAAAACTTGCAATTCTGCTGCATTAGAGAAACTAATTGAGGCTTAAGCTCAAAGTTGTTTGCTCCAATGGAAGTTGATGAGCGGATAATTTATACGCTTTTTGGCATTGTTTTTAGGTAGTTTTTAGTAGGATCTAGCTACTTTTAGGGATGTTTTAATTAGTTTTTATGCTAAATTCATATTTCTAGACTTTACTATGAGTTTGTGTGTTTTTCAGTTATTTCAGGTATTTTCTAGCTGAAATTGAGGGATCTGACAAAGAACTGCTGATGCTGTTGGAATCTGACCTCCCTACACTCGAAATAGATTTTCTGGAGCTACAGAACTTTAAATGGCGCGCTCTCAATGGCGTTGGAAAGTAGACGTCCAGAGCTTTCCAGCAATATATAATAGTCCATACTTTATTCGTGATTAGACGACGTAAACTGGCGCTCAACGCCAGTTCCATGCTGCATTCTGGAGTCAAATGCCAGAAACACGTCACGACCCAGAGTTGAATGCCAGAAACACGTTACAACTTGGCGTTCAACTCCAAAAGAAGCCTCAGC
This sequence comes from Arachis duranensis, assembly GCF_000817695.3. Classification (NCBI taxonomy): domain Eukaryota; kingdom Viridiplantae; phylum Streptophyta; class Magnoliopsida; order Fabales; family Fabaceae; genus Arachis; species Arachis duranensis. Next base: position 103,317,280 of record NC_029775.3, read on the forward strand.
TCATGTAAAGATCAAGCTCAGCCCAAACACACACCAACTGGGCCCCGGAAGTGGATTTATGCATCAATTACTTACTTCTGTAAACCCTAGTAGCTAGTTTAGTATAAATAGAACTTTTTACTAGTGTATTAGATGTCTTTTGACCACGTTAAATCTTTGGACGTTTAGTTCTTAGATCTGGGGGGCTGGCCATTCGGCCATGCCTGGACCTTTCACTTATGTATTTTCAACGGTGGAGTTTCTACACACCATAGATTAAGAGTGTGGAGCTCTGCTGTACCTCAAGTTTTAATGCAATTACTACTATTTTCTATTCAATTTGATTTATTCCTGTTCTAAGATACCATTCGTACTTCAACCTAATGGATGTGATGATCCGTGACACTCATCATCATCCATCCTTATGAACACGTGCCTGACAACCACTTCCGTTCTACAAGCGAGAGCTAGAGTGTGTATCTCTTGGATTCCTGATGCACAACGCATGGTTGCCCCTTGCCTGACAACCGAGCCTTCCATTCCATGAGATCAGAGACTTCGTAGTATAAGCTAGAATTGATGGCGGCATTCATGAGAATCCGGAAAGTCTAAACCTTGTCTGTGGTATTCCGAGTAGGATTCTAGGATTGAATGACTGTGATGAGCTTCAAACTCGCGATTGTTGGGCGTGATGACAAACGTAAAAGAATCAAGGGATTCTATTCCGACATGATCGAGAACCGACAGATGATTAGCCGTGCCGTGACAGAGTGATGAGCAGATAATTTGTACACTTTTTGGCATTGTTTTTAGTATGTTTTTAGTATAATCTAGTTAGTTTTTAGTATATTTTTATTAGTTTTTAGTTAAAATTCACTTTTCTGGACTTTACTATGAGTTTGTGTGTTTTTCTGTGATTTCAGGTATTTTCTGGCTGAAATTGAGGGACCTGAGCAAAAATCTGATTCATAGACTAAAAAGGACTGCAGATGTTGTTGGATTCTGACCTCCCTGCACTCGAAGTGGATTTTCTGGAGCTACAGAAGCCCAATTGGCGCGCACTCAACGGCGTTGGAAAGTAGACATCCTGGGCTTTCCAGCAATATATGATAGTCCATACTTTGCCTAAGATTTGATGGCCCAAACTGGCGTTCAAAGTCACCCTCAGAATTCCCAGCGTTAAACGCCGGAACTGGCACAAGGATGGGAGTTAAACGCCCAAACTGGCACAAAAGCTGGCGTCTAACTCCAAGAAGAGTCTCTACACGAAAATGCTTCAATGCTCAGCCCAAGCACACACCAAGTGGGCCCGGAAGTGGATTTTTATGTCATTTACTCATCTCTGTAAACCCTAGGCTACTAGTTCTCTATAAGTAGGACCTTTTACTACTGTATTTGGATCTGGGTAGCTATCTTTGTTCTTATGCTATCTTAGATCATTGGGAGGCTGGCCATTCGGCCATGCCTAGACCTTGTTCTTATGTATTTTCAACGATGGAGTTTCTACACACCATAGATTAAGGTGTGGAGCTCTGCTGTACCTCGAGTATTAATGCAATTACTATTGTTCTTCCATTCAATTCCGCTTGTTCTTGTTCTAAGATA
>NC_029775.3:103319507-103320204 GCF_000817695.3 Arachis duranensis
ATAAGGTTTATTACTTGGACGACCCAGTACACTTGCTGGTTAGTTGTGCGAAGTTGTGTTTATGCCATGGTATGGAACACCAAGTTTTTGGGTTCATCACCGAGGATTATTTGAGTTGTGAAAAGTATTGATCACAATTTCGTCCACCACAGAGCATTTGGACCTTTTTCACTGAGAGGATGGGATGTAGCCATTGACAACGGTGATGCCCTACATACAGCTTGCCATAGAAAGGAGTGATAAAAAAATGGAAGGAAGAAGTAGAAAAGCAGAGATTCAGAAGGAACACAACATCTCCATACACTTATCTGAAATTCCCACCATTGAATTACATGAGTAACTCTATCTTTATTTTATGTTTATTTATTATTAATATTCGAAAACTCCAAAACCATTTACTCTCCGCCTGACTGAGATTTACAAGATGACCGTAGCTTGCTTCATACCAACAATCTCTATGGGATCGACCCTTACTCACGTAAGGTTTATTACTTGGACGACCCAGTACACTTGCTGGTTAGTTGAGCGAAGTTGTGAATTCAACTGGTGTCACAATAATAATTTCATACAACTTAAAGAATAGTGATCACAATTTCGTCCACCAGAAAGCAGAGAGACGGAAGGGAAGGCATCTTCATACGCTTATCTGAAATTCCTACCAATAAATTACATAAGTATCTCTATCTTTATCTTTATG
>NC_029775.3:103322290-103322603 GCF_000817695.3 Arachis duranensis
GTCCAAGATGTCCTTGGATAGCTCTGCTGGAGGATCTCTTCATCTGAAGAAGACGCCTACAGAAGCTCAAGAGCTTATTGAAATGGTTGCAAATAACCAATTCATGTACACTTCTGAAAGGAATCCTATGAACAATGGGACTAGTCAGAAGAAAGGAGTTCTTGAGATTGACACTCTGAACACCATATTGGCTCAGCACAAAATATTGACTCAAAAAGTCAATATGATTTCTCAAAGTTTGTCTGGAATGCAAAATGCACCAAGAAGTACTAAGGAAGCTTCATCTGAGGAAGAAGCTTATGATCCTGAGAAC
>NC_029775.3:103322630-103324612 GCF_000817695.3 Arachis duranensis
AGAAGCTTATGATCCTGAGAACCCTTCAATGGAAGAGGTGAATTACATGGGAGAATCCTATGGAAACACCTACAATCCTTCATGGAGAAATCATCCAAATTTCTCATGGAAGGATCAACAGAGACCTCAACAAGGTTTCAACAAAAATAATGGTGGAAGAAACAGGTTTAGCAATAGCAAGCCTTTTCCATCATCTTCTCAGCAACAGACAGAGAGTTCTAAGCAGAATCTCTCTAGCTTAGCAACCATAGTCTCTGAGCTATCCAAGACCACTCTCAGTTTCATGAATGAGGCACGGTCCTCTATCAGAAATCTAGAGGCACAAGTGGGTCAGCTGATTAAAAAAGTTACTAAAACTCCTCTTAGTACTCTCCCAAGCAATACAGAAAAGAACCCAAAAAGAGAGTGCAAGGCCATCAACATAACCAAAGTGGCCGAATGCACAGAGGAGGAGGAGGACGTGAATCCCAGTGAGAAAGATCTCATGGGACGTCCTTTGGACAAAAAGGAGTTCCCTATTGAGAAACCAAAGGAATCTGAGGCGTTCCCCAATGAGGAACCATGGGAATCTGATGCTCAAAATGAGACCATAGAGATTCCATTGGACTTACTTCTGCCATTCATGAGCTCTGATGAGTATTCTTCCTCTGAAGAGGATGAGTATGTCACTGAAGAGCAAGTTGCTAAATACCTTGGAGCAATCATGAAGTTAAATGACAAGTTATTTGGTAATGAGACTTGGAAGGATGAACCCCCTTTGCTCACCAAAGAACTGGATGACTTGTCTAAGCAGAAACTGCCTCAAAAGAGACAGGATCCTGGGAAGTTTTCAATACCTTGTACCATAGGCACCATGATCTTCAAGGAGGCCTTGTGTGACTTAGGGTCAAGTGTAAACCTCATGCCTCTCTCTGTAATGGAGAAGCTAGGGATCTTTGAGGTGCAAGCTGCAAAAATCTCACTAGAGATGGCAGACAACTCAAGAAAACAAGCCTATGGACTTGTAGAGGATGTTCTAGTAAAAGTTGAAGACCATTACATCCCTACTGATTTCATAGTCCTAGAGACTGGGAAGTGCATGGATGAATCCATCATCCTTGGCAGACACTTCCTAGCCACAGCAAAGGCTGTGATTGATGTTGATAGAGGAGAGTTGATCATTCAAGTGAATGAAGAATCCTTGGTGTTTAAGGCCCAAGGATATCCCTCTGTCACCATGGAGAGGAAGCATGAAGAGCTCCTCTCAAAATAGAGCCCCCACAGTCAAACTCTAAGTTTGGTGTTGGGAGGCCACAACCAAACTCTAAGTTTGGTGTTAAACCCCCACATTCAAACTCTAAGTTTGGTGTTGAGAGGTTCCAACATGGCTCTGAGCATCTGTGAGGCTCCATGAGAGCCCTCTGTCAAGCTACTGACATTAAAGAAGCGCTTGTTGGGAGGTAACCCAATGTCATATTTTATCTATTTTCTTTTGTTATTTTATATTTTTTGTAGGTTGATGATCATAAGAAGTCACAAAATCAATGAAAAAAGCAAAAACAGAATGAAAAACAGAAAGAAAAACAGCACACCCTGGAGGAGAGCGTACTGGCGTTTAAACGCCAGTGAGGCAAGCTGTTGGGCGTTTAACGCCCAGTCTAGCACCATTCTGGGCGTTTAACGCCAGAAAGGGGCACCAGACTGGCGTTAAACGCCAGAAAAGGGCAAGAAGCTGGCGTTAAACGCCAGAAATGGGCACCAGCCCGGCGTTTAACGCCAGAATAGGCACAAAACGAGATTTTGCTTGCCATTTGGTGCAGGGATGACTTTTCCTTGACACCTCAGGATCTGTGGACCCCACAGGATCCCCACCTACCCCACCACCCTCTCTCTTCTTCTTCACCCATTCACCAATCACCTCAAACGCCTCTTCCCCAAAAACCCTTCACCTATCAAATCCCATCTTTCTCTTCACCACTCACATCCATCCTTCATAAAACCCC
>NC_029775.3:103324743-103325239 GCF_000817695.3 Arachis duranensis
CTTCACTCCTTCATTTTCACACAACCTAAACACCACTTCTCCCCCTTTTGGCCGAACACAAAGCCATTCCATTCTTCCTCATTCCTTCTTCTTCTACTCTCTTCTTTCTTCTTTTGCTCGAGGACGAGCAAACCTTTTAAGTTTGGTATGGTAAAAGCATTGCTTTTTGTTTTTCCATAACCATTTATGGCATCCAAGGCCGGAGAAACCTCTAGAAAGAGGAGAGGGAAGGCAAAAGCTTCTACCTCCGAGTCATGGGAGATGGAGAGATTCATCTCAAGGGTGCATCAAGACCACTTCTATGAAGTTGTGGCCTTGAAGAAGGTGATCCCCGAGATCCCTTTCAAACTCAAAAAGGGTCAACTTTGATCAAAGGTTGGACCAAGTCCTCATAAACATTTGTGAAGAGGGTGCTCAATGAAAGAGAAACTCAAGAGGGAAGCCGGTTCAACTGAGAAGGCATGACCTCAAGCCCATCACTAAGAAAAGGATGGAG
>NC_029775.3:103325519-103325880 GCF_000817695.3 Arachis duranensis
TGGATCTTCAAGAGGAAGAAGGAGCCGCCATCACTAAGGTGGACCCGTTCTTTAATCTCCTTGTTCTTTAATTTTCTGTTTTTCGAAAATTATGCTTATGTTTATCTATATTTGTGTCTTGTGATCATTAGTGTCTTAGTGTCTATGCCTTAAAGTTATGAATGTCCTATGAATCCATCACCTCTCTTGAATAAAAAACGTGCTTAATTGAAAGAAGAAAAAGAATTGCATGAATTTTGAATTTTATAACAGTTTAATTATTTTGATGTGGTGGCAATATTTTTGTTTTCTGAATGTATGCTTAAACAGTGCATATGTATCTTGAATTTGTGGTTCATGAATGTTGGCTCTTGAAAGAATG
>NC_029775.3:103327577-103330264 GCF_000817695.3 Arachis duranensis
TTGAATACCAAGTTTTTGGTTTCATCACCGGGGATTATTTGAGTTGTGAAAAGTATTGATCACAATTTCGTGCACCAGTATTTCGAGTAGGATTCCGGGATTGAATGACTGTGATGAGCTTCAAACTCCTGAAGGCTGGGCGTTAGTGACAGACGCAAAAGAATCAAGGGATTCTATTCCGACATGATCGAGAACCGACAGATGATTAGCCGTGCCGTGACAGAGCATTTGGACCTTTTTCACTGAGAGGATGGGATGTAGCCATTGACAACGGTGATGCCCTACATACAGCTTGCCATAGAAAGGAGTGATAAAAAAATGGAAGGAAGAAGTTGAAAAGCAGAGATTCAGAAGGAACACAACATCTCCATACACTTATCTGAAATTCCCACCATTGAATTACATGAGTAACTCTATCTTTATTTTATGTTTATTTATTATTAATATTCGAAAACTCCATAACCATTTACTATCCGCCTGACTAAGATTTACAAGATGACCGTAGCTTGCTTCATACCAACAATCTCTATGGGATCGACCCTTACTCACGTAAGGTTTATTACTTAGACGACCCAGTACACTTGCTGGTTAGTTGAGCGAAGTTGTGAAATTATGTTTAGACCATGGTATTGAGCACCAAGTTTTTGGGGCCATTACCTGGGAATCAATTTCGAACAACAATTTAAGTATGAATCACAATTTCGTCCATCAGAAGTAATTGAGATTCTTCTTCCATAGAAGTTGGATGTTATTGCAGCATAGTCACCAAGCATCTTCCTTGCATCTCTGGCATTGTTGTTGGGTTCGGCTGCGATGTCTGTGATGAGCGGATAATTTATACGCTTTTTGGCATTGTTTTTAGTATGTTTTAGTTAGTTTTTATTATATTTTTATTAGTTTTTAGTTAAAATTAACTTTTCTGGACTTTACTATGAGTTTGTGTGTTTTTCTGTGATTTCAGGTATTTTCTGGCTGAAATTGAGGGACCTGAGCAAAAATCTGATTCAGAGATTGAAAAGGGACTGCAGATGCTGTTGGATTCTGACCTTTCTGCACTCCAATTGGCGCGCTCTCAACGGCGTTGGAAAGTAGACATCCTGGGCTTTCCAGCAATATATAATAGTCCATACTTTGCCCGAGATTTGATGGCCCAAACCGGCGTTCCAAATCAGCTCAAAACTGCCCGGCGTTAAACGCCGGAACTGGCACAAGAATGGGAGTTAAACGCCCAAACTGGCATAAAAGCTGGTGTTTAACTCCAAGAAAAGTCTCTACACGAAAATGCTTCAATGCTCAGCCCAAGCACACACCAAATGGGCCCGGAAGTGGATTTTTACGAGCACACACCAAGTGGGCCCGGAAGTGGATTTTTATGTAATTTACTCATCTTTCTAAACCTTAAGCTACTAGTTCTCTACAAACTGGACCTTTTGCTATTATATTTTCATCTTTAGATCTTTGAATCTTCTGATCACGTTTTGGGGGCTGGCCTCACGGCCATGCCTAGACCTTGTTCTTATGTATTTTCAACGGTGGAGTTTCTACACACCATAGATTAAGGTGTGGAGCTCTGCTGTACCTCGAGTATTAATGCAATTACTATTGTTCTTCTATTCAATTCAGCTTATTCTTGGTCTAAGATATTCATTCGCACTCAAGAACTTGATGAATGTGATGATTATGTGACGCTCATCATCATTCTCACTTATGAACGCGTGCCTGACAACCACTCCCGTTCTACAAGCAAACAAGGCTTGAATGTTTATCTCTTGGATTCCTTAATCAGAATCTTCATGGTATAAGCTAGAATTAATGGCGGCATTCAAGAGAATCCGGAAGGTCTAAACCTTGTCTGTGGTATTTTGAGTAGGATTCAATGATTGAATGACTGTGACGAGCTTCAAACTCCTGAAGGCTGGTCGTTAGTGACAGACGCAAAAGAATCAATGGATTCTATTCCAACCTGATTGAGAACCGACAGATGATTAGCCGTGCCGTGATAGGGTGCGTTGAACATTTTCACTGAGAGGACGGGACTGTAGCCACTGACAACGGTGATGCCCAACATACAGCTTGCCATGGAAAGGAGTAAGAAGGATTGGATGAAGACAGTAGGAAAGCAGAGAGACGGAAGGGACAAAGCATCTCCATACGCTTATCTGAAATTCTCACCAATGAATTACATAAGTATCCTTATCTGAAATTCTCACCAATGAAATACATAAGTATTTCTATCTTTATGCTTTATTCATATATCATTCATAACCATTTGAATCTGCCTGACTAAGATTTACAAGGTGACCATAGCTTGCTTCATACCAACAATCTCCGTGGGATCGACCCTTACTCGCGTAAGGTTTATTACTTGGACGACCCAGTGCACTTGCTGGTTAGTTGTGCGAAGTTGTGATAAAGAGTTGAGATTGAAATTGAGTGTACCATGTGGATGGCGCCATTGATGATCACAATTTCGTGCACCAAGTTTTTGGCGCCGTTGCCGGGGATTGTTGAGTTTAGACAACTGACGGTTCATCTTGTTGCTTAGATTAGGTATTTTTTTCAGAGTTCTTAAGAATGAATTCTAGTGTTTCAAGGTGATGTTCTTATCATCACGAAAGCTGATTGATTTTCATCAATTTAGCTCTTGAATGCAATGTCCTACTGAAGCTTGGCTAGCCATGTCTAAT
>NC_029775.3:103330444-103331520 GCF_000817695.3 Arachis duranensis
TATGTTTCTTGTTGAGTCTAGTGTCTCATGTTAAGTTTGGTGTCAATTGCATGTTTCTATTCTTCTTGCATTCATTCGTGTGTCTTAAGTGATCTTCAAGATGTTCTTGATGATTTCCTTGCTCTGATCTTTGAATTCTCTTGACTTGAGTGTTTTGTTATATGCATTTTCATTTTGTTAGTGTCAGTAGTATACAAACTGCTAAGTTTGGTGTCTTGCATGCATTGTTATTTGATTTTAGTTGCATTTTGATTATTCCTCAATATTAAAAATCCAAAAATATTTTTAATTTGTGTCTTTTCAAGTCAATAATACAGAGAATTGAAGATTCAGAACATACAGCAGAGGAATTATACAGAAAAAGCTGGACGTTCAAAACGCCCAGTGAGGAAGGCAAACTGGCGTTTAAACACCAGCTAGGGTGCCTGGTTGGGCGTTTAACGCCCAAAAGGGTAGTGTTTTGAGCATTAAACGCCAGAATGGATACCATTCTGGGCGTTTAACGCCAGGATGGCACAAGAGGAAAGATTTTGTTTTCAATTCAAATTTTTTTTTCAAGTTTTCAAAATTTTTCAAAATCAAATCTTTTTCAAATCATATCTTTTCAATCATATGTTTTCAAAATCAATTTCTTTCCATTTTCAAAAATACTTGCTATCAATTAATGATTTGATTCAACATTTCTAGTATGTTGCCTTTTCTGTTGAGAAAGGTTTAATGTTTGAATCATATCTTTTCTTGTTAGCCAAGTCATTAATTTTTAAAATCAAATCTTTTTAAATTGTTTTTCAAATCATATATTCTCAATCACATCTTTTCAATAATATCTTCTTAATCACATCTTTTTCAAAATAGTTTTCAATCATATCTTTTTTATTTCTAATTTCAAAATCTTTTTCAAAAATCACTTGATTTCTTTTCCACTCTTAGTTTTCGAAAATCAATTAGTATTTTTCAAAATGTTTTTAAAATCTTTTACTTAATTTTCGAAACTGTCTTCCCCTCTTCTCACATCCTTCTATTTATGGACTAACACTATTCCTTAATGCACAATTCGAACTCCATCTTTCTTGATA
>NC_029775.3:103331726-103333721 GCF_000817695.3 Arachis duranensis
AAGCATCTCTATCCCTGCCATTGGAGCAAACAACTTTGAGCTTAAGCCTCAATTAGTTTCTCTAATGCAACAGAATTGCAAGTTCCATGGACTTCCATTGGAAGATCCTCATCAGTTTTTAGCTGAATTCTTGCAAATTTGTGACACTGTCAAGACTAATGGGGTTTACCCTGAGGTCTACAGGCTTATGTTATTCCCTTTTGCTGTAAGAGACAGAGCTAGGATATGGTTGGACTCACAACCTAAAGAAAGCCTGAACTCTTGGGAAAAGCTAGTCAATGCCTTATTGGCAAAGTTCTTTCCACCTCAAAAATTGAGTAAGCTTAGAGTGGAAGTCCAAACCTTCAGACAGAAGGAAGGTGAATCCCGCTTGGGAAAGATATAAACAATTGATCAGAAAGTGTCATTCTGACATGCTTTCTGAATGGAGCATCATGGGTATCTTCTATGATGGTCTGTCTGAACTGTCCAAGATATCTTTGGATAGCTCTACTGGAGGATCTCTTCATCTGAAGAAGACGCCTACAGAAGCTCAAGAACTCATTGAAATGGTTGCAAATAACCAATTCATGTACACTTCTGAAAGGAATCCTGTGAACAATGGGATAAATCAGAAGAAAAGAGTTCTTGAGATTGATACTCTGAATGCCATACTGGCTCAGAACAAAATATTGACTCAGCAAGTCAATTTGATTTCTCAAAGTCTGTCTGGAATGCAAGCTGCACCAGGCAGTACTAAGGACGCTTCATCTGAAGAAGAAGCTTATGATCCTGAGAACCCTTCAATGGAAGAGGTGAATTACATGGGAGAGCCCTATGGAAACACCTATAATTCTTCATGGAGAAATCATCCAAATCTCTCATGGAAGGATCAACAGAGACCTCAACAAGGTTTCAACAACAATAATGGTGGAAGAAACAGGTTTAGCAATGGCAAGCCTTTTCCATCATCTTCTCAGCAACAGACAGAGAATTCTAAGCAGAACCACTCTGACTTAGCAACCATGGTCTCTGGTCTAATCAAAACCACTCAAAGTTTCATGACTGAAACAAGGTCCTCCATTAGAAACTTGGAGGCACAAGTGGGACAGCTGAGCAAGAAAATTACTGAACTTCCTCCTAGTACTCTTCCAAGTAATACAGAAGAGAATCCAAAAGGAGAGTGTAAGGCCATCAACATGACCGAACTAGGAGAGGAGGAAGAGGCAGTGAACGCCATTGAGGAAGACCTCAATGGATGCCCACTGGCCTCCAATGAGTTCCCTAATGAGGAACCATGGGAATCTGAGGCTCACATTGAGACCATAGAGATTCCATTGGATTTACTTCTGCCATTCATGAGCTCTGATGAGTATTCTTCCTCTGAAGAGGATGAGTATGTCATTGAAGAGCAAGTTGCTAAATACCTTGGAGCAATCATGAAGCTAAGTGACAAGTTATTTGGTAATGAGACCTGGGAGGATGAAACCCCTTTGCTCACCAAGGAACTGGATGACTTGTCTAGGCAGAAATTACCTCAAAAGAGACAAGACTTTGGGAAGTTTTCAATACCTTGTACCATAGGCACCATGACCTTTAGGAAGGCTCTGTGTGACCTAGGGTCAAGTGTAAACCTCATGCCTCTCTCTGTAATGGAGAAGCTAGGGATCTTTGAGGTGCAAGCTGCAAGAATCTCATTAGAGATGGCAGACAATTCAAGAAAACAAGCTTATGGACTTGTAGAGGATGTTCTGGTAAAGATTGAAGACCATTACATCCCTGCTGATTTCATAGTGCTAGAGACTGGGAAGCGCATGGATGAATCCATCATCCTTGGCAGACCCTTCCTAGCCACAACAAAGGCTGTGATTGATGTGGACAGAGGAGAATTGATCATTCAAGTGAATGAAGAATCCTTTGTGTTTAAGGCTCAAGGATATCCCTCTGTCACCATGGAGAGGAAGCATGAAGAGCTTCTCTCAAAACAGAGTCAAACAGAGCCCCCACAGTCAAACT
>NC_029775.3:103333980-103334978 GCF_000817695.3 Arachis duranensis
ATTATCTATTTTACTTTGTTATTTTATGTTTTCTGTAGGTTGATGATCATGGGAAGTCACAAAATCAATTGAAAAAGCAAAAACAGAATGAAAAATAGAAAGAAAAACAGCACACCCTGGAAAAAGACCTTGCTGGCGTTTAAACGCCAGTAAGGGCAGCAAATGGGCGTTTAACGCCCAGTTTGGCACCATTCTGGGCGTTTAACGCCAGAAAGGGGGCACCAGACTGGCGTTAAACGCCAGGAAAGGGCAAGAAGTTGGCGTTAAACGCCAGAAATGGGCACCAGCCCGGCGTTTAACGCCAGAATTGGCACAGAGAGCATTTTTGCTCGCCACTTGGTGCAGGGATGACTTTTCGTTGACACCTCAGGATCTGTGGACCCCACCGGATCCCCACCTACCCCACCACTCTCTCTCTTCTTCACCCATTCACCAATCACCTCAACACCTCTTCCCCAAAAACCCTTTACCTATCAAATCCCACTATTCTCTTCACCACTCACATCCATCCTTCATAAAACCCCACCTACCTCACCATTCAAACCTTCATAACACCTCACTTACCTCACCATTCAAATTCAAACCACTTTCCCTCCCAACCCACCCTCACATGACCGAACCCTACCCCTCTCTCCACCCCTATATAAACCCATCTTCACTCCTTCATTTTCACACACCCTAAACACTACTTCTCCCCCTTTGGCCGAACCATAAAGCCATCTCCATCTCCTCTATTTCTTCTTCTTCTACTCTCTTCTTTCTTCTTTTGCTCGAGGAGGAGCAAACCTTTTAAGTTTGGTGTGGTAAAAACATTGCTTTTTGTTTTTCCATAACCATTTATGGCATCCAACGCCGGAGAAACCTCTAGAAAGAGGAAAAGGAAAGGCAAAAGCTTTCACTTCCGAGTCATGGGAGATGGAAAGATTCATCTCAAGGGTGCATCAAGACCACTTCTATGAAGTTGTGGCCTTGAAGAAGGTGATCCCCGAGGTCCCTTT
>NC_029775.3:103335110-103335528 GCF_000817695.3 Arachis duranensis
ATCTTAATGGTTCAAGAGTTCTATGCCAATGCATGGATCACCAAGAACCATGATCAAAGTGTGAACCCGAACCCAAAGAATTGGCTTACAATAGTTCGGGGGAAATGCTTAGATTTTAGTCCGAAAAATGTAAGGTTGGCATTCAACTTGCCCATGATGCAAGGAGATGAACACCCTTACACTAGAAGGGTCAACTTTGATCAAAGGTTGGACCAAGTCCTCATAGACATCTGTGAAGAGGGCGCCCAATGGAAGAGAGATTCAAGAGGGAATCCGGTTCAACTGAGAAGGCATGACCTCAAGCCCGTGGCTAGGGGATGGTTGGAGTTTATCCAATGCTCAATCATTCCCACTAGCAACCAGTCCGAAGTTACTATAGACCGGGCCATCATGATTCATAGCATCATGATTGGAGAAG
>NC_029775.3:103335762-103337391 GCF_000817695.3 Arachis duranensis
TTCATGAAATTCCTAAGATGCCTCAAGGGATGCACTTTCCTCCACAAAACTATTGGGAGCAAATCAACACCTCCCTAGGAGAATTGAGTTCCAACATGGGACAACTAAGGGTGGAGCACCAAAAACATTCCATCCTCCTCCATGAAATTAGAGAAGATCAAAGAATCATGAGAGAGGAGCAACAAAGGCAAGGAAGAGACATTGAGGAGCTCAAGCATTCCACAAGATCTTCAAGAGGAAGAACAAGCCGCCGTCACTAAGGTGGACCCATTCTTTAGTTTCCTTGTTCTTTATTTTCTTATTTTTTGAATTTTCATGCTTATGTTTATCTATGTTTGTGTCTTATGATCATTAGTGTCTTAGTGTCTATGCCTTAAAGTTATGAATGTCCTATGAATCCATCACCTTTCTTGAATGAAAAATGTTCTTAATTGAAAAAGAGAAGAATTGCATGAATTTTGAATTTTATAACAGATTAATTATCTTGATGTGGTGGCAATATTTTGGTTTCTGAATGTATGCTTGAACAGTGCATATGTCTTTTGAATTTGTTGTTCATGAATGTTGGCACTTGAAAGAATGATGAAAAAGGAGACATGTTACTGAGGATCTAAAAAATCAAAAAATGATTCTTGAAGCAAGAAAAAGCAGTGAATACAAAAAAAAGGGAGGAGAAAAATGAAAAAAAAAGAAGAAAAAGAAAAAAAGAAAAAAAAAGTTGTGATCTAAGGCAAAAAAGAGTGTGCTTAAGAACCCTGAATACCTCTAATTGGGGACTCTAGCAAAGCTGAGTCACAATCTGAAAAGGTTCACCCAATTATGTGTCTGTGGCATGTATGTATCCGGTGGTAATACTGGAAGATAGAGTGCTTTGGGCCACGGCCAAGACTCATAAAGTAGCTATATTCAAGAATCATCATACTTAACTAGGAGAATCAATAACACTATCTGGATTCTGAGTTCCTATAGAAGCCAATCATTCTGAATTTCAAAGGATAGAGTGAGATGCCAAAACTGTTCAGAGGCAAAAAGCTAAAAGCCCCGCTCATCTAATTAATACTGATCTTCATAGATGTTTTTGGAATTCATTGCATATTCTCTTCTTTTTATCTTATTTGATTTTCAGTTGCTTGAGGACAAGCAACAATTTAAGTTTGGTGTTGTATGAGCGGATAATTTATACGCTTTTTGGCATTGTTTTTAGTATGTTTTTAATATGTTTTAGTTAGTTTTTATTATATTTTTATTAGTTTTTAGTTAAAATTCACTTTTCTGGACTTTATTACGAGTTTGTGTGTTTTTCTGTGATTTCAGGTATTTTCTGGCTGAAATTGAGGGACCTGAGCAAAAATCTGATTCAGAGACTGAAAAGGGACTGCAGATGCTGTTGGATTCTGACCTCTCTGCACTCGAAGTGGATTTTCTGGAGCTACAGAAGCCCAATTGGCGCGCTCTCAACGTCGTTGGAAAGTAGACATCCTGGGCTTTCCAGAAATATATAATAGTCCATACTTTGCCCGAGATTTGATGTCCCAACCCGGCGTTCCAAATCAGCTCAAAACTGCCCGGCGTTAAACGCCGGAACTGGCACAAGAATGGGAGTTAAACGCCCAAACTGGCACAAAAGCT
>NC_029775.3:103337545-103338009 GCF_000817695.3 Arachis duranensis
TTAGGCTACTAGTTCTTTATAAATAGGACCTTTTGCTATTGTATTTTCATCTTTAGATCTTTGAATCTTTTGATCACATTTTGGGGCTGGCTTCACGGCCATGCCTAGACCTTGTTCTTATGTATTTTCAACGGTGGAGTTTCTACACACCATAGATTAAGGTGTGGAGCTCTACTGTACCTCGAGTATCAATGCAATTACTATTGTTCTTCTATTCAATTCAGCTTATTCTTGTAATAAGATATTCATTCGCACTCAAGAACTTGATGAATGTGATGATTATGTGACGCTCATCATCATTCTCACTTATGAACGCGTGCCTGACAACCACTCCCGTTCTACAAGCAAACAAGGCTTGAATGTTTATCTCTTGGATTCCTTAATCAGAATATTCGTGGTATAAGCTAGAATTGATGGCGGCATTCAAGAGAATCCGGAAGGTCTAACCTTGTCTGTGGTATTCT
>NC_029775.3:103338680-103365368 GCF_000817695.3 Arachis duranensis
GAGTAAGGGTCGATCCCACGGAGATTGTTGGTATGAAGCAAGCTATGGTCACCTTGTAAATCTTAGTCAGGCAAACTCAAATGAGGATTAAAAGATAAATAAAACATAAGATAAAGATAGAGATACTTATGTAATTCATTGGTGAGAATTTCAGATAAGCGTACAGAGATGCTTTGTCCCTTCCGTCTCTCTGCTTTCCTACTGTCTTCATCCAATCTTTCTTACTCCTTTCCATGGCAAGCTGTAAGTTGGGCATCACCGTTGTCAGTGGCTACAGTCCCGTCCTCTCAGTGAAAATGTTCAACGCGCTCTGTCACAGCACGGCTAATCATCTGTTGGTTCTCAATCAGGTTGGAATAGAATCCATTGATTCTTTTGCGTCTGTCACTAACACCCAGCCTTCAGGAGTTTGAAGCTCGTCACAGTCATTCAATCATTGAATCCTACTCAGAATACCACAGACAAGGTTTAGACCTTCCGGATTCTCTTGAATGCCGCCATCAATTCTAACTTATACCACGAAGATTCTGGTTAAGGAATCCAAGAGATATCCACTCAATCTAAGGTAGAACAGAGGTGGTTGTCAGGCACACGTTCATAGGTGAGAATGATGATGAGTGTCACGGATCATTAGTCTGCTTCTTTTTCGAAATTCTCTGTAAGGTTCTCTCTGGAGTGTTGTTCTTTAGCTTCTCTTAGCTTCTTCTTCATAGTCCTTTTAGGTTTAGGATCAGCTTTAACAAGAATATTTTTATCCCTGTTTCTGCTCATATGAAAAAGAAGAGAACAAAAGGGAGTAGTGGAATCCTCTATGTCACAGTATAGAGATTCCTTGATGTGTCAGAAGAAAAGAAGAATAGAGGAATGAGGTGGAGAGAGAATAAGAAGAATTCGAACACAGAGGGAGAGAGAGAGTTCGAATTATAAGTAGAAGAGAAGTGTTTGCAAATAAATAGAAAGAGATGAGAGAGAGAGTATTCGAAAATTAAAACTAAAAAGGTTTTAAAAAAGATTTTAAAACTAAAAAGATTTTTAATTAACTAATTGTTTTAGTTTTAATTAAAAAGTTTTGAAAAAGTTGTTGGTGATTTTCGAAAATTGGAAGTGGAAAAGTGTTTAGGTGGTTTTGAAAAAGATAAGAAATAGTAATTAGTTGAAAAAAGATTTGAAAAGAATTTTGAAAAGATAAGAAGTTAGAAAAAAGATTTTGACATAAAAATTTAAAAAGATATGATTGAAAAAGATTTGATTTTTAAAATTGATAACTTGACTAACAAGAAATTAAAAGATATGATTCTAAAATTCAAAGGTTGAACCTTTCTTAACAAGAAAGTAACAAACTTGCAATTTTGTGAATCAAAACTTTAATTGTTAGCAAGGATTTTTGAAAATGTGGAAAGATAAGAATTAAAATTATGATTTAAAACATGAAAAGTTGAAAAAAATTTGAATTGGAAATGAAATTACCTCCCTTGTGTCATCCTGGCGTTAAACGCCCAGAATGATATCCATTTTGGCGTTTAACGCCCATGTGGCTGCCTCTTTGGGCATTTAACGCCCGGCCAGATACCCTGGCTGGCGTTAAATGCCAGGAATCCTTCCTTACTGGGCATTTTTCCAAACACCCAGAATGCTACCCATTCTGGCGTTTAATGCCCAGAATGGTACCTTTACTGGCGTTAAATGTCCAGAATGATAGCCATTCTGGCGTTTAACTCCCAAATTGCCTCTTTACTGACGTTTTAACGGCAGTGAGCTCTTTTTCTCTGTGATTCTTCTGTCTTATGTTCTGAACCATCATTTCTCTATGTTATTTACTTGAGAATATATATTTTTATGATTTTTGAATTTTTAATGAAGAGAGAGAAAAATAACAAAATGAAATAAAAGATAAAAAATGCAAGATCAAAACAAGTAATGCATGCAAAAATACTTTGAATGTCAAGATGAACACCAAGAACACTTTGAAGGTCATAATGAACATCAAGGATATATTTTTGAAAATTTTTAAGAAAGGAAAGACATGCAAGACACCAAACTTAGAAATTTTGAATGTTCAAACACTATGATTTTGAAAATGCATATGAAAAACAACATAAAACACAAAATAGGAAAATCATAAGATCAGACAAAGGAAATCATAAAGAACCACCCGAAGATTACAGAAGAAGACAACGCATGAATTTTTTTCGAAAAATTAGGAAAATTAAAAACATGCAATTGACACCAAACTTAGGATTTGACACTAGACTCAAACAAGAAACACAATATTTTTTTTGGTTTTTATGAATTTTTTTTTGAAAATAAAAATAAAAAGCTTAAACATAAAATAAAATTACCCAATCTAAGCAACAAGATGAACCGTCAGTTGTCCAAACTCGAACAATCCCTGACAACGGTGCCAAAAACTTGGTGCACGAAATTGTGATCACACTTTTCACAACTCCGCACAACTAATCAGCAAATGCACTGGGTCGTCCAAGTAATATCTTACGTGAGTAAGGGTTGATCCCATGGAGATTGACGGCTTGAAGCAAGCTATGGACATCTTGTAAATCTCAGTCAGGCGGATTCAAATGATTATGAGGATTTGATAATTAAAAAATAAATAAAACGAAAAAATAACATAGAGATACTTATGTAATTCATTGACGAGAATTTCAGATAAGCGTTTGGAGATGCTTTGTTGCTTCTGAAGCTCTGCTTTCCTATTGTTCTCATCCAATCATGCGTCCTACCTTCCATGGCAAGCTGTATGATCCTCTTAGTGAAAATGGTCCAGCTACGGTTTCTGTATGGCTAATCAACTGTCGGATTTCTCATCTCGGATGAAAAATACCAGGCACAGCTACCGCAGGGCTAATCATCTGTCGGTTCTCACTTGTGTCAGAATAGGATCCCTTGATCCTTTTGCACACTGTCACTGCGTCCAACAGTTGCGAGTTTGAAGCTCGTCACAGTCATCCCGTCCTAGACCCTACTCAGAATACTATAGACAAGGTTTAGACTTTTCGGATCTCAGGAATGCTGCCAATTATTTCTAGCCTATACCACGAAGGATCTGATCTCAGATTCATATGCTCTATTGTCAGGAGAGACGATGTGAATCGCGGATTAGAGACCCAAGAGAATATACTCCGGCAGTCGTCCAATGACTACGTTGAACATCCTGTAGACTGCTTGTGGTTGTCAGGCACGCGGATCTTGGCTAAGCGAGTAATGAAGATAGTGGGTGATTGTCACGGGTCACCCCTTCATTCTGACTTAACTGAATTAAGTACGAGAGTATATCTTGGAGAAGAAGTTGGCGTGAATTGAAAAAGAAACAATAATACATGGATTAGTTCATGAAGAACAGCAGAGCTCCTCACCTTAATCTATGAGGTGTAGAAACTCCACCATAGAAAATACATAAGAGAAGAAGGTCTAGGCATGACCGAATGGCCAGCCTCCCAAAAGTGATCCAAAGATCAAAAGATGATCAAAAGAATCCTATACAATAGTCAAAAGTGCTATTTATACTAGACTAGTAACCTAAGTTTACAAAAAATGAGTAGATAGTGCGAAAATCCACTTTCGGGGCCCACTTGGTGTGTGTTTGGGCTGAGATTTGAAGCTTTCATGTGCATAGGCCATCCTTGGAGTTAAATGCCAGCTTGGGTGCCAGTTTGGGCGTTTAACTCCAATTCTGGTGCCAGTTCCGGCGTTTTACGCCAGAAAAGGGTCTCTGGTGAGCGTTTGGACGCCAGTTTGGGCCATCAAATCTCAGACAAAGTATGAACTATTATACATTGATGGAAAGCCCAAGATGTCGACTTTCCAACGCAATTATGAGCGCACCAATTGGGCTTCTTTAGCTCCCAAAAAATCCAATTCGAGTGCAGGAGGGTCAGAATCCAACAGCATCTGCAGTCCTTTCTCAGCCTCTGAATCAGATTTTTGCTCAGGTCCCTCAATTTCAGCCAGAAAATACCTGAAATCACATGAAAACACACAAACTCATAGTAAAGTCTAGAAATGTGATTTTTGCATAAAAAACTAATAAAAATATACTAAAAAGTAACTAAAACATACTAAAAACTACCTAAAAACAATGCCAAAAAGCGTATAAATTATCCGCTCATCAATTACCAAACCTTTGGCATGAGGAACAAGATTTACAGAAGGCAGTAGCATCTTTAAAAAGAGTAGGCCACCAGAATCCACAGTCTAAAATTTTTTTAGCTGTTCTTTGAGGGCCAAAATGTCCACCACTCTCAGAGGAGTGGCAGGCCTCTTGTTCCGAGGGTTACCTGAAACTGTAGGTCGATCTAGGACTAGATCTTCTGTACTGGTCGGGGCTGTTGTGTTTGACTTGTTGGACTTTGGTAGTGGTGCTGATCTTTCGTCACCGGAGGGCGGTGGTACCTGCAAGGGACTCCAATGCTTAAGTTAGCAAGGGTATTAAGCAGGTTTTTAGTAGAATCAGAGTATGAGTTATACCTGGTGGTGCACGAAATTGTGATCATCAACAATGGCTCCAAAAACTTGGTAGCGCTCTCAAACGTGAATCACACTTAGTCACAACTCCGTACAACTAACCAGCAAGTGCACTAGGTCATCCAAGTAATACCTTACGTGAGTAAGGGTTGATCCCACGGAGATTGTTGGTATGAAGCAAGCTATGGTCACCTTGTAAATCTCAGTCAGGCAGATAATAGATGGTTATGGATTTTTGAATAATAATAAATAATAAACATAAAATAAAGATAGAGTTACTCATGTAATTCAATGGTGGGAATTTCAGACAAGTGTATAGAGGTGCTGTGTTCCTTCTGAATCTCTGCTTTTCTACTGTCTTCATCCAATCCTTCTTACTCCTTTCCATGGCAAGCTGTATGTAGGGCATCACCGTTGTCAAAGGCTACATCCCATCCTCTCAGTGAAAATGGTCCAAATGCTCTGTCACAACACGTCTAATCATCTGTCGGTTCTCAATCAAGTGATTCTTTTGCGTCTGTCACTAACACCCAACCTTCAGGAGTTTGAAGCTCGTCACAGTCATTCAATCCCGGAATCCTACTCGGAATACCACAGACAAGGTTAGACTTGAAGTGCAACGAATATCTTAGAACAAGAATAAGTCGAATTGAATACAAAATAGTTGTAATTGCATTAAAACTTGAGGTACAGCAGAGCTCTACACTCTTAATCTATGGTGTGTAGAAACTCCACCGTTGAAAATACATAAGTGATGAAGGTTCAGACATGGCCGAATGGCCAGCCCCCAAAACGTGATCACAGGATCAAAAATACAATCCAGGATGAATAATACAAAGGTAAAAAGTTCTATTTATACTAAACTAGCTACTAGGGTTTACAGAAGTAAGTAATTGATGCAGAAATCCACTTCCAGGGCCCACTTGGTGTGTGCTTGGGCTGAGCTTGAACTATCCACGAGATGAGGCTTCTCTTGGAGTTGAACGCCAAGTTGTAACATGTTTTGGGCGTTCAACTCTGGTTCGTGACGTGTTTCTGGCGTTTGACTCCAGAATGCAGCATGGAACTGGCGTTGAGTGCCGATTTACGTCATTTAATCACGAATAAAGTATGAAGTATTATATATTTCTGGAAAGCTCTGGATGTCTACTTTCCAACTCCATTGAGAGCGCGCTATTTGGAGTTCTGTAGCTCCAAAAAATCCATTTCAAATGCAGGGAGGTCAGATTCCAACAGCATCAGCAGTCCTTTGTCAGCCTCCTATCAGAGTTTTGCTCAGGTCCCTCAATTTCAGCCAGAAAATACTTGAAATCACAGAAAAATACACAAACTCATAGTAAAGTCTAGAAATGTGAATTTAGCATAAAAACTAATGAAAACATCCCTAAAAGTAACTAGATCATACTAAAAACTACCTAAAAATAATGCCAAAAAGCGTATAAATTATCCGCTCATCACCTGGGTGCTCCAGTGCATTTATAATGTTGTAGAGTGACCTTTTCTGGAGATAAGATAGTTATCTTATCTTATCTTTGAGTGAAGTTATCTTATCTTTAAGGGAACCACCCTTATCTTTCTACGCTTGGGCTGCCTTTGGACTTGCGTCGTATTCCTCTATTTGGGCCCTTTTTCGGCTCTCCTGGTGATTTGGCCAAACTCTTTGAGAAGAGGTCGGATAATCCTGACCTAAAGAGATTGGCCGACTTGTCGTTTAATCAGCCCGGGTCATACAACTCGACCCAGGGCATGAACAGTGCCCTTGCTTGAGCGCGGTCTTTTTAAGGTCGAGTCCTTTAGACTTCGATCCTTTTCGGAGAAGCCGAGCTCGAGCACTTTTGTTGGTCATCGCTGGTAGAACCTCCCATTAGTGATTTTAAATGCGGAACGTTTTCACGCTCCTTTAATTGCATCGTGTGTTGCGTTTTCCTAGGGAACGTGCGAAGGCTTTTAAGGATTCCATTTACTCCCCTTTTGCCATTTCCCTCTTTCTCATTTCATTTTTTGAAAATTTCAAAGTGCCATCCCTATGCTTACTGTTACTTCCCCCTTTCTCTTTGCTCTTCTGTTTCGTCTGTGACTCTTCGTTCTCTTGCTCCCAAGCTTTCACGCCTTCGTGCTTCTCCTTGTCTTCGAAGGTGACTGTCGGTGCTTGCCTTTTGTTTTCGTCGTCTTCTTCACAGGTTGGCTTCTTTCTTCGTATTTATTCTTTCCATGCTATATATTTTTTATGCTTGGATTTGAAAAATTTTGATCTTGCTTGTCTTCATGTTTAGAGAGTTTTGAATCTTTTCTTTGTCTGATGTGTCTGATCATTTCTGCGATGTGCACTGTTTTAGAGTTTCTTTGTTTTTGTATGGGCCTTTTCTCGTTTCCTGATAGCTGATGCTTCTAGGGCTTTGAATGTTGTTATTATTTCTGATTGTGTCCTCTGATTTGAAGCTTTGGAATAATGAACTGTTTGATTCTGAAAAAGGTTGCGTCTTTGATGATTTCCATTTGGCATTTTTGATGTACGATAGTTCCCTTTGCTGATGGATTATAAAAGATGGCGATTTTGATGACTTTTTTTATTCGTGACTTTCTTTTCGGAGTGTCGCTTGTTGAGAGATGTCAAGACGTAGACTTGTAGATTTTTTCTGAGTCCTTACTCTGTTACTGCCTCCAAAGCATGCCCTTGGACCTTGGTGCGAGTCCTGGGGTCTCCTTTCACTGTTGTATGCCCTAATCTGAGTTGTTTTGGTTAGTAACCTATTTTTCTTTTCTTACTGTAGGACTAGTTGACCTTATGTCTTCTCACAAAAATATTGTCGAGACATCCTCGAAAGTCCCCGAGGGCATGTCTGACTAGCTGGACTCCCTCGTCCTCATGTGCATTTCAGTGGTTAACTCTGAATACTGCGTGGAGCTTAGAAAGCATCATCGAATTTGTAGTAGTAGGGATCAGGAGAGGAATTACGAGTTGGTAGCGCTTGACCCCGACGAGAGGGTTTGCTTTCCTTATCTGACCCAGGGAGAACGTCCCTTCTTTTTTGCTTACGACTAATTTTTTAGCCAAATGAACATTAACCTTCCTTTTACCTCTTTCAAGATTGATTTGTTGTGGTCATGTAATGTTGCTCTGTCCCAGCTCCATCCGAACTCTTGGGGCTTTATTAAGATCTTTCAGTTGCTATGCCAAGAATTGGATGTCAAGCCTTCTCAAACTCTCTTTCTTTACCTCTTTGTTTTGACCAAACCTGGAACTTCCAAAAAGAAAGCTTCTTGGATTTCTTTCCGGTTTGCCCAGGGAAAGAAAGTGTTTTCTATGTATGACGAGTCCTTTAGGGACTTTAAGAACTACTTTTTCCAGGTCCGAGCTGTTGAGGGAGCTTGACCATTTTTCTTAGAGCCGAATAATGAACCTGCTTTCCTACTATGTTGGCAAAAGAATGTTGTTGTGTCTAGATATTCGTGGGAGATGCTTGATGAGGTCGAGTAGGCTTTTGTGAATGTGTTGGAGGAGATTTGGGGGCAACCCCCCTATATCGACACATAGAAATTCTTAGGGGACCCCTCCCTTCTCCGAGCTGAGCTGGGTAGTGGTCGACTTCTTTTTTCTTTTGCTTTGTTTATTTTGATTTTGTTTCTTTTTTTCCAGTTTTGTAACTTGGTTTTTGCTGTGTTTTTCAGAGATGGTTAAGAATAATGATTCAATGAAGGCTTTTAAGAAGGCGAGAAAAGCTACAGTCGCCCAGAATATCTCGGTCAAGGCTGCTGAGGAAGGATCTTCCCAGGTCCCTCCTAAGAAGCCGATCTTGAGCTCTTCTGGGCCGAGGAGGGTGATCCCTATTCCTCAGGTCCATTTGGTTGATCCTCCTCAAACTTCTGTTGCTACCTCTTCTCCTACTGTCGGTCCTCTTCCAAAACGACAAAGGACTGTTGAACCTTTTGACCTTGATGCCCCTGATTTTGATGTTGTGGGGTTTGTTGACCATCAAATCGCCCCTTATGGCCGACTTCCTATGAACGACATGTCCATTCTTCACCACCTGGATTTTATCACCCGAAGTAGTGTTAAGATGGCACATATAGGTGCAGCCTTATTCCGAACTGCTCAGGATATCCCGATTCATGCAACAAAGTCTTTTATGGAGAAGGCCAAGTCAGAATTCGATAGGATCAAGGGGTTGAAGGAGGAGCTTGAGAAGAAGATGGCAAAGCTAGAGAAAGAGTTGAAAGGTGAGAAAACTCGGGCTACTCTTGCGGTGGCTTCTGCGAATCTGGTAGAGGAGATGGCAAAGAAGCATAGGGATAACTATGTCCGGACTTATAGTGAGATGATAGAGCTCAGGGAGAGGTTGGAATCTGGTCAAGATGATTATACCGAGCTCCAGGGCCATCTCGTAGGCAGTGTGACTTCTGCCTATGAGAATTTGAAGGATTAGGTCCGAGCTTTTGCTCTCGAGCTTGACCTGTCTCTTTTCAGTTTGGATAATATTGTGGAAAATGGGAAGATCGTCCCTGCCCCGGAAGAAGATGATGGTGATATAGATCCACCTTTTGTGCCGTCTACCAAGGCTTCTGTTGCCCCGACTTCCCTAGCTCTTGCTTCTGAGGTCGGTAGTATGCGAAATCGTGATTCACATTTTTCACAACTCTGCATAGCTAACCAGCAAGTGCACTGGGTCATCCAAGTAATACCTTACGTGAGTAAGGGTCGATCCCACGAAGATTATCGGCTTGAAGCAAGCTATGGTCATCTTGTAAATCTCAGTCAGGCAGATTCAAATGGTTATAAGGTTTTGATGATTAAAACGAAATAAAACATAAAATAGGATAGAGATACTTACACAATTCATTGGTGGAAATTTTAGATAAGCGTATGGAGATGCTTTGTTCCCTCTGAGCCTCTGCTTTCCTATGGCGTACTCCCTTCCATGGCAAGCTGTATATTGGTGGATCACCGTTGTCAATGGCTACCATCCGTCCTCTCAGTGTAAACATGTCCGCTACGGTTTCCCGCATGGCTAATCAGTTGTCGGTTCTTGATCGTGTCAGAATAAGATCCATCGATCCTTTTGCACACTATCACTGCACCCAACAGTCATGAGTTTGAAGCGTGTCACAGTCATCTCATCCCAGATCCTACTCAGAATACCACAGACAAGGTTTAGACTTTCCGGATCTCAAGAATGCTGCCAATTGATTCTAGCTTATACCACGAAGACTCTGATCTCACGGAATTGAAGGCTCTGTTGTCAGGAGAGGCAACCATGTGTCGTGAACTAGGAGACCAAGAGATACACACTCAAG
Organism: Arachis duranensis; assembly: GCF_000817695.3. Taxonomy (NCBI): domain Eukaryota; kingdom Viridiplantae; phylum Streptophyta; class Magnoliopsida; order Fabales; family Fabaceae; genus Arachis; species Arachis duranensis. The sequence goes on from NC_029775.3 coordinate 103,348,452, forward strand.
CTATTGCATGTAGAACGGAAGTGGTTGTCAGGCACGCGTTCATAAAGGAGAATGATGATGAGTGTCATAGATCATCACATTCATCAGGTTGAAATGTGAGTAAATATCTTAGAATAATAATAAGCTTGAATTGAATAGAAGAACAATAGTACTTTGCATTAATTCATGAGGAACAGCAGAGCTCCACACCTTAATCTATGAGGTGTAGAAACTCCACCGTTGAAAATACATAAGTGGTGAAGGTCCAAGCATGGCCGAATGGCCAGTCCCCAAAACGTGATCAAGAGATTAAATGTGATCCTAAGGTAGTCTCAAAAACGATCTAAAGATATGAATACAATAGTAAAAGGTGCTATTTATACTAAACTAGTAAACTAGGTTTACAGAAAATGAGTAACTAAGTGTAGATAGTGCAGAAATCCACTTCTGGGGCCCACTTGGTGTGTGTTTGGGTTGAGCATTAAAGCTTTCACGTGAATAGGCTATTCTTGGAGTTTAAACGCCAATTTTGGTGCCAGTTTGGGCATTTAACTCCAGCTTTGGTGCCAGTTCTGGCGTTTTACGCCAGAAAAGGGTCTTTGACCGGCGTTTTGATGCCAGTTTGGGCCATCAAATCTCGAACAAAGTATGGACTATTATACATTTATGGAAAGTCCAAGATGTCTACTTTCCAACGCAATTGAGAGCGCACCAATTGGGCTTCTGTAGCTCCAGAATATCCACTTCAAGTGCAGGGAGGTCAGAATCCAACAGCATCTTCAGTCATTTCTCAGCCTCTGGATCAGATTTTTGCTCAGGTCCCTCAATTTCAGCCAGAAAATACCTGAAATCACAGAAAAATACACAAACTCATAGTAAAGTCCAGAAATGTGATTTTTGCATAAAAACTAATAAAAATATACTAAAAAGTAACTAAAACCTATTAAAAACTATGTAAAAACAATGCCAAAAGCGTATAAATTATCCGCTCATCACAACACCAAACTTAAATTGTTGCTTGTCCCCAAGCAACTGAAAACAAAATAGGATAAAAAGAAAAGAATATACTATAAATCCCAAAGTATCAATGAAGCTTAGTTCAAATTAGATAAGCGGGGCTAGTAGCTTTTTGTTTCTGAATAGTTTTGGCATCTCACTTTATCCTTTGAAGTTCAGAATGATTGGCATCCATTAAGAACTCAGAATTTAGATAGTGTTATTGATTCTCCTAAGTCAGTATGTTGATTCTTGAACACAGCTACTTTATGAGTCTTGGTCGTGACCCTAAGCATCTTATTTTCCAGTATTACCACAGGATACATAAATGCCACAGACACATAACTGGGTGAATCTTTTCAGATTGTGACTTAGCTTTGCTAAAGTCCCCAGTTAGAGGTGTCTAGAGTTCTTGAGCACACTCTTTTTGCTTTGGATCATGACTTTAACCACTCAGTCTCAAGCTTTTCACTTGGACCTTCATGCCACAAGCACATGGTTAGGGATATCTTGATTTAGCCGCTTAGGCCAGGATTTTATTCCTTTGGGCCCTCCTATCCACTGATGCTCAAAGTCTTGGATCCTCTTTACCCTTGCCTTTTGGTTTAAAGGGCTACTGGCTTTTTCTACTTGCTTTTTCTTTCTCTTTTTTTTTTCTTTTTTTTCGCATTTTTTTCGCAAGCTTTTTTCTTTTTCACTACTTTTTCTTGCTTCAAGAATCAATTTCATGATTTTTTAGATTATCAATAACATTTCTCTTTGTACATCATTCTTTTAAGAGCCAACCATTTTAACATTCATAAACTTCACTATCAAAAATATGCACTGTTCAAGCATTCATTCAGAAAATAAAAAGTATTGCCACCACATCAAACTAATTAAACTAATTTCAAGATAAAATTTGAAATTCATGTACTTCTTGTTCTTTTGTAATTAGGAAAATTTTTCATTTAAGAAAGGTGAAGGATTCATGGAATTATTCATAGCTTTAAGACATAGACACTAGACACTAATGATCATGTAATGAAGCTAAAACATAGTCAAATATAAAGCATAAAAATTGAAAAATAGAAAAAATAAGAACAAGGAAATTAAAGAACGGGTCCACCTTAGTGATGGCGGCTAGTTCTTCCTCTTGAAGATCTTATAGAGTGCTTGAGCTCCTCAATGTCTCTTCCTTGCCTTTGTTGCTCCTCTCTCATGGCTCTTTGGTCCTCTCTAATTTCATGGAGGATAATGGAATGCTCTTGGTGCTCCATCCTTAGTTGCTCCATGTTAAACCTCAAATCTCCTAAGGAGGTGTTGAGTTACTCCCAATAGTTGTGTGGAGAAAAATGCATTCCTTGAGGTATCTCAGGGATTTCTTGATGAGGAACTTCCTCATGCGCTTATTGAGGTCCATGAGTGGGCTCTCTTATTTGCTCCGTCCTCTTTTTGGTGATGGGCTTGTCCTCTTCAATGAGGATGTCTTCCTCTATGACAATTCCAGCTAAATTGCATAGGTGACGGATGAGATGAGGGAAGGCTAACCTTGCTAAAGTGGAAGGTTTATCAGCAACCTTGTATAGTTCTAGAGGTATGATCTCATGAACTTCCACTTCCTCTCTAATCATGATACTATGGATCATGATAGCCCGATCCACAGTTACTTTAGACCGGTTGCTAGTAGGAATGATAGAGCGTTAGATGAACTCCAACCATCCTCTAGCTACAGGCTTAAGGTCAAGCCTTCTTAGTTGAACCGGCTTGCCTTTGGAGTCTCTCTTCCATTGAGCTCCTTCTACACATATGTCCATGAAGACTTGGTCCAACCTTTGATCAAAGTTGACCCTTCTTGTGTAGAGGCGTGCATCTCCTTGCATCATTGGCAAGTTGAATGCCAGCCTTACATTTTCTGGACTGAAATATAAGTATTTTCCCCGAACCATTGTGTGCCAATTCTTTGGGTTCGGATTCATACTTTGATCATGGTTCTTAGTGATCCATGCATTAGCATAGAACTCTTGAACCATTAAGATTCCGACTTGTTTAATGGGATTGGTGAGAGCTTCCCATCATTTTCTCCTAATCTCATGTCGAATCTCCGGATATTCACTCCTTTTGAGCTTGAAGGGGACCTCGGGGATCACCTTCTTCTTGGCCACAACTTGATAGAAGTGGTCTTGATGGACCTTTGAGATGAATCTTTCCATCTCCCATGACTCAGAGGTGGAAGCAATTACCTTCTCTTTCCTCTTCTTTGAGGTTTCTCCGGCCTTAGGTGCCATTAAATGGTTATGGAAAATTAAAAAGCAAGGCTTTTTCCACACCAAACTTAAGAGGTTTGCTCGTCCTCGAGCAAGAGAAGAAAGAAGAGAGTAAAAGAAGAAGAAAAGTTGGAGATGGAGGCTTGAGAGGGTTCGGCCAAGGGGGGTTTTGAGTGTATGTAATGTGTGAAAATGAAGGAGTAAGGAGGGGTATTTATAGGGAAGAGATGAAGTTGGTTCGTGTGAGAAGGGGTGGGTTTGGGAGGGAAATGGTTTGAATTTGAATGGATGGGGGTAGGTGGGTGGTATGATGGGTTTATAGGAATTAGGGAATGGATGTGAGTGGTGAAGAGAATATAGGGAAGAGGGTAATATTTGATAGGTGAATGGTGTTTTGGGTAGAGTGTTATGGAAAAGTGTGAAGAGGAGAGAGAGTGAGGTGGGATAGGTGGGGATTCTGTGGGTCCACAGATCCTGAGGTGTCAAGAATTTTGCATCCCTACACCTTGCTGGCATTAAACGCCCTCTGAGTGCTAATCCTGGAGTTTAAACGCCGGGCTAATGCCCTTTTTTGGCGTTTAAACGCTAATCTGCTGCCCTGTTCTGGCGTTTAAAAGCCCAGAATGGTGCCAGGATGGGCGTTTAAACCCTAGTTTTATACCTTTATTGGCGGTTAAACACCAGTTTACCTGCCAGTTTTGGCGTTTAAACGCCCAGAAAGGTGCCAGGCTGGGCGTTAAACGCCCATTTTGGTATCCTTACTGGCATTTAAACACTAGTAAGCTCTTCCTCCAAGGTGTGCCATTTTTTATGCTGTTTTTGATTTTGCTTTAATTTTTACAGTTATTTTTGTGACTCCACATGATCATCATCCTAAAGAAAACATAACAATGGAAAATAAAATAAAAGAGTAATTAATATAGATAAATAAAATTGGGTTGCCTCCCAATAAGCACTTCTTTAATGTCAATAGCTTGACAGGAAGCTTTTATAGAGCTTCACAGATGCTCAGAGCATGATTGTGGCATCCCAACACCAAACTTAGAGTTTGAATATGGGGGTTCTGCTTGACTCTGCATGGAGAGAATTGGATGAAGCTTTTCATGCTTCTTCTCCATGTTCACAGAGGAAGATCCTTGAGCCTTAAACACAAGGTAGTCCTCATTCACTTGAAGGACTAACTCTCCTCTGTCTACATCAATCACAGCTTTGCTGTGGCTAGGAAGGGTCTTCCAAGGATGATAGATTCATCCTCATCCTTCCCAATGTCTAGGATTATGAAGTCAGCAGGGATGTAAAGGCCTTCAACCTTTACCAAGATATCCTCTACAAGTCCATAAGCCTGTTTCTTTGATTTGTCTGCCATCTCCAGTGAGATTCTTGCAGCTTGTACCTCAAAGATCCCTAGTTTCTCCATTACAGAGAGTGGCATGAGGTTTACACTTGACCCCAGGTCACACAGAGCCTTCTCAAAGGTCATGGTGCCAATGGTGCAAGGTATTAAGAACCTTCCGAGATCCGGTTTCTTTTGAGGTATCTTCAGCTGAGCCAAGGCATTTAGTTCATTAATGAGTAATGGAGGTTAATCCTCCCAAGTCTCATTACCAATTAACTTGGCATTCAGCTTCATAATTGCTCCTAAATACTGAGTAACTTACTCTTCAGTAGTAACTTTATCTTCTTCAGAGGAAGAATACTCATCAGGGCTCATGAATGGTAATTGGAAGTTCAGTGGAATCTCTATGGTTTCTAGATGACCCTCAGATTCCTTTGATTCTTCATGAGGGAACTCCCTAGTGGTCAGTGGACGTCCCATGAGGTCTTTCTCACTGGGAATCACTGCCTTTCCCTCCTCTACAGGTTCGGCCATGTTGGACATGTAGATGGCCTTGCACTCTCTTTTTGGATTCTCTTCTGTATTGCTTGGGAGAGTGCTAGGAGGAATTTTAGTAACTCTTTTACTCAGCTGACCCACTTGAGCCTCCAAGTTTCTGATGGAGGATCGTGCCTCAGTCATGAAACTAAGAGTGGCCTTGGATAGATCAGAGACTATGTATGCTAAGCTAGAGATGCTCTGCTCAGAATTCTCTGTCTGTTGCTGAGAAGATGATGAAAAAGGTTTGCTATTGCCAAACCTATTTCTCCCACCGTTATTGTTATTGAAGCCTTGTTGAGGCTTCTGTTGAACCTTCCATGAGAAATTTGGGTGATTACTCCATGAAGGATTATAGGTGTTTCCATAGGCTTCTCCCATGTAATTCACCTCTTCTATTGTAGGATTCTCAGGGTCATAAGCTTCACCTTCAGAGGAGGCGTCTTTAGCTTGCATTCCAGTCAGACTCTGAGAAATCATATTGACTTGCTGAGTCAATATTTTGTTCTGAGCTAATATGACATTCAGAGTATCAATCTCAAGAACTCCTTTCTTCTGAGTCATCCTATTATTCACAGGATTTCTTTTAGAAGTGTACATGAACTGGTTATTTACAACCATTTCAATGAGTTCCTGGGCTTCTGCAGGCATTTTCAGATGAAGAGATCCACTGGCAGAGTGGTCCAATGACATCTTGGATAACTCAGATAGACCATCATAGAATATACATATGATGCTCCAATTCGAAAACATGTCAGAAGGACACCTTTTGGTTAATTGCTTGTATCTTTCCCAAGCTTCATAGAGGGATTCACCTTCTTTCTGTCTGAAGGTTTGGACATCCACTCTGAGCTTACTCATCTTTTGAGGTGGAAAGAATTTGGTCAAGAAAGCATTGACTAGCTTGTCCCAAGAGTTCCGGCTTTCTCTAGGTTGTGAGTCAAACCATGTTCAAGCTCTGTCTTGTACAGAAAAAGGGAAAAGCATAACTCTGTAGACCTCGGGATCAACCCCATTGGTCTTAATAGTATCACAGATCTGCAAGAATTCAGATAAGAACTGGTAAGGATCTTCTGATGGAAGTCCATGAAACTTGCAGTTCTGTTGCATTAGAGAAACTAATTGAGACTTAAGCTCAAAGTTGTTTGCTCCAATGACAGGAATTGAGATGCTTCTTCCATAGAAGTTGGAAGTTGGTGCAGCATAGTCACCAAGCATCTTCCTTGCATTGTTGTTATTATTTTCGGCTGCCATGTCTTCTTCTTTTTTGAAAACTTCTGTTAGGTCCTCTCCAGAGAGTTATGCTTTAGCTTCTCTTAGCTTCCTCTTCAGAGTCCTTTCAGGTTCAGGAGCAACTTCAACAAGAATGCTTTTATCTTTGTTCCTACTCATATGAAAGAGAAGAAAACAAAGAAAGTATGGAATCCTCTATGTCACAGTATAGAGATTCCTTGATGTGTCAGAGGAAAAGAAGAATAGAGGGACGAGGTAGAGAGAGGAATTCAAACTTATAGAGAGGGAGGCGGTCCGAATTATTAAAGGAGGATAAGTGTTAGTGGTTTTCGAAAATTGAAAAGTGAAAAAGTAGTTACGTGGTTTTGAAAAAGATAAGAAATAGTAAGTTTTGAAAAGATAAGAAGTTAGAAAAAGATTTTGAAATTGAATTTTAAAAAGTTATGATTTGAAAAAGATTTGATTGAAAAATATATGTTTGAAAATATATGATTGAAAACGAGATTAAAAAGATTTGATTTTAAAAATTAAAATTGATGACTTGACTAACAAGAAACTAAAAGATATGATTCTAGAATTTAAAGATTGAACCTTTCTTAACAAGAAAGTAACAAACTTGAAGTTTTTTTGAATCAAATCCTTAATTGTTAGCAAGGTTTTCGAAAATATGAAACAAGAATAAGAAAAAGATTTTGAAAATCAATTTTTTTAAAATTTTTTAAAATATTAAGAAGAAAAATGAAAAAAATTTGATTTTGAAAAAGATATGATTGATAGGAGAGGATATGAAAAAGATAGGATTTTGAAAAATTAGTTTTAAAACTTGAAAAATTGAAAAAGATTTGAATCGAAAACAAAATTGCCTCCTTGGTGTTATCCTGGCGTTAAATGCCCAGAATGGTATCCATTCTGGCGTTTAACGCCCACTTGGCTACCACCTTGGGCGTTAAACACCCAGCCAGGTACCCTGGCTGGCGTTTAAACACCAGAAATCCTTCCTTATTGGGCGTTTTGAACTCCCAGTTTTTTCTCTGTAACTCCTCTACTGTATGTTCTGAATCTTCAATTCTCTGTATTATTGACTTGAAAAAACATAATTTTGAAATTTTTTTTGAATTTTTAATGATGAGAGAAAAAAACAACAGAATAAAATTAAACATGAAAAACTAAGATCAAAACAAGGAATGCATGCAAGAACACTTTGAATGTCAAGATGAACATCAAGAACATTATGAAGATCATGATGAACATCATGAACATATTTTTGGAAATTTTTTTTAAAGAAAAGAAAGACATGCAAGATACCAAATTTAGAAATTTTCATACTAGAGACACTAACAAATTGAGAATGTACATGAGAAATAACAAAAGACACAAAATAAGAGAATTTAAAGATCAGACAAAGAAAATTATCAAGAACAACTTGAAGATCATGAAGAACACAAGAACATACTTTCGAAAAATGCAAGAAGAATAAAGACATGTAATTGGCACCAAACTTAAAAATTGACACTAGACTCAAACAGGAAACACAAAAATATTTTTGATTTTATGATTTTATAAAAAAAATTCGAAAATTATTTTGAAAACGAAAATAAGAAACTCAAAATTTTTAATAAGAATTCCAGGAATCATGCAATATTAGTCTAAAGCTTCAGTCTAAAAAGATTAGACATGGCTAGCCAAGCTTTAGCAGACCATTACATACAACAGCCAGATTGATGGGAATCAAAAAGGCTCCTGTGATGATAAAAGCATCGTCTGAAACTCTAGAATTCATTCTTAAAAATTCTGAAGAAAAAAGTAAAAAAGAAAAATACCTAATCTAAGCAACAAGATGAACCGTCAGTTGTCCAAACTAGAACAATCCCCGGCAACGGCGCCAAAAACTTGGTATGCGAAATCGTGATTCACACTTTTCACAACTCTGTATAGCTGACCAGCAAGTGCACTGGGTCGTCCAAGTAATACCTTACGTGAGTAAGGGTCGATCCCACGGAAATTGTCGGCTTGAAGCAAGCTATGATCACCTTATGCTGCAAAAGAATGTTGTGGTGTCTAGATATTCGTGGGAGATGCTTTATGAGGTCGAGCAGGCTTTTGTAAGTGTGTTGGAGGAGATTTGGGGGCAACCCCCCATCTCGACACAAAGAAATTCTTAGGGGACCCCTCCCTTCTCTAAGCTGAGCTGGGTAGTGGTCGACTTATTTTTTCTTCGCTTCGTTTACTTGTTTTTGTTTCTTTTCTTCCAGTTTTGTAACTTGGCTTTTGCTGTATTTTTCAGAGATGGTTAAGAATAATGATTCTATGAAGGCCTTTAAAAAGGCGAGAAAAGCCACAGCAGCCCAGAACATCTCGGCCAAGGCTGCTGGGGAAGGATCCCCATAGCTTCCTCCTAAGAAGCCGACCTTGGGCACTTCCGGGCCGAGGAGGGTGATCCCTACTCCTCAGGTTCACTTGGTTGATCCTCCCCAAACTTTTGCTGCTAACTCTTGTCCCACTGCCGGCCCTCTTCCGAAAAGACAGAGAACTATTGAACCTTTTGACCTCGACAGCCTTGACTTTGATGCTGTGGGGTTTGTTGACAATCAAATCACCCCTTATGGCCGACTTCCTATGAATGACGTGTCCATTTTTCAGCACCTGGATTTCATCACCCGAAGTAGTGTTAAGATGGCACACATAGGTGTAGCTTTGTTCTGAACTGCTCAGGACATCCCAGTTCATGTGAGAAAGGCTTTTATAGAGGAGGCCAAGTCAGAATTTGACAGGATTAAGGGATTGAAGGAGGAACTTGAGAAGAAGGTGGAAAAGCTGGAGAAAGAGTTGGAAGGTGAGAAGACTCAGGCTACTACTGCGGTAGCTTTTGCAAATCTGGTTGAGGAGATGGCGCAGAAGTAAAAGGAGGGCTATATCTGGACATATAGTGAGATGATAGAGCTCAGGAAGAGGTTAGAATCTGCTCAATCTGATTATGCCGAACTCCAGGGCCATCTCGTGGGTAGTGTGACTTCTGCCTTTGAGAATTCGAAGGATCAGGTCCGATTTCTTGCTCCCGAGCTCGACCTGTCTCTCTTCAGTTTGGATAATATTGTGGAAAATGGGAAGATCGTACCTGCCCCGGATGAAGATGATGATGATGTAGATCCACCTCCTGCGCCATCCACCAAGGCTTCTGTTGCCCCGAATTCCCCAGCTCCTGCATCTGAGGTCGGTCATCCTGAGTCTGATCCTGATGTTCAGATTCTGACTCGGCCGGATGGAACAGTTGATGCCATCCCTCTTGCGACTCGTCCTCCTTAACCTCTGGATGCCACCACTGAGGAACCTTTGAATCCTTTGTAATTTCTGTTTTGATATTTTATGTCCCGAATTGTGGGTCTTTAAAATTCTGGATTTTTGTCACTTGTAGTTCTTTTGACTTTGACATTTTAGCTGCTTTTGTTAGCAAGTTGTTGTGAAAAACAAATGCTTTTGAGCTCTTAAGGTCATTTTTCGGTGGCCTTCTTGAGTCTTTATAGTAGCTTTGCTTTTCTTCTTGATGTGTTTGTTTGCAATTTTTCCAAAACTTTCCAGGAATCTTAAGAGTGCTGGAGCTTTCTGCTCTCCGACCTCTTTTTGATTGCCTTTGTGTTTGTTTATTTCCTACTTTGGTTTAAGTGACCTTTTGAGGCTAGCCTTGTTTGATTGTTTTTCTTAGCATTCTTATAGAATACTTGTGAATTGATTTTGGGTGAGGTCGTGGCTTTCTTTGGGTCGAGCTGTATACCTTCTAGCGCACGCCTTCTGTCGGTCGACCCCTTTCGTTGAATCTTTCGAGTTATTTCTAGTAATCCATTTTTAGTTGGACCTCGTCAGGCCTCTTTTTATGGAATTACTTTTTATAACTCTATCGCTTTTGATCGGCTTGGGCCGACTTCTTCATGTTGGTCCCTTCTAAGTTATTTCTAGTAATCCATTTTTGATAAGAGCTTATCAGGCCTCTTTTTATGGATTACTTTTTATAACTTTTTTCGCTTTGATTACTTGGGTCCGACTTCTTCATGTCGGTCTGTCCTAAGTTGTTTTTAGCGATCCATTTTTTCTTAGACCTCGTTAGGCCTCTTTCTATGGATCACTTTTTTTATAACTTTTTGTCGCTTTGGTCGATTGGTCCGACTTCTTCATGTCGGTCCGTCTCAAGTTATTTCTAGTAATCCATTTTTAGTCAGGGCTGGCCAGGCGTTAGCTTATGGATTACTCAGGCCTAAGCTTATGGATTAGTTTTTTATAACTTTGTCGATTTTGTCGTGATCGGACGGTGAATTTGATATTCACCTTGCCGACCTGTAGCTTTGTCTTTGATCGAGCAGTGAATTTAGTTTTCATATTTTTCCGATCTTTGTCGAAATTTGGACGATGAATTCGATTTTCATCGTGGTCGGGCGGTGAATCTGTTTTCACCTTGCCGACCTATAGAGGAGGAAAAACATATATGTGGGATTTTACCCTCTTAAGTTAGGCAGTTTTGCAGATCTTGGCTTGGTGCCTCGTTAAAAAACCTTTTCAAGAAAAAGAGTGCACCTTTGGCCTAAGATCCTTTATTACTTCCTAACTATAATACCTTCTTAGGTTGCAGGCGTGCCATGACCTTGGTAGCTCTCGCCCCTCGAGCTCAAACACCCTGTAGTATACTTTTCCCAGTACCTCTGTGACTCGGTAGGGTCCTTTCCAGTTAGCCGCCAGTTTTCCCTCTCCGGGTCGACTTGTTCCGATATCATTTCGGATTAGGATGAGGTCGTTGTTGACAAAGCTTCGATGTACTACCTTTTGATTGTATCTGGAGGCTATTCGACGCTTCAACGCCTCCTCCCTGATCCGAGCTCTTTCTCGGATTCCCGAAAGTAAGTCGATCTCTTCTTTTTGAAGTTGGGAGTTGGCCTCTTCACTGTAGAAGATCGTTCTGGGGAACCCTTCTTTGACTTCCACTGGGATCTTTGCCTCCATTCCGTAAGCTAGTCGGAAGGGTGATTCTCTCATCGTGGAGTGTGGAGTTGTTCGATATGCCCATAAAACTTGTGGGAGCCCTTCAGCCGAGGCTCCCTTTGCTTCCTGTAACCTCCGTTTTAACCCGGCTAATATGACTTTGTTGGAAGCTTCTGCTTGTCCATTAGCCTGGGGATGTTCTACCAATGTGAATTGGTATTTTATTTTTAAGTCGGCCCCCAATTTTCCAAAGCCTGCGTCTGTGAACTGAGTGCCATTGTTTGTGGTGATGGAGTGGGGAACCCCAAACCTTGTGACAATGTTTCTATATAGGAATTTCCGACTTCTTTGAGCGGTGGCATTAGCTAGGGGCTCTGCTTCAATCTACTTTGTGAAATAGTCTACCCCTACGATGAGGAACTTGACCTGTCCCGATCCTTGGGGGAAGGGCCCGAGGAGGTCGAGTCCCCATTTTGTAAATGGCCAAGGTGAGATTACACTGATGAGTTTCTCTGGTGGGGCGACGTGGAAATTAGCATGTTTTTGACATGATGGACAGCTCTTTACAAACTCTGTTGCTTCCTTTTGCAAAGTCGGCCAAAAGAATCCGGCTCAAAGTACTTTTTTGGTGAGAGCTCGTGCTCCGAGATTGTTGCCGCAGATGCCACTGTGTACTTCTTCTAAAACCTCTTTTGTGTTAGAGGTCGGCACACATTTTAATAGGGGTGTTGAAATCCCTCTCTTGTATAGGTGGTGCACAAAATTGTGATCACACTTTTCACAGCTCCGCACAACTAACCAGCAAGTGCACTGGGTCGTCCAAGTAATACCTTACATGAGTAAGGGTCGATCCCACAAAGATTGACGGCTTGAAGCAAGCTATGGTCATCTTGTAAATCTCAGTCAGGCGGATTCAAATGATTATGAGGATTTGATAATTAAAAGATAAATAAAACAGAAAATAACATAGAGATACTTATGTAATTCATTGGTGGGAATTTCAGATAAGCGTTTGGAGATGCTTTGTTACTTATGAACCTCTGCTTTCCTATTGTTTTCATCCAATCATGTGTCCTTCCTTCCATGGCAAGCTGTATGATCCTCTAAGTGAAAATGGTCCGGCTACGGTTTCTGTACAGCTAATCAACTGTCGGATTTCTCGTCTCGGATGAAAAATACCAGGCACAGCTACCAAAGGGCTAATTACAATACTGAGACTTATTTTACTTTGAACTTTCTGTCTCTGCCTCTCAGTATTTGTCTCTCAGTCTCTGTCTCTCTACTAAATGCTACCTTAAAATTGACCATCTCTTCTTAAGTAATCCAAAGCATCGCTCTATGACATTCCTAGCAGAAGAATGCTTTCTATTAAAATACTCCTGGTAGTTGCGAGGTGCACCTGTTCCTTGAGCCCACTCTCTAACATGATAGCGAGTGCCTCTATATGGTGCTAGGAACCCAGGATCATTTGTGTAACCCACATCCACTAAATAGTAATTACCTATAAATATTACATACAAACAAAATAAGCTCTACAACTATGCAGTCAAGCTTAATGTTAAAATCTAACTTATGACTTATAAATTAGATATTACCATGAGGTATCTTGAGACTATTATCACGAGTGATTACATCTCAAAATATTCTTGAATCAGATGCCGATCCCTCCCATCCATTAAGTACATAAACAAAGCTCATATCTCGGTTACACACTCCTAGGACATCAGTACATATTTTACCCTTCCTTGTTTGATATCTTGACTTATCAGACTCGGGGACTGTCACCTCTATATAAGTGCCATCTAATGCTCCCAAGCAACCCTATAATTCACAAAAAATTACAACTTTTAGATAGACAATCCTTCCAGGCTTAAAACAAATTACATACATAATCCATTTAGGTTTACCTTAAACTTTCTCCATGTTGGGTCTATGCAATCCTCTTCAACCGGTGAGGCCTTGGCGAATAACAAGTTTTGCATACGTATAATAGCCTTTAAAACCTTATTGAAATACTTACTAACTGTTTCCCCAGACCTACAAAATCTAACTTGTAGACTACGGTTTTTCTTGTGATGAGCTAAGATAATTAAAAAAGTTGCAACTTGTTCCAGCAAACTTACTTGACCATCCTCACAAAGTCCTCCTTGGACTTGAAGCAACTCGCATAAATTAGCAAAGGCATTTGTGTTCATTCTTAACTCCCAAATACAATTCTTATCACCCTCACCAATAATACGCTCTAAAGCATCACGTCTAATTCTACTATTCATTCTTCCGCCTAATGACACTTCCCCACTACTTCTATTCCTAAAGTACACAAATAATGTAAGAACAAAGTTCAACATCAAATTATCATGCTTCGATCTCATCGTTTCATAAAAAGAAACACATTGTTTAATAATCTCCGACCGCTCCATTCCTTCCTAACAAAATCATTTCATACAAAATAAGCATAAACATTCAATTTACTCAAATCAAAATCTAAACTAGATATAATCATTCAATGTCTTTTGTCACATGTACTTGAAATAAGAACAAGTCAATAGCCAAATAGCCAAAGTAGTACAATTTATAGCAATGGAATTAGTTACTTAATATATGTTGTTCCGAGTGTTACCTGAAACTGTAGGTCAATCTCGGACGAGATCTTCTATGCTGGTCGGAGCTGTTGTGTCCGACTTGTTGGACTTGGTAGTGGTGTTGATCCTTCGTCCCCGGAGAGTGGGGGTACCTGCAAGGGACTCCGATGCTTAAGTTAGTAAGGGTATTAAGCAGGTATTGAGTAGAATCAGAGTATGAGTTATACCTGGGTGCTCCAGTGTATTTATAATGGTGTAAAGAGACCTTCCTTAGATAAGATAAGTTAGTTATCTTATCTTATCTTTATCTTCGAGTGAGGTCATCTTATCTTTAAGGGAACCGCCTTCATCTCTATAGGCTTAGGCTACCTTTGGATTCAGGTCGTGTTCCTCGGTTTGGGCCCTTTATTGGGCTTTCCTAGTAGCTTGGCCGAGCTCTTTGAGAAGAGGTCGGATTGTCCTGACCTGAAGAGGTCGGTCGCTTTGTCGGTAGAACATCCCGGGTTGGACAGCTCGACCCAGGGTATGAACAGTGCCCCTGCTCGAGCTCGGTCTTTATCAGGAGGTTGAGTCTTAGTTTTTAGGACTTCAAACCTTCTCGGGTGAAGCCAAACTCGAGCATTTTGTCGACTTTATCTTTGTAGAGTTCCTTTTTGAATGCGGAACGTTTCGCTTCCTCTGAGAGCGCACGCTTTTGTATTAGCGTCCTAGCCTTGGGAATGCGCGAGGGTTTTAATGCCCTTATTAATTGATTTTTAATGCTCCGTTTCTCTTGGCTTTATTTTGAATTTGCTCTCAAGAAGCGGTTTTCTCTTTTCCGTAACTTCCCTCTTTTTCTTCATTCTTCTGTTTCACCCGAAGCTTGTCTTTTCATTTTCTTGACGCTGTATCTTGTGCTTTTGCTCGAGGGAAGATTTCTTTGCTTCGGCTTGCATCTTCCTCCAGGCTCTTTCTCTTTTCTTCAGGTTGGTTTTACTTTCTCTTCACCGTTTATTTTTGTTGCTTTGTATTTGATTCTCTGATGACACTCTGATTTTGTACGTTTGGAAAGCTTGAACCTTTTCCATATTACTGTGCTTGGTTTATTACTTGTGATGCCTATTTTCCGGTCTTCTTTCATCCTTACGTATGCTTTGGGTGATTTTTCTGGTTTTGGCTTCTTTTTAGGACTTCGTATGTTGTCGTTGATTTTTGTACTGCTGTTTTGAAAAGGTTGCTCCTTTGATAACTTTGTTTGCTCCATTGATGATTTTGTTTTTGTTGATGGTTTTTTCTTTGATAGAGACGATGATTTTTTTTATGACTTTCCTTTGACTTTCGCCTTTTTCTTCTTGGGACGTTGTTTGTTGGAAGAGAGTTTATCTTTTGTAGATTTTTCTGAGACTTTATCTGTCATTGCCTCCAAAGGATGCCCCTGGACCTCGGTGTGCGTCTTAAGGGTTTTCTTTTTACTGTTTGTGTGCTTGAGGTCGCGTTGTTCGAGTTGCTTCCATATTTCTCGCATTTGTTTTTGGGTTAGTAACTCATTTCCTTTTTGTTTGTAGGATTAGTTGGCCATGTCATCTCGCAAAAATATTGTCGAGGCGTCCTCTAAGGTTCCTGAGGGGATGTCTGACTGGTTGGACTCCCTTGTGTTGCTATGTGTATCTCTAGCTAATTCGAAGTTCTGTGCGGAGCTTAGAAAACACCATCGGATATGTAGTAGTGAAAATCAAGAACGCAACTATGAGTTGGTGGCACCCGATTCTAATGACAGGGTCTGCTTTTCTGTTCTGACCCAGGGGGAGCGTCCTTTCTTTTATGCATATGATTTCTTCTTTAGCCAGATGAATATTACCCTTCCTTTTACTTCCTTTGAGACCGACTTGTTGTGGTTTTGTAATGTAGCCCCCTCTCAGCTTCATCCAAATTCTTGGGGTTTTATTAAGATTTTTCAGTTGGTTTGCCATGAATTCGGTGTTAAGCCCTCTTTAACTCTTTTCCTGTATCTGTTTGTGTTGACCAAGCCTGGAACTACCAAAAAGAAAGCTTCTTGGATTTCTTTTAGGTTGGCCCAGGGACATAAGGTTTTTTCCATGTATGATGAGTCTTTCTGAGATTTTAAGAATTACTTTTTCAAGATCCGTGCCATTGAAGGAGCTCGTCCTTTCTTTTTGGATGAGAATGGCGAGCCTCGTTTTCCTTTAGAATGGCAGAGGAATGTAGTTGTATCTAGGTATACCTGGGAGATGTTAGACGAGGTTGAGCAGGCTTTTGTTGCTGCTTTGGAGGATATTTGGGGGAACCTCTTCATCTTGAGACCAAGAAATTTCTGGGGGATCCATCCTTGATCCGCACCGTGCTGGGTATTATGAACTGTGTCTCCATTTGTTTTGTTTTCTGCTTTCTTTTCTGGCTTGTAAGTTGTTGTATTTAAGAAGGCGAGGAAGGCTACCTGGTGCACGAAATTGCAATCACACTTTGCAATCCCGCACAACTAACCAGCAAGTGCACTGGGTCGTCCAAGTAATACCTTACGTTAGTAAAGGTCGATCCCACGGAGATTGTCGGCTTGAAGCACGCTATGGTTACCTTGTAACTCTTAGTCAGGATATCAAAGATTATCAGGATTGATTGTAAAAAGCAAAAGAACATAAAACAGGTACTTGAATTGCAATTATGAGAATAGGTTGAGGTTTTGGAGATGCTCTGTCTTCTGAACCTCTGCTTTCCTACTGTCTTCTTCTTCAAACACGCAAGGCTCCTTCCATGGCAAGCTGTATGCAAGGGTTTCACCGTTGTCAGTGGCTACCTCCCATCCTCTCAGTGGAAATGTTCAACGCACCCTGTCACGGCACGGCTATCCATCTGTCGGTTCTCAATCAGGCCGGAATAGAATCCAGTGATTCTTTTGTGTCTGTCACTAACGCCCCGCCCTCAGGAGTTTGAAACTCGTCACAGTCATTCAATCATTGAATCCTACTCAGAATACCACAGACAAGGTTTAGACCTTCCGGATTCTCTTGAATGCCGCCATCAGTTCTAGCTTATACCACGAAGATTC
>NC_029775.3:103365380-103369870 GCF_000817695.3 Arachis duranensis
GATACAATGTCAAAAGATCCTATTAATAGTAAACTAGTAACCTAGGGTGTACAGAAATGAGTAAATGACGTAAAAATCCACTTCTGGGTCCACTTGGTGTGTGCTTGGGCTGAGCAGTGAAGCATTTTCGTGTAGAGACCTTTTCTGGAGTTAAACGCCATCTTTTATGCCAGTTTGGGCGTTTAACTCCAAGTTTTATGCCAGTTCCAGCGTTAAACGCTGGAATTTCTGAGACTGTTTTGCCACGCCGGTTTGGGCCATCAAATCTCGGGCAAAGTATGGACTATTATACGTTGCTGGAAAGCCCAGGATGTCTACTTTCCAATGCCGTTGAGAGCGCGCCAATTGGGCTTCTGTAGCTCCAGAAAATCCACTTCGAGTGCAGGGAGGTCAGAATCCAACAGCATCTGTAGTCCTTTTTAGTCTCTGAATCAGATTTTTGCTCAGAACCCTCAATTTCAGCCAGAAAATACCTGAAATCACAGAAAAACACACAAACTCATAGTAAAGTCTAGAAAAGTGAATTTTAACTAAAAAATAATAAAAATATACTAAAAACTAACTAGATCATACTAAAAACATACTAAAAACAATGCCAAAAAGCGTATAAATTATCCGCTCATCACTACCGCGGCTCAGAACGTCCCGGCCAAGATGGTCGGAGAAGGGTCCTCCCAGGTTTTATCGAAGCCGTCTGTCCCGAGCTCTCCTGGGCCGAGGAGGATGATCCCTAATCCCCGGGTTTGTTTGGTTGATCCATCGCAAACTTCTGCTGGTACTTCCTCTCCTTCCGCCGCTCCTCCTCCAAAAAGACCTCGGACTGTCGAGCCTTTTAATCTTGGTGCTCCCGACTTTGATGCTGTTAGGTTTGTAGATCAACAGATTACTCCCTATGGTGTCATGCCTACTGCCGATGTATCCATTCTTCGTCATTTAGACTTCATTACTCGGAGTGGTATTACATTGGCACACATGGGAGCAGCTTTATACCAGACTGCTCAAGATCTTCCTATCCATGCTACCAAGGCCTTTATCGAGGAGGCAAATCAAAGTTTGACCAAATTAAGGGTTTGAAGGAGGAGCTCGAGGTGAAAATGGCCGAGCTGGAAAAGGAGCTGAAGGGGGAAAAGGCTTGGGCTGTTGGTCTGGCGGCTACTGTGCAACTGGCCGAGGATATGGCGTTAAAACATAAGGATAGCTATGTTACTACTTATGAAGTTCAGGGGTAGTTTGGAATCTGTCTGGGCCAATTATACCGAACTTCAGAGTCATCTTGTAGGCAGTGTTACTGCTGCTTGTGAGAATCTGAAGGAGCAATTTCGAGTTCTTGTGCCAGATCTCAACCTTTCCCTTGTTAGTCTGAACAACATTGTTAAGGATGGTAAGATTGTCCCTGAAGATCCTGATGATGATGATGATGATCGTCCTTCACTGCCCGCTACCAAGACTTCTGTTGCGCCGACTTCTCCGACTTCAACTACTGAGATCAATCACCCAGGGGGAACCGGATTGCCAAATTTTGAACCGGGATGATGGGACGGTGGATGCGGTGCCTCTTCAGACTCGTCCTCCTTCACCCCGAGTTGATGCTGCTGAGAAGCCTTCGGATGTTAACTGAATTTCCTTCTTGCTCGTTGTAGATTGCCCGGCTTATGGGCTTTATTTTTAAAACTCTTTATTTTGTGAATGATGTTTTGACGCTTTTCTAGTTGCTTGTTTAGCAACTTTATTTTGATAAACAAAGTAGTTTCCAGGCTTTGTGGGCTGAACCTGGTGGCCTCTGAAGCTAGCTATTATTATAACTTTTGTTTTCATATCATATTTATCTGTGTTTGTCTTGGTACCTTCGTAGTCTTTGAGAGTATCGGGACTTTGTCTGACATGATTGGCTTGATTCCTTTGCCTGACGCTGCTTTCAACAATTTGAACTTTGTTCAGGTCTTCGTTAGGAATTATAATACTGAGATTGCCGATTTCTTCAATCGGGTTGAGTTGTTTGTTTGTAACCCTCTTTTTTGGGACTTTATTTAGGTCTCTTTCAGGGATTACCTTTGTAACTTTATATTTTTGGGCCGACTTCGCCATGTCGATCCCTGTCGAGTTACTTGGTAATCCTCTTTCTTGGACCTTGTTCAGGTCTCTTTCAGGGATTATCTTTGTAACTTTATATTTTTGGGCCGACTTCGCCATGTCGGGCCTTGTCGAGTTACTTGGTAACCCTCTTTCTTGGACCTTGTTCATGTCTCTTTCGGGGATTACCTTTGTAACTTTATATTTTTGGGCCGACTTCGTCATGTCGGGCCCTGTCGAGTTACTTGGTAATCCTCTTTCTTGGACCTTGTTCAGGTCTCTTTCAGGGATTACCTTTGTAACCTTTTATTTTTGGGCCGACTTAGCCATGTCGGGCCCTGTCGAGTTACTTGGTAATCCTCTTTCTTGGACCTTGTTCAGGTCTCTTTCAGGGATTACCTTTGTAACTTTATATTTTTGGGCCGACTTCGCCATGTCGGGCCCTGTCGAGTTACTTGGTAATCCTCTTTCTTGGACCTTGTTCAGGTCTCTTTCAGGGATTACCTTCGTAACTTTATATTTTTGGGCTGACTTCGCCATGTCGGGCCCTGTCGAGTTACTTGGTAACCCTCTTTCTTGGACCTTTTTCAGGTTTCTTTCAGGGATTATGGTGGGCGAAATTGTGATCATCAATGGCGCCATCAACATGGTACGCACAATTGTAATCTCAACTCGTTATCACAACTTCGCACAACTAACCAGCAAGTGCACTGGGTCGTCCAAGTAATACCTTACGTGAGTAAGGGTCGATCCCACGGAGATTGTTGGTATGAAGCAAGCTATAGTCACCTTGTAAATCTTAGTCAGGCAAACTCAAATGGTTATGGATGATGTATGAATAAAACATGAAGATAAAGATAGAGATACTTATGTAATTCATTGGTGAGAACTTCAAATAAGCGAATGGAAATGCTTTGTCCCTTCCGTCTCTCTACTTTCCTACTGTCTTCATCCAATCCTTCTTACTCCTTTCCATTGCAAGCTGTATGTAGGGTTTCACCGTTGGCAGTGGCTACCTCCCATCCTCTCAGTGAAAATGTTCAACGCACCCTGTCACGGCACGGCTATTCAGCTGTCGGTTCTCGATCATGTCGGAATAGAATCCAGTGATTCTTTTGCGTCTGTCACTAACGCCCCAAAATCGCGAGTTTGAAGCGCGTCACAGTCATTCAATCATTGAATCCTACTCAGAATACCACAGACAAGGTTTAGACCTTCCGGATTCTCTTGAATGCAGTCATCAATTCTAGCTTATACCACGAAGATTCCGGTTAAAGAATCCAAGAGATATCCACCCAATCTAAGGTAGAACGGAGGTGATTGACAGTCACACGTTCATAGGTGAGAATGATGATGAGTGTCACGGATCATCACATTCATCAAGTTGAAGAACAAGTGATATCTTAGAACAAAAACAAGCGGAATTGAATAGAAGAACAATAGTAATTGCATTAATACTCGAGGTACAGCAGAGCTCCACACCTTAATCTATGGTGTGTAGAAACTCCACCGTTGAAAATACATAAGAACAAGGTCTAGGCATGGCCGTGAGGCCAGCCCCATGATCTAAGATAGCATAAGAATAAAAATAGCTACCAAGATTAAAATACAACAGTAAAAGGTCCTACTTATAGAGAACTAGTAGCCTAGGATTTACAGAGATGAGTAAATGACATAAAAATCCACTTCCGGGCCCACTTGGTGTGTGCTTGGGCTGAGAATTGAAGCATTTTCGTGTAGAGACTCTTCTTGGAGTTAAACGCCAACTTTTGTGCCAGTTTGGGCGTTTAACTCCCATTCTTGTGCCAGTTCCGGCGTTTAACGCCGGGCAGTTTTGAGCTGATTTGGAACGCCGGTTTGGGCCATCAAATCTTGGAAAAAGTATGGACTATTATACATTGCTGAAAAGCCCAGGATGTCTACTTTCCAACGCCGTTGAGAGCGCGCCAATTGGGCTTCTGTAGCTCCAGAAAATCCACTTCGAGTGCAGGGAGGTCAGAATCCAATAGCATCTGCAGTCCTTTTTAGTCTCTGAATTAGATTTTTGCTCAAGTCCCTCAATTTCAGCCAGAAAATACCTAAAATCACAGAAAAACACACAAACTCATAGTAAAGTCCAAAAAAGTGAATTTTAACTAAAAACTAATAAAAATATACTAAAAACTAACTAAAACACACTAAAAACATACTAAAAACAATGCCAAAAAGCGTATAAATTATCCGCTCATCACAACCCCAAACTTAAATTGTTGCTTGTCCTCAAGTAACTGAAAATCAAATAAGATAAAAAGAAGAGAATACGCAATGAATTCCAAAAACATCTATGAAGATCAGTATTAATTAGATGAGCGGGACTTTTAGCTTTTTGCCTCTGAACAGTTTTGGCATCTCACTCTATCCTTTGAAATTCAGAATGATTG
>NC_029775.3:103370029-103371084 GCF_000817695.3 Arachis duranensis
AGTATTACCACCGGATACATACATGCCACAGACACATAACTGGGTGAACCTTTTTAGATTGTGACTCAGCCTTGCTAGAGTCCCCAATTAGAGGTGTCCAGGGTTCTTAAGCACACTCTTTTTGCCTTGGATCACAACTTTATTTCTTTCTTTTTCTTTTTCTCTTTCTCTCTTTTTTTTCGTTTTTCTCTTTCTTTTTTTTTCGTTTTTCCCTTTTTTTTGTATTCACTGCTTTTTCTTGCTTCAAGAATCATTTTTATGATTTTTCAGATCCTCAGTAACATTTCTCCTATTTCATCATTCTTTCAAGAGCCAACAATTTTAACATTCATGAACAACAAATCCAAAAGACATATGCACTGTTCAAGCATACATTCAGAAGTCAAAAGAATTGCCACCACATCAAAATATTTAATCTGTTATAAAATTTGAAATTCATGTAATTCTTCTCTTTTTCAATTAAGAACATTTTTCATTTAAGAAAGGTGATGGATTCATAGGACATTCATAACTTTAAGGCATAGACACTAAGACACTAATGATCATCAGACACAAACATAAATAAAACATAAAGCAAAATTTTTGAAAAACAGGAAAATAAAGAACAATGAAGTTAAAGAATGGGTCCACCTTAGTGTTGGCAGCTTGTTCTTCCTCTTGAAGATCTTATGGAGTGCTTGAGCTCCTCAATGTCTCTTCCTTGCCTTTGTTGCTCCTCTCTCATGATTCTTTGATCTTCTTTAATTTCATGGAGGAGGACGGAATGTTCTTGGTGCTCCACCCTTAGTTGTCCCACAATGGAACTCAATTCTCCTAGGGAGGTGTTCAGTTGCTCCCAATAGTGTTGTGGAGGAAAGTGCATCCCTTGAGGCATCTCAGGGATTTCATGATGAGGAATTTCCTCATGTCCATGAGTGGGATCTCTTGTTTGCTCCATCCTCTTCTTAGTGATGGGCTTGTCCTCATCAATGAGGATGTCTCCCTCTATGTTAATTCCAACTGAATTATAGAGGTGACAAATGAGATGAGGGAAGGCTAACCTTGCCAAGGTAGAG
>NC_029775.3:103371602-103372536 GCF_000817695.3 Arachis duranensis
AAGAGAGTAGGAGAAGAAGAAATGAGGAAGAAAGGAATGGCTTTATGGTCAGCCAAAGGGGAGAGAAATGGTGTTTAGGATGTGTGAAAATGAAGGAGTGAAGGAGGGTTTATATAGGAAAGGGGGAAGGGTAGGGTTCGGCCATTTGAGGGTGGGTTTGGGTGGTAAAGTGGTTTGAATTTGAATGGTGAGGTAGGTGGGGTTTTATGAAGGATTGATGTGAATGGTGAAGAGAAAGATGGGATTTGATAGGTGAAGGGTTTTTGGGGAAGAGGTGTTAAGGTGATTGGTGAATGGGTGAAGAAGAGAGAGAGTGGTAGGGTAGGTGGGGATCCTGTGGGGTCCACAGATCCTGAGGTGTCAAGGAAAAGTCATCCCTGCACCAAGTGGCGAGCAAAATTGCTTCATGTGCCAATTCTGGCGTTAAACACCGGGCTGGTGCCCATTTCTGGCGTTTAACGCCAACTTCTTGCCCTTTCCTGGCGTTTAACGCCAGTCTGGTGCCCCTTTCTGGCGTTAAACGCCCAGAATGGTGCCAGACTGGGCGTTAAACGCCCATCTGCTAGCCTTACTGGCATTTAAACGCCAGTAAGTTCTCCTCCAGAATGTGCTATTTTTCTTTCTATTTTTCTTTCAGTTTTTGCTTTTTCAATTGATTTTGTGACTTCTCATGATCATCAACCTACAGAAAACATAAAATAACAAAAGATGATAGATAAATATAATAAGATTGGATTGCCTCCCAACAAGCGCTTCTTTAATGTCATTAGCTTGACAGTGGGCTCTCATGGAGCCTCACAAATACTCAGAGCAATGTTGGAACCTCCCAACACCAAACTTATAGTTTGAATATGGGGGTTCAACACTAAACTTAGAAGTTGGTTGTGGCCTCCCAACACCAAACTTAGAGTTTGACTGTGGGGGCTCTGTTTGA
>NC_029775.3:103372804-103373223 GCF_000817695.3 Arachis duranensis
TTTTACCAGAACATCCTCTACAAGTCCATAAGCTTGTTTTCTTGAATTGTCTGCCATCTCTAGTGAGATTTTTGCAGCTTGCACCTCAAAGATCCCTAGCTTCTCCATTACAGAGAGAGGCATGAGGTTTACACTTGACCCTAGGTCACACAAGACCTTCTTGACGGTCATGGTGCCTATGACACAAGGTGTTGAGAACTTTTCAGGATCTTGTCTCTTTTGAGATAATTTCTGCCTAGACAAGTCATCCAGTTCTTTGGTGAGCAAAGGGGGTTCATCCTCCCAAGTCTCATTACCAAATAACTTGTCATTGAACTTCATGATTGCTCCAAGGTATTTAGCAACTTGCTCTTCAGTGACATACTCATCCTCTTTAGAGGAAGAATACTCATCAGAGCTCATAAATGGCAGAAGTAAAT
>NC_029775.3:103373529-103374347 GCF_000817695.3 Arachis duranensis
TATAGGTGTTTCCATAGGGTTCTCCCATGTAATTCATCTCTTCCATTGATGGGTTCTCAGGATCATAAGCTTCTTCTTCAGATGAAGCGTCCTTAGTACTGCCTGGTGCATTTTGCATTCCAGACAGACTTTGAGAAATCATATTGACTTGCTGAGTCAATATTTTGTTCTGAGCCAATATGGCATTCAGAGTATCAATCTCAAGAACTCCTTTCTTCTGATTAGCCCCATTGTTCACAGGATTCCTTTCAGAAGTGTACATGAATTGGTTATTCGCAACCATTTCAATTAGTTCTTGAGCTTCTGTAGGCGTCTTCTTCAGATGAAGAGATCCTCCAGCAGAGCTATCCAAAGACATCTTGGACAGTTCAGACAGACCATCATAGAAAATACCTATGATGCTCCATTCAGAAAGCATGTCAGAGGGACTGGTGCACGAAATTGCAATCACACTTTTGCAATCCCGCACAACTAACCAGCAAGTGCACTGGGTCGTCCAAGTAATACCTTACGTGAGTAAGGGTCGATCCCACGGAGATTGTCAGCTTGAAGCAAGCTATGATTATCTTGTAAATCTTAGTCAGGATATT
This sequence comes from Arachis duranensis, assembly GCF_000817695.3. Taxonomy (NCBI): domain Eukaryota; kingdom Viridiplantae; phylum Streptophyta; class Magnoliopsida; order Fabales; family Fabaceae; genus Arachis; species Arachis duranensis. The sequence goes on from NC_029775.3 coordinate 103,374,120, forward strand.
AGAAATTATCAGGATTGATTGTAAGAAGCAAAAGAACATAAAACAGGTACTTGAATTGCAGTGATGGAGAATAGGTTGAGGTTTTGGAGATGCTCTATCTTCTGAACCTCTGCTTTCCTACTGTCTTCTTCTTCAAACACGCAAGGCTCCTTCCATGGCAAGCTGTATGCAAGGGTTTCACCGTTGTCAGTGGCTACCTCCCATCCTCTCAGTGGAAATGTTCAACGC
>NC_029775.3:103374452-103375248 GCF_000817695.3 Arachis duranensis
CCCGCCTTCAGGAGTTTGAAGCTCGTCACAGTCATTCAATCATTGAATCCTACTCAGAATACCACAGACAAGGTTTAGACCTTCCGGATTCTCTTGAATGCTGCCATCAGTTCTAGCTTATACCACGAAGATTCTGATTAAAGAATCCAAGAGATATCTACTTAATCTAAGGTAGAACGAAGGTGGTTGTCAGGCACACGTTCATAGTTGAGAATGATGATGAGTGTCACGGATCATCACATTCATCCGGGTTAAGAACAAGTGATACCTTAGAATGGAAGCAAGCATGATTGAATGAAAAACAGTAGTAATTGCATTAATCCATCAAGACACAACAGAGCTCCTCACCCCCAACCATGGGGTTTAGAGACTCATGCTGTGGAAAGTACACAAAGAAACGTGTAAAGTGTCATCATCCAGATACAATGTCAAAAGATCCTATTAATAGTGAACTAGTAGCCTAGGGTATACAGAAATGAGTAAATGACGTAAAAATCCACTTCTGGGTCCACTTAGTGTGTGCTTGGGCTGAGCAATGAATCATTTTCGTGTAGAGACCTTTTCTGGAGTTAAACGCTAGCTTTTATGCCAGTTTGGGCGTTTAACTCCAAGTTTTATGCCAGCTCCGGCGTTTAACGCTGGAAATTCTGAGGGTGACTTTGAACGCCAGTTTGGGCTATCAAATCTTGGGCAAAGTATGGACTATCATATATTGCTGGAAAGCCCAGGATGTCTACTTTCCAACGCCGTTGAGAGCGCGCCAATTGGGCTTCTGTAGCTCCAGAAAATCCACTTC
>NC_029775.3:103395786-103397201 GCF_000817695.3 Arachis duranensis
CTACTTAATCTAAGGTAGAACGGAGGTGGTTTTCAGGCACACGTTCATAGTTGAGAATGATGATGATTGTCACGGATCATCACATTCATCCGGTTTAAGAACAAGTAATATCTTAGAATGGAAGCAAGCATGATTGAATAAGAAACAGTAGTAATTGCATTAATCCATCAAGACACAGCAGAGCTCCTCACCCCCAACCATGGGGTTTAGAGACTCATGCCGTGGAAAGTACACAAAGAAACGTGTAAAGTGTCATCATCCGGATACAATGTCAAAAGATCCTATTAATAGTGAACTAGTAGCCTAGGGTATACAGAAATGAGTAAATGACGTAAAAATCCACTTCTGGGTCCACTTAGTGTGTGCTTGGGCTGAGCAATGAAGCATTTTCGTGTAGAGACCTTTTCTGGAGTTACACACCAGCTTTTATGCCAGTTTGGGCGTTTAACTCCAAGTTTTATGCCAGTTCCGGCGTTTAACGCTGGAAATTCTGAGGGTGACTTTGAACGCCAGTTTGGGCTATCAAATCTTGGGCAAAGTATGGACTATCATATATTGCTGGAAAGCCCAGGATGTCTACTTTCCAACGCCGTTGAGATTGCGCCAATTGGGCTTCTGTAGATCCAGAAAATCCACTTCGAGTGCAGGGAGGTCAGAATCCAACAGCATCTGCAGTCCTTTTCAGTCTCTGAATCAGATTTTTGCTCAGAACCCTCAATTTCAGCCAGAAAATACCTGAAATCACAGAAAAACACACAAACTCATAGTAAAGTCCAGAAAAATGAATTTTAACTAAAAACTAATAAAAATATACTAAAAACTAACTAGATCGTACCAAAAACATACTAAAAACAATGCCAAAAAGCGTATAAATTATCCGCTCATCAGGGACGCTTTCTGATTAATTGTTTGTATATTTCCCAAGCTTCATAGAGGGATTCTCCTTCCTTCTGTCTGAAGGTTTGGACTTCCACTCTAAGCTTACTCAATTTTTGAGGTGGAAAGAACTTTGCCAAGAAGGCATTGACTAGCTTTTCCCTAGAGTTCAGGCTTTCTTTAGGTTGTGCGTCCAACCATATTCTAGCTCTGTCTCTTACAGCAAAAGGGAATAGCATAAGTCTGTAGACCTCAGGGTCAACCCTATTAGTCTTGACAGTGTCACAGATTTGCAAGAATTCAGCTAAAAACTGATGAGGATCTTCCAATGGAGGTCCATGGAACTTGCAATTCTGTTGCATCAGAGAAACTAATTGAGGCTTAAGCTTAAAGTTGTTTGCTCCAATGGCAGGGATAGAGATTCTTCTCCCATAAAAGTCAGGAGTAGGTGCAGTAAAGTCACCCAGCACCTTCCTTGCATTGTTGGCATTGTTGTTGTTTTCGGCTGCCATGTCTTCTTCTTTGAAGATTTCTGTTAG
>NC_029775.3:103401037-103404806 GCF_000817695.3 Arachis duranensis
AGTTTGAAGCTCGTCACAGTTATTCAGTCCTTGAATCCTACTCAGAATACCACAGACAAGGTTTAGACCTTCCAGATTCTCTTGAATGTAGTCATCAATTCTAGCTTATACCACGAAGATTCCGGTTAAAGAATCCAAGAGATATCCACCCAATCTAAGGTAGAACGGAGGTGATTGACAGTCACACGTTCATAGGTGAGAATGATGATGAGTGTCACGGATCATCACATTCATCAAGTTGAAGAACAAGTGATATCTTAGAACAAGAACAAGTTGGATTGAATAGAAGAACAATAGTAATTGCATTAATACTCGAGGTACAGCAGAGCTCCACACCTTAATCTATGGTGTGTAGAAACTCCACCGTTGAAAATACATAAGAACAAGGTCTAGGCATGGCTGTGAGGCCAGCCCCATGATCTAAGATAGCATAAGAATAAAGATAGCTACCAAGATTAAAATACAATAGTAAAAGGTCCTACTTATAGAGAACTAGTAGCCTAGGGTTTACAGAGATGAGTAAATGACATAAAAATCCACTTCCGGGCCCACTTGGTGTGTGCTTGGGCTGAGCATTGAAGCATTTTCGTGTAGAGACTTCTCTTGGAGTTAAACGCCAGCTCTAGTGCCAGTTTGGGCGTTTAACTCCAGCTTTTATGCCAGTTTGGGCGTTTTACACCAGAATTTTTATGCTGACTTGGAACTCCAGTTTGGGCCATCAAATCTCGGATAAAGTATGGACTATTATACATTGATGAAAAGCCCAGGATGTCTACTTTCCAACGCCGTTGAGAGCGTGCCAATTGGGCTTCTGTAGCTCCAGAAAATCACTTCTAGTGCAGGGAGGTCAGAATCCAACAGCATCTGCAGTCCTTTTTAGTCTCTGAATCAGATTTTTGCTCAAGTCCCTCAATTTCAGCCAGAAAATACCTGAAATCACAGAAAAACACACAAACTCATAGTAAATTCCAGAAAAGTGAATTTTAACTAAAAACTAATAAAAATATACTAAAAACTAACTAGATCACACTAAAAACATACTAAAAACAATGCCAAAAAGCGTATAAATTATCCGCTCATCAGATTACCTTTGTAACTTTTTCGTAGGAGTCCGACTTCATCATTTTGGGCTCTTCTAAGTTATAGTAATCCTCTTTTATAGGGTTGGCCAGACCTCTTTCCAGGGCTTTACTTATAACTTGGGTTGTTGTGGCTGGTCCGACTTCTTTGTGTCGGGCAGTCTTTAAGTTATTTTATAGCGATCCATTTTATTAGGACCTCGTCAGGTCCTTTCTATAGATCACTTTCTATAACTTCTTGCATTATTCTGTTTTCATCTTTGCCGATTTTGTAGAGTTTGGATTTTAACCCTCGTTTGGCAGACCTTTTAATGAATTTGGTTTTCATCTTTGGTCTTTATCGCGATCGCGCAGTGAATTTGATTTTCACTTTCTGTCGATCCATAGCTTTATAATCGGGCGGTGAATGTTTCGGAATAATGCGGCTTGAGCATTTGTAGAAAATCTGAACAGATTTTATTAAAAGAAAATGCAAATATACATGCGGGGGTTAATTTCCTAAGTTGGGTGATTTGTGGGTCTTGGCTTGGCGCCTCGTTAAAAAACCTTTTCAGGAAAAAGAGTGCGCCTTGTCCAAGGTCTTTTATCATCCCTAGCTATAGTACCTTCTTAGGTTGCAGGTGTGCCATGACCTGGGAAGCTCTCGCCCGTCGAGTTCGAAAAGCCTGTAGTAGCCCTTTCCCAGCTCTTCCTTTCCAATTCACTGCCAGCTTTCTTTCTCCAGGTCGAGTTGTTCTGATGTTGTTTCGGATTAAGATGAGGTCGTCCTCAGCAAATGCCCACTGTATTACCTTTTGGTTGTATCTGGAGGCTATCCGTCTGATAAACCACTATTTTATGGTTTATATTGTGCTAAATTGAGTGGATTTTATCAATCTTTCGTACACTTATTCATACTAATTGCATGAGTTTACGTTCTCCTTCCTGATTTTGTGCTATGATTGAAAACATGCTTCTTTGGCCTTATATTTGCTAATATTAATCCTCTCTTATTACCATTAGATGCCGTGATATGTGTGTTAAGTGATTTCAGGGATTACAGGGCATGAATAGCTCAGAGGATGGAAAGGAAGCATGCAAAAGTGGAAGGAATACAAGAAGTTGAAGGAACTGCAAAGCTGTCAGCCTGACCCTCTCGCACTAAAACGATCATAACTTGAGCTAAAGAGGTCCAAATGATGCGGTTCTACTTGCGTTGGAAAGCTAACATCCGGGGCTTCGATTTGATATATAATTCGCCATAGTGGCCATATAGATAGGCGACGCGAACGCGCGCTCCACGCGGACGTATCGCATCTGCGAATCTCACTCCACGCAAACGCGTGGACGACACTTCTGCGTCACTTTCCCGCGACCTGTACGTACCAGATTTCAAAATTAGCGATTTCTGGGTTGTTTCTAACCCTGTTTTTGGCCCAGAAAGCACATATTAGAGGCTCTCATTACTCACAATTTTAGGTTTTAGATGTAGTTTTTAGAGAGAGAGAGGTTCTCTCCTCTCTCTTAGGATTTAGGATTAGGATTTCTATTAGGATTAGGATTGCTTCTTCATACCAGGTTCAATAATTTATGTTTCACTTCTATTTTTGTTTATTCTGAAGCTTTTATTTGTATTTGATTTATGTTGCCCAATTGGCTTATGAACTTTTCCATGTTAGAATTGACATCTCCATGCAATTTGAGGTATTTCAGACTTATGATTGTTTTCTCTAATTTATGTTATTGATGCTTGGGCTCTATCCAAATTATTTTCATTCGAGTAGATTTTATCCCTTTTGCCTTTGGTTGATTAATTGGTAACTCTTGAGTTGTCAAACTCATTATTGACTGAAAATTGGGATCCTTCAAGAATTAATTCGATTTCCAATAACTCTAGCCTTTCCCAAGGAAAGAATAGGACCTGAGGAATTAAAATCAATTCACCCACTTGACTTACCTTCATAGTTAGAGGTTGACTTAATGGGAGAAAAATCCAATTCTCATCACAATTGATAAGGATAACTAGGATAGGAATTCCAGTTTCTCATACCTTGCCAAAAGTGTGTTTTACAGTTATTTATTTTACAGTCTTTTACTTATTTTAATTGCAATTTAAATTACTTGTTCCTCATTTTTAAAACCCCGATTTATAGTCTTCATAACCAATAATAAGAACATACCTCCCTGCAATTCCTTGAGAAGACGACCCGAGGTTTAAATACTCGGTTATCAATTTATTTAAGGGTTTGTTACTTGTAACAACCAAAACGTTTGTACAAAAGGATTTCTGTTGGTTCAGAATCTATACTTACAACGCGACTTTATAAAATTCTTTACTAGCAAAAATCCTAACGTCAAAATGGCGCCGTTGCCGGGGAATTGCAAACGTGTGCCTTATTATTGGTTATTGTAAATATTTTTCAATATATATATATATATTCTTTTACTTGTTTATTTGTTTTCTCTCTTCCCTCTTATTTCTGATAGCTATTATGAATTCTCACCCCTCTCGCTTTGAGTTTGGTTTTAATTTTATTGCAAGGAATGGAAGCTATAACAGGACTATGCATCAAGGTCTAAGCAATCAAAGATGGTTGGAGCCACGAGGATCTGATCACCCCTTTAGGCAACAACATCCTCCTAGATATCATGGACAAAGACCATTTTACAATGCATACCCAACTGATAGATTTGGTGGACCGCCTTGTAAC
>NC_029775.3:103404854-103410326 GCF_000817695.3 Arachis duranensis
CACACTCACAAGCTTCTTTTCACCATTCACTACCACATGATCCTTATCCACCCCAACGCCAATTCAATTACTCCCAAGAACCACCACTCCCTTATGCACCATGTCCATATCCATCAAGCCAAGAATCACAAGTTCGCTTCGAGGAATCAGTAAACCAGTTCAATGCAACCCTTCATCAATTGGAACAAGCAATAAATCAATTATCTTCCAGACATTCAGACACTCAACAGACTCCCATAGCTTCATGTGGAGAATCTAATGAAGAACGTAGTTTGAAGAAGACACAAGAAACTCCAGTGGACAGCATAGAGCATAACTTCATACTAGAACAAGTAGAGGACGCTGTCATTGTAGAAGAAGAAGAGTTGGTTGAAGATTTAGGAGATGCCGAACTGCCACCTGAATCTAGAGTTGTGGAGGATTCCGTCAAAAACGCTACAATTGATGCTAAGGAGGATAGTGCACAGCCTCCAATGCAGGTATCTTATGGGAAACTAGACGGAATTACCCAAGACACATGTTTCCTTGATGATGATGATCACAAGTCAAGTCCTCTTAGTAATGAACTTGCATCCGTAAGTGAAGTCTTTGAGACAGAAGAATCTTCCCCAAGTGAATATGAAGATGATGTTGAGGTCGACTTCTCTCAACCTCCTATTTATGACTCAAGTGATGAGGAAGATATCAATGACTTTAATCAGGACATGGTTAAAGTTGAAGAAATTTACAAAGAGGTGGAGGAAATCACAAAAGACCACAAGGGAGTAGAGCTTGCAGAGCCACTAGAAACACCTATCCCAAGGCCATTACCACGCAACACAGACTTCAAGTGGGTAAAATCCTTAGCTTTTATCTTTACTTTTCCACTTGAATATGGTTTACTTGAAACAGATGGCCAGCTTAGAGTTCTCTGCGGCTTTAAGAGGAAAAGGGAAATGACTCGCACTCAGCGCGGGTATACAAGATTCAATGAGGTTTCGCACTTCAATTTGAGGTGCAGGAATTGGTGTCAAGCTCAATTGGAAGGATCTCGGAAGCCGTTTGATCACTACAGTGAGGATTCAAGTTACTTACCACCTGACTGGAAAAATGCAGATCAAGACAAACACGGGTGTAAAAGTAGAATTTGGGATCCTGGAATCTATTCCGACATTCAACACTCCGGGAGCCTTGAAGCCTTCTTGAACTCACCTAAGGGCTTTACATATCTTGTCTGGGACCACGGAGGCTGTTGGAATTCCAAACAATGGTGGAGATTTTTGGACGAATTCAAGCACAAGCCACCATAGCAGGAAGCTCATCAAATGTCCAACTTAAGGACTTTAACTAAAAGTGCTAGGTGGGAGACAACCCACCATGGTATAATCGTTCCCTCTCTATTTTGCTCTGTTTTTGAATTCTGTTTGAACCTGAAGTTTTTGCATGACATTCACTGCATTTTGCACTCTGCATACTGCATATATAATAAATAAATAAATAAATAAATAAATAAATATTTTGCACGCGACGCGACAGCGTCGCCGACGCGTCCGCGTCATAGGTGCGTTAGGAAGAAAATAAATTGAACAGAGAGTCACGCAAAAGCATGGCTGGAGGCGTGCCTTTGGCACAAATCACCCCACGCAACCGCGTCGCTGACGCGTCCGCGTCATGTGGGAAAAATGCCTCCTACGCGTCCGCGTCACCCACGCGAACGTGTGACCTAAAATTTGACGTAAGAAAGGGTGCACGACCGAAAGTTATGCTGGAGTGGTGCTGGATTGGTGCTGAACGCACAAGCCTTACCACGCGGACGCATGGCTGACGCATCCGCGTCATATCCCTATAATGGCCACTCACGCGATCGCGTTGACCACGCGACCACGTCGCCCTGGAATTTGGCAATAATGAATTTTGAACAGAGAGTTGTGCGAGCGCGAGGCTGCCCTCACGCCAGTAGCACAAAATGCGTCACGCATCCGCGTGACCAACGCGACCGCATCGATTAATTTAAGCGCAAGTCGCGCGACCGCATCCCCGACGCGTCCGCGTCGCTTGCGCCACACAGCTTACCCTACATTGCCAAAATATCTTATCTTTTCTTCCCCAATCCTAATTTTTCCTCCCTGCTTTCTTAGTTACTTCTTTCTTCCCTTCTTTCCCTTCTCATTCCTCTTATCTTTCATTTTATTTTACTTAATTTATTTGCATATTTCATTCATTGCATTTTAATTTAGTGCATATTTTTCTTTTCTTTTCTAAATTCATTATTTTTCCTTTGGTGTTGATTTTCTTATTTAACTGTTGCATCTTCTCTTGAATCATTTTGGGTGCTTAGTGACTTATTGTATTCTGGTTAGGTAATATTATTTAAATCAATGCCAATCTTTTATACCTGTACTACTTTTGCATTGACATGAATTTATATTATCTATCCTTACCCACACCCTCTTCCCTATTGTTGCAAATTTTTGCACTCTTGATTTGCCATGTGCTTCAACTGTTTTCTCGCTTGCATGTTGTAGCTATCATATACTTGAGACCCTTATTATTTGGCATTAACACCCATATTCTATTTGTTTTCTATCTTTATTTTTGGGTTACTTTTCTTCTTTTCCCTCTTCTTTCAGGATGGCCTCCACGAAGGGAGAGGAAAATCTTCTTACTGGGGAGACAAACAAGTTCATCTGCTCAATCTTTGAAGAAAAGCATCAGTTGGAATAGCCCGTCCACCTGCACATCTTAGCATGCACCGAGGACGGTGCAATCTTTAAGTGTGGGGGGGTCGATACCGATCTCCATGGGTTAGTTATTCTCTTCTCAATACCAATATTCCATTTTCTTTGTTTGTTCATTGTTGCATTGCATAATAGATTGTATGTGTAGTTGATTGTTTGCATATAAGTACTCCTTGGTTGAAAAATAATAAGTTTCTTTTAAAGACCCTATTTTTGAAAAATTTCACTAATTTAAATTAAAAAAAATTAAAATTTTCTATGTGTTAAATTTGTTTGAAGTTGTATTTGGAACATGGTTTTTGAGCCAAAGAACACACAACCTGTGAAGTTTGAGCTTATTTATATGGTTACATTATTTAACCATAAATTTTTATTCTTGTGTGTTTTCTTCTCTATGATTGTAATCTTTATTTTGTTCCAATCTATATGTCCAATATTTAGTGTATTTACATGCTTGCATATGATTGAGGCCATTACTTGTTTTTGCTCACTTATCCCAAATAAGTCTACCCTTTTATGTCACCCTTGTTAGCCACTTTGAGCTTTTTAATCCCCTTCTGTTTTATAACCACATCACTAGCCTTAAGTAGAAAAACAAACATAAAAATCCCAAATTGAATCTTTGGTTAGCTTAAGATAGAGACTATGTATCAACTAAGTGTGGGGAAACTGTGGGAACATGGGTTAATAAAGGGAATGTATCATGTTGCTAATTTTGAAGATTGAGAAATTTGGGAACCTACTCATGTAAAACAGAAAATCAAAAATTCCATATGCATTGATATGATATTTCAGTTTTTACTTTTCAAAAAAAAAGAAAAAAAAGAGAGAGAAAAAAAATATATTCAATAAATAAATAAATAAATAAGGGGACAAAATTATCCCAATGTTAAGTCTAATGAAAAATCAATGCATATGTGATACAAGTTAAGAGAAAAGTTGATACATGAGTATGTGAAATATGCAAAAGTGGGAAAATTATGGGTAGCTAGGCATGATTTTAGAAATTATATAGAATGTATGTATGCTAGGTGATAGCTCAGGTTACTCAAAGATTCAATTTATAGCTCACTTAGCCATACATATATCCTCACCCTTGCCTTGACCCCATTACAACCTTGAAAAGACCTCATGATGTTTGCATTGGTACATTAAATATTTGTTGATTGGTTAGATGAAGAACAAAGTTTAGAAAGCATGATTAGAGAAGAATAGAGTGATTATCCTATACACTAGAGAGACTAGAGTGAGACATACACTACCAGTAAGGGTCCAATGCTTGATTCTATGTTTCCTGCTTTCATGAACTATCTTCTTACAAGTTTACTTGTTTTCACTGTATGATTTGAATTAGTGGAATTTGAATTTTTTTGTCTTGGAGAACATATTTACTTTTAACCAAGTAGGTAGAAACATCGTTGAATGTAGTTGCATTCATATAGATAGGTTGCATTTCATACATTCTATCTTTCCTCTTCACTCTTTTAGTTCTCTTGAGCTTAGCATGAGGACATGCTAATGTTTAAGTGTGGGGAGGTTGATAAACCACTATTTTATGGTTTATATTGTGCTAAATTGAGTAGATTTTATCAATCTTTCGTACACTTATTCATACTAATTGCATGAGTTTATGTTCTCCTTCCTGATTTTGTGCTATGATTGAAAACATGCTTCTTTGGCCTTATATTTGCTAATATTAATCCTTTCTTATTACCATTAGATGCCGTGATATGTGTGTTAAGTGATTTCAGGGATTACAGGGCATGAATGGCTCAGAGGATGGAAAGGAAGCATGCAAAAGTGGAAGGAATACAAGAAGTTGAAGGAACTGCAAAGTTATCAGCCTGACCCTCTCGCACTAAAACGATAATAACTTGAGCTACAGAGATCTAAATGATGTGGTTCCACTTGCGTTGGAAAGCTAACATCCGGAGCTTCGATTTGATATATAATTCGCCAAAGTGACTGATGAGCGGATAATTTATACGTTTTTTGGCATTGTTTTTAGTATATTTTTGGTATGATCTAGTTAGTTTTTAGTATATTTTTATTAGTTTTTAGTTAAAATTCACTTTTCTGGACTTTACTATGAGTTTGTGTGTTTTTCTGTGATTTCAGGTATTTTCTGGCTGAAATTGAGGGTCCTGAGCAAAAATCTGATTCAGAGACTGAAAAGGACTGCAGATGCTGTTGGATTCTGACCTCCCTGCACTCGAAGTGGATTTTCTGGAGCTACAGAAGCCCAATTGGCGCAATCTCAACGGCGTTGGAAAGTAGACATCCTGGGCTTTCCAGCAATATATGATAGTCCATACTTTGCCCAAGATTTGATGGTCCAAACTAGCATAAAAGCTGGCATTTAACTCCAGAAAAGGTCTCTACACGAAAATGCTTCATTGCTCAGCCCAAGCACACACTAAGTGGACCCAGAAGTGGATTTTTACGTCATTTACTCATTTCTGTATACCTTAGGCTACTAGTTCACTATTAATAGGATCTTTTGACATTGTATCTGTACCTCATGACACTTTACACGTTTCTTTGTGTACCTTCCACGGCATGAGTCACTAAACCCCATGGTTGGGGGTGAGGAGCTCTGCTGTGTCTTGATGGATTAATGCAATTACTACTATTTCTTATTCAATCATGCTTGCTTCCATTCTAAGATATTACTTGTTCTTAAACCGGATGAATGTGATGAGCCATGACAATCATCATCATTCTCAACTATGAACATGTGCCTGACAACCACCTC